>NC_081428.1:78979356-79295606 GCF_949786415.1 Peromyscus eremicus | reverse complement strand
GGCAGCAGAGAGAGAGAGATAGAGGGTAGGGGGAGGGAGGGAGGGAGGGAGAGGGTGGGGGAAGGGACGGAGGGAGGGAGAGAGGGAGAGAGGGAGAGAGAGAGGAGGGAGAAGGGACGGAGGGAGGGAGAGAGGGAGAGAGGGAGAGAGAGAGGAGGGAGGGAGGGAGAGAGAGAGAGAGAGAGAGAGAGAGAGAGAGAGAGAGAGAGACTGGGCCTGGCATGGGCTTTTGAAACCTCAAAGCCCACTCCCAGTGACACACTTCCTCCAACAAGGCCACACCTCCTAATCCTTCTAATTCTATTACAGAGTGACTAGACATTCAAATATAAGACTCTATGAGGCCATTTTTATTCAGACCATCGCAGCTGCCATTCTTAGCCACGTCTGCAGTGAAAAAGAGCAGCAATGAGGCATAAATATACAAACAATGTGCAGGTTGGTGGGAAAAGAATATGAGCAAGTTTAATGTTGTAGACAGGGCAGTTTCTGAGAAAGACAGGGTCTCATTATGTAGCCTTGGCTGGCCTGGAGCTTGCCATGTAGACCAGGGTGGCCTCAAACTCATAGACATCCACCTGCCTCAGCCTCCCAAGTGCTGGGATTAAAGTCATTCACCACCATGCCTAGAAAAAGCAGCTATAACTGTTAATTATTTTACTAAAGTAAAACCTTGGGTTTAATGACAACGGGAAAGGTGTTTTTCAAGAAGAGACTTCACCCATCCAAGAGTTCAACTTGTGAAAATTTCAGAATCATGTGACATCCACCGAGGAAAGCTATAAGCAGAGAGTAGAGCCAGTCCAAGAAATTCAGTGTGTGTTGCAGGCAACAGAGCTGGAAGAGTGGGACTACTCAAGTCTCTCGAAGTCCAGATGATGCCATGAAGTCTCATGAAGTTCCAGATGCCCAACGTGATGTTGTATGATTTGGTTTTCTCCCTACTGGGTGTTAGTCCTGCTTTGGTCTCTCTATTCTGTGGCACTGTTCCTCCCTTTTGAAATGTGAATGTTTACTTTTGAACAGTTAAAGACTATGGATGCTTTTGAAGTTAGATTTAATGCATTTTTTATTGTGAGATGGCCATGGGACAGGGTTGTGTGGTTACGACTTAAAAAGTGGTATGTTTGGATGTCAAATTGACAAGGGATGGACTTGAAAGGGCTAATAATATCAATTAGTAATTTGACAGAATCTAGTATCACCTAGGTGTGATGTTTTGAATAAAACTGTGTCCCCCATACATGCATATATTTGGGTGTTTAGTCATAGGGAGTGGAACTACTTGAGAAAGATTAGGAGGTGTGGCCTTGCTGGAGGAATTGTATCATGGGGGTGGGCTGTGAGGTTTGAAAAACCCAAGCCAGCCCCAGCGTCACTTAACTCCACTTACTCTTCTCCTACTGTCCTTGGATTCAGACATAGAAGTCTCAGCTACTTCTCCAGCACCATGTCTGCCTGTGTGCCGCCACACACCCCGCCATGATGATAATGAACTAAATCTCTGAAACTGTAAGCCACCCCAATTGAATGCTTTCTCTTATAAGAGTTGCTTTGGTTAATCTACAGATTCAATGTAATCTCCATCAAAATCTTAACACAATTCTTCACAGACTTGGAAAGAACAATTCTCAACTTCATATGGAAAAACAAAAGACCCAGGATAGCTAAAAGAATCCTGTATAATAAAGCAACCTCTGGAAGCATCACCATCCCTGACCTCAAGCTCTACTATAGAGCTATAGTAATAAAAACAGCTGGGTACTGGCATAAAAACCGACATACAGACCAATGGAATAGAATTGAAGACCCTGACATTAATCCATGCATATATGAACACCTGATTTTTGACAAAGAAGCCAAAACTATACAATAGAAAAAAGAAAGTATCTTCAACAAATGGTGCTGGCATAACTGGATGTCAACATGCAAAAGATTACAAATAGATCCATATCTGTCACCATGCACAAAACTCAAGTCCAAGTGGATCAAAGGCCTCAACATAAATCCAGTTACACTAAACTTAATAGAAGAGAAAGGAAGTACTCTTGAATGCATTGGCACAGGAGATCACTTCCTAAATATAACACCAGCAGCATAGACACTGAGAGCAACAACTAATAAATGGGACCTCTTGAAACTGAGAAGCTTTTCTAGGGCAAAAGACATGGTCAATAAGACAAAAAGACAGCCTACAGAATGGGAAAAGACCTTCACCAACCCCACATCTGACAGAGGATTGATCTCCAAAGTATATAAAGAACTCAAGAAACTAGACATCAAAATACTGAACAATCCAATTAAAAAATGGGCTACAGAGCTAAACAGAGAATTCACAAAAGAAGAATCACAAATGGCTGAAAGACATTTAAAGAAATGCTCAACATCCCTAGTCATCAGAGAAATGCAAATCAAAACGACTCTGAGATACCACCTTACACCTGTCAGACTGGCTGTGATCAAAAACACTAATGACAGTCAATGTTGGAGAGGATGTGGAGCAAAGGGAACACTCCTCCACTGTTGGTGGGAATGAAAACTTGTACAACCACTGTGGAAATCAGTATGGTGGTTTCTTAGAAATTGGGAATCGATTTACCTCAAGACCCAGGCATACCACTCTTGGGCATATATCCAAGGAATGCTCAATCATACCACAAAGATACATGCTCAACCATGTTCATAGCAGCATTATTTGTAATAGCCAGAACCTGGAAACAACCTAGATGCCCGTCAACTAAAGAATGGATTAAGAAAATGTGGTACATATACACAATGGAGTACTACTCAGCAGAGAAAAACAATGACATCATGAAATTTGCAGGCAAATGGATGGAACTAGAAAATATCATCCTGAGTGAGGTAACCCAGACCCGAAGGACAAACACGGTATGTACTCACTCATAAGTGGATTCTAGATATAAAGCAAAGGACAATCAGACTGCAACCCACAGAATCAGAGAGGCTATATAGCATGGGGGACCCTAGGATGACTGTGGCTTATAATGAGTTTCGGTTTTACTCAATCACTGGGCAAGCCTCAATGAAACATTTCATAATTAGGGTAAGAATTTGTACTTTATCAAGCTGATAATTATATATATATATAAAAAGAAAAAAATAAATAAAAGAAAAAAAAAGAATTGCTTTGGTCATGAATGTCTCTTCATAGCAATGGAACAGTGACCGAGACACTAGGAGACAAACCTCCAGGCATTTCTAGATTGGGTTGAGGTGGGAAGATCCATCCTTGATGTAGGTGGTACCATGCTGTCAGAAGGGCAGAAATGGAGGCACAGCATATGCTGTCACTGGCAGCGGCCTTCGGGGTTCTTGGGTCTTGCCACGGAAAAGAATTTCAGCAGAGCTGGTGTGAAACAGAGTTGCAGTTTATTAACAGCATACATTTTAAGTACAGAGGTTAAGAAGCTCAAGGTGGTCAGGAAAGACAAGACATTCCCAAGAATGGGCACCAATTTCACAAAGGTGAGTCACTCTTAGATGTTTTTAAAGAAAGTTTTTTTTTTTATTTTATGTGTATATGTGTTTTGCCTGAGTATATGTATGTGAACCACGTGAGTGTAGTGTCCTCATAGGCTGGAAGAGGGCATCAGATTCCCTGGAACTGGAGTTACAGATGGCTGAGCTGCATGCACTCTGAACCCGGGTCCTCTTTAAAAACATCACATGCTCTTAAACACTGAGCCCCACCTCTTAGATGATTTTATAATAGGCACATGTATGATTGGGTACCTCTCAAATTTTATCATAAAGAATGGTAGAAATTCTCTCCTGGACATCAGCCTGAGTCCCAACCCTAGCTGAGGAGGTATTTACATTTGATAACTGCTGGGTTAAGGAGGGTCAGTTTTCTTTAAGGGGGTAACCCTGGTAGGTCAGCCACTCTCCAGGGCTGCCCACACCCAGAGGTATTTAAATAACACAACTTGAACTCAATCGATAAAAAAAGAGAGAGAATTCGAAGCTGGGAGAATCGGAAGGCAAGAGTGGATGTGAGGGAAGTTGGGGGTTTAAATACGATCAAAATACATTGCATGAAATTCTCAGGGAAGTATTAAAAATATTATTTTAAATCCCCTTCCTCCATTTCTTACGTTACTCAAAAGGTGTGCTTTACACAAGATTGACAGGTTACTATGCTGTAGAAACTCAGGGCATAGAGAAGTGTCAAAACTCTAGGTCGCAAGGTTTCCTAGGCCTAGGCAGGCACAGATAATTACTTTAGGAATCTGAGAGAAGTGTTAAAACTGGAGGTTCCATATCATTCTAACCCTCAACAAGCAGATGTAGGCAGATACACAGGTTGTCCATCGATGGTCCTAGAATTTTTCCTGGCTTTGACTCTGTCACAGGAAAATGAGTCAGATTTCAGGGTAGAGGCTCCGCCAATGGCCTCTAATTTTTTTTGTCTTTTTATTTTGCCTCAATTCCATGGGCAAATAAATAAATAAAAAGTAGAAAGGGTGCTGAGCAACGGCAGCCATTGCCTTTTGGTTTCTGACTGGAGAGAGTGTGATGATCTTCCCCACCGTGGTAGGATGTACTTTTAGAGTGGTAGACAAAATAACCCCCCCCCCTTCCTTAAGCTGCTTTTGTTAGGCATTTAATAACAGCAATGAGAAAAGTGGTAATACAGTGAGCACCTGCCTCCCCCTCTGCTTCCTCCTGGTCTGGCCCTCCCACTTATGTCCCTAGAGACCTTATCTTACACTCTATGTGTCATTATCAGGATTGGACAGAGTCGGAATGAGAAGGAACAGTGAGAAGGAATGAGGATAGAATGCTACTCATACTTAAGAACACCCACCCTAGGCAAATCTGAAAGATGATCTTACACCATGTGGGGCCAGGAAAGCACCGCATTGGCTTACATCCCCCTGCCCAGTGGGGAGGGCTGTCATTTCTACCTTGCTAAGCTTCCCAGGGAGTTCAGGGTCTGAGCTCAGTGTCAGAACTCTTACCTTACAGGTTCAGGGTCCCAGACTCAATCCACGGTACTGGTGGAGGGGGAGAAAAAAAATCCCATCCAGGGTTATTAGTGTGAAAAGATTTGGCATACCCTTACATGGCCACCAGAATTTACTGATTTATGGGCACAGACTGTAAAAATGTCCACAGGTGAGCTGGGCCCAAGTGACGGCAAGATTGGGCTATCAAGCAAGATTTCATCTCAATAAACAAACAAAGAAAAGTACCCACGAGCCTCTGGGTGCTACGACAGCACAAAGGGCAGAAACCTTCTGTTCCCCATATGTTAACAAACCTTGTGGAAAGAGATGGGTATTTAAAGAAGGAGTCAGAGAGAGACACAGAGAAATGGCGATGGGGGAAAGAAGAGGGCTTGCCTGCATAGCCCTCACTTCGTGCTTGGACCCAGGATGCATACTCAGTGTAGAAGAGGAGGTGGAAAGATGTAAGATGTAAGAATGTAGATGGAGCACATAAATTCCCTTCTTGATATACTAACTGATCATTAGCTCTCTATTGACCTCTTCCTTTACTACTCCCCTTTGGGGTTGTAAAAGAAAGCCTGGTGGTCACTGCCTGCGGAAAATTCTTACCTGCCTTTATGACCCTGTAAGAATTCAAGCCTGGTGACCTTGCTCTGCCGGAGGATTGCTATTGCTTGGGTTTATAACTGGACCCCTGAGAGACTTAGGGAGAGAACAGAGAGAATAAGGAGACAGAGAGGAGGAGAGAGAGAGGAAAAAAAGAGAACAGAAGAACTAGATAAAGCTGTAATTTATATAGCCGGGCGGTGGTGGCGCATGCCTTTAATCCCAGCACTCGGGAGGCAGAGCCAGGCGGATCTCTGTGAGTTCGAGGCCAGCCTGGACTACCAAGTGAGTCCCAGGAAAGGCGCAAAGCTACACAGAGAAACCCTGTCTCGAAAAACCAAAAAAAAAAACCTGTAATTTATGGGCAGTTCCAGATCCTGCTTCCATGGTGTCCTGCAGCCACACTGGCTCTTACATCTTTCCACCTCCTCTTCTACACAGAACCCTGAGACTTTAGGGGGGTTGTTTGATGAAGACATTCCACTTAGGGCTGAGTGCTCCCAAGTTTCTCACTCTCTGCACATTGTCCAGTTGTGGGTTTCTGTGTTAGTTTCCATCTTCTGTAAGAATAAGCTTCTCTGCTGATGGCCAGGTGAGACACTGGTCTGTGGATACAGTAGTATGTCGTTAGGAGTCATTTTATTGATATATTCCTTTAGCACACAATAGCATTAGTTTTCCCCACAGGCCCATGACCTATGTAGTCTCAGGTTCTTGGCCACTTTAGCAGTGTTAGGAATGGGTTCCATCTCGTGGAGTAGGCCTTAAATACAACCAGAAAGTCTGTGGTAAAAGCTGGCAAAAAATAAGCCAAGCTAAGGCTGGGCATTCATAAGAAAGGATAAGTCTCTGTATGATTATTTGGGAGCTGAGTGACAGGCCCCCCAAAGAGTAAAGAGAAAACACACACACACACACACACACACACACACACACACACACACACACACAGTGCTGGAGAGATAGCTGTGACTGGCTTGAGCTTCTGAAACCTCAAGCGCACCCCCAGTGACACACTTCTTCCATCAAAGCTACATCTACTCCAACAAGGCCACACCTCCAATAATGCCATTCCTTGTGAGTCTATGGGGGCCATTTCTGTAGTGGTATTTGCTCCACCCATGACTTTGAGCTATAGGACCTGAAGGAGGTGGTGCTCCCTGCTGTTATACATGACCTCTTAAAAGGAGAGGGAGAAGGGTCACATTGCCCTTCTCCCTGCTCCTGACCGTGAGGTGGATTCGATTCAGTCAGATCAGAGGACAACTTCAGCTGTCTACTCCGTTCTGTATTCATGAGTATATTTCCTCAGTTTACCTTAATAAATTTCCTTAAACAGACTCCTGTGGATTTATCGCTTTACATTTCATTCAAACCACCACAAGGCTGAAGAACCAAAGCACCTCCATTTTAAGCAAGCCCCTAACCCCAGTTTGAAACATGCTTGAGTTTCAAATGCTCAGAACTGCTGATATCAAGTTAACCATCTGGTAGTGACTGTTTAACCATGGAATGTCCCAACCCTCGGGCAGCCAGTGAGAAATGCTGACTAACAACCACCCACCTAGCAGTAAGATGAAGACAAGGCTTCTAGAAAGTCCCTAGAAGTGAGCCAATCAGAATTCTACCCATACTAGCACCTCTGACTGATGTAACCTTGTGGTTTTTGCCTTTAAAAACTGAGCTTGCAGAGGGGCAGGCACCTCTTCCAGCCTCCACTGTGTTAGATGGCTTGATGGGGGTCCCTGCCTAGGCTTGTATTGCTCCCCAATAAAGCCTTGCTTTTGCATTCTGGTATGCTCATCTTCGGTGGTCTCTCTGGGGGTTGCGATCTGGGCACAACAAGGCTGTTTCCAGTTTCTAGCTATTATGAATAGAGCAGCAATATATATGTTTGAGCAAGTGTCTCTGAATTGGATGTAGAGTTTTTTAGGTATATGCCCTAGAGCAGTATAGCTGGATCTTGAGGTAGATCTATTCTCAGCTTCCTGAGAAATTGCCACACTGATTCCATAGTGGCTGTACAAGTTGGTACTTGGACCAGCAATGAATAAATGTTCTCCTTTTCCCACATCCTTGCCAGGATGAGCTATCATTTGTTTTATTGATCTTGGCCATTCTGACTGGTATATGATGAAATCTCAAGGTAGTTTTGACTTCCATTTCCCTGATGACTAAGGGGGTTGAATATTTCTCTAAGTGTTTCTCAGCCATTTGTGTTTAATCTGTCAAAAGACAGGGTTTCTCTGTGTAACAGCCCTGGTTGTCCTGGGACTTGCACTGTAGACCAGGCTGGCCTCAAACTCAGAGATTCACTTGCTTCTGCCTCCTCAGTGTTAGTATTAAAGTGTGTACCACCACTGTCTGGCTTTTATAATTTTTTTTTTTAAGGCAGGTCTCACTGTGTGTCCTTGTCTGACCTGAAACTCACTATGTAGACCAGACTGGCTTTGAACTCACAGAGATCCTCCTCTTGCCTCTGTCTCCCAAGCGCTGGGATTAAAGGTGTGCAGCACCTCGCTGGCATGGAAGGTCTTTTCGAAACAGTTGTCTGCCTCATTTTCTTCAAGTATGGACCTAAACAAAAATGAAAACGAAACAAAACAAAAACAAACAAACAAAAACCAAAAAAGCAAAGCAAAACAAAAACCTTTCTCTTCTATTCATCTCAGTCTCCTTGTTTTGAGAAAGTTTGTAAGTAGCAGAACCTTCTCTCAGTAGCCTTGCCCAGCAAGCCAGGAGCCAGAAACCTAGGACCTCAAAAGGGGTGAGTCTCTCTGTTTTCATATTGGGGGAATCAGAGCTTTCAGGACGCTGTCCGGAGGCTGCCGAGTGGCTCAGCACTGAAGGTCAGTGAGGGAAAACTGAGCATGATGCATGCAATGCTCATTTACAGATGAGGTCTGTAAATACATTGATTAAGCCAGGGAGAGCTCTGCAGAGAGAAAGGCAAGAAAGCTGAGCATCGTAGCTCAGCGGGAAGCCCTCTCCAAGCTGGCCCTCCTGCTGCCTCCCAAATACAGCTGCCCAGGAGAGCGCTGCAAAAACTGCAAGCAGACTGCTCTGCCTGCAGCACCAGACCTGCAGCACCAGAGCCGGCCCCGGTGCAGGGGTCAGAGTGAGCTTCCAGGAAAGGACCCACAACTTCTGCCCTCCCACATACCAAAACCTCCATGAACACGGAGGCTGCAGAAGCCAAGGGTTCCCACCTGCAGCACCCCACGGAGCCTGCCAGAGTCAAAGGAACCTGAGAACGTGCCATTCAACTCTGCACAGCTGTGAGCAATTCATTATGAGTATTCTTTTTCTCTTATATTTTCTATGACTTAATTTCCGCTCTGGCATGTATGTCTCGTGATGGTTTTGCTCTTGTTGGTACATCGGTTGACTAGGTTTTAGGACTGTGTATGTTTCTCCACCTGGTTTACCAGAAGGCATTTTTTTTTTTTTTTTTTTTTAAATTTTCCGGAGCTGAGGACCGAACCCAGGGCCTTGTGCTTGCTAGGCAAGCGCTCTACCACTGAGCTAAATCCCCAACCCCGGCATTTTTTTTTTTAATTGAAAGTAGTTTTTTTTTTTCAGACAATATATTCTGGTTATGGTTTCCCCTCCCCAACTCCTCAGCCACCCAAATCCACACCCTTTCTTTCTATCTCTTATTAGAATACAAACAGTTATCTAAAAAACATAAGATAAAAACAAACCAACTAGAATAGAACAAAACAAACAGAAGAAAAAGAGAAAAAGAGAAATAACAAAAAACACATGTAGCAAAGACACACATGTTCACACACACAGAAATGCCATAAAATACAACACTGGAAACCATCATATATATGTAAAAGACCTGTAAGGGAAAGAAGAAAAATGCCCAAAGCACTGTGAGACAAGGAACCTTCAAGAATACCGTTGAGTTTGTTTTGTGTTGGTCATCTACTGCTGGGCCTGGGGCCTTAAGTGTGGTTTCTATACCTGGTGAGACTATTGGAGAAAACCAATTTTTCCTTTGTGAGCAGTTATCAGTTGGAAATAGCTTCTGGGTTAGGAACAGGGGCTAGTGTTCACTTCCCCTCCCAGTACTGGGCTCCCATCTGGCTTAGAATTGTTTAGGTCCTGTGCATGCTTGTAGGGGGCCACCCCCACCCCCACATTTCCCCAGAGTAATTTTGAGTAGGAGCAGCAGGAAATATTAGTTAGAAGGTTAAAAGGGAGAGAAACAGATAGAAAACACAGGATAACCTCAAGAGGACTTGGATCCTAATCCATCAGGCCTCCACTGTCTCTGCCCTAGGGTATTTAAAGGAATGCCAAGGGGTGGAGCAAAAGACCTGCCCCCAGCAAAGCCAAGTGCAGACCATCTCAGACATCTGGTACTCGGCCGTGGTCCAATCGTCCTCTTTATGCAGACCCGCTGGGTAAAGCCTAATGAGCTCCAACACATGCTGCCAAGAAGGCATTCTTGACTGTTGTCATCTCATATTCTTCCTTCTTATTCCTTCATCTCTTCCTCTTTCTTGCATCCTTATCCTCTCCTCATTTTACTCTTAATTATAATATTCCACAGCTTTAATAATCTCTGACATCTGTGGACCCCAACAGTATCCCAACTTCTCCTAGTTACTTTAACCCCTTCAATCTTTTTAAAAGTTGATGTGATACTTAATCCTTATCCAACCTACCGCCCTCCCACTCCCAATCTTATTAACTAAAATCTGAGCACACGCTATCCTATCCATTGTTGTTTACCCTCCAACAGTCACGGAAGCCAAAGGGCTCACGGTTGCTAGCTGGCTAATATGATACTCGCATAGTGGTAATATCAAGCATCTGGGGTTGTTCTCACGGGTAAAACCTTACTCAAGAATAAAAGGCACCCGATGCTTCTGGACTGAGGAACTATTCTCTCTCTCTCTCTCTCTCTCTCTCTCTCTCTCTCTCTCTCTCTCTGCTTGCATATGGATTCAGAAACCCATAGAGACCATAGATTTCAGATCCCATGGAGTTAGAGTTACAGGAAGTTGTGAGTCACTTAGCATGGTTGCTGGGGATTGACCTCAAGTCATCTGGAAGAGCAGACTCTTCTGATCCACTGCTGAGCGATCTCTCCAGGCCCATGAGGAACTATTTTCTGAACTATACATTCAACTTTGCCACATCTAGGTGTCATGTGAACATTGCAAATACATAAATAATATAGCTGATGAAAAATAAACACAGCAAAGAAATAATGCCAGCTGTGTAAATCCCACTATAATAACATAAGAAAAAAGAAAAAAAAAAGACAATATAACTCCTCAAAAGTCATTAATTCTATAATAATGGGCATCTGGTGATCATGAGATAGATGAAGTCCCAGACAGAGAACTCAAAAAGAATGAAGAAAATAAGATTGGGAACAAAAATGCAAACAGTTGAGTAAAATAAGGAAGATGATGCAAGGTATGAATGCACATTAAACAAAGATAGAAATATTGAAGAGAACCCAGTCTGAGAAAATGAAAAACAATCTGTTGAAACACAAAACCTAAGTCAAAAAGAAACTCCATGGAAAGTCTCACCAACAGAATAGACCAAGGAGAGGACAGAGTAACTGACCTTGAAGAGAAGCCAGAAGGACAGGAACAATGGAACAAGGACAGAGGTGGAATAGTAAGAAAGCCCTGTATCAGTCAGGGTTCTCTCTGGGAAAAGAACAGATAGAATGACGTATGTTTAAAGTTGCTTTCAGGCTATGCTCTGGCTCTTCCTGCAGTGGTTGTCTCCCAACATAGAGGCCAAGAGTCTGGTACTGTTCAGTCCTTGAGGCTGAATGTCTCAGCTCGATTTCTGTCTATGTTGGAATCCTACAGTGTACTCAATAAGCTCTCCCCCCACCTTACACCACATCAGGGAAACCAGCCCTGCGAACTTATCAGACACATCAAAAATCTATACAACATAAAACCAGCCCTGTGAGCTTATCAGACACACCAGAAATCTATACAACATAAAACCAGCCCTGTGAGCTTATCAGACACACCAGACATCTATACAACATAAAACCAGCCCTGTGAACTCATCAGACACACCAGACATGTACAGCACATGCACAACATGGAGTGACCTAGGACAGGGCACACCCTGATGTCAGCACACACCTGTAAGTGCTGCCAGCATTTGCAAATGTCCTGCAATGACTAGAAGAATCGGAAAAGGAGAGGTGGCGCCACATTCCTGGAGAGTCACACATTCCCAGACACACACGAGTGTTCAACCTCAGTAGCCTATTTCTCGCGCTCCTTTCTTTAACAGTATATCTACAACCTGAGAGGGCTGGTAGGTTGGTTTGCAAACTTATCTCCTCTTCCTCCTCTTTTTCTCCTTTTCTTCTCCTCCCTCCCTTCCTCCTTCCTTCCCTCCCCCCCTCTCTCACTCACTCCATTCCTTCCTTCCTTCCTTCCTTCCTTCCTTCCTTCCTTCCTTCCTCCCTCCCTCCCTCTCTTTCTTCCTTCCTTTCTTTTGAGGTAGGGTCTCTGGCTAGTCTTGAATTCTCTATATAGATCAGATGTTGAGACCATGCTGTATCCTGCTCTAAATTATTTGATACCATATAACGAGGTTTTTCAGACTGTCTTGCCTTGAGAGACTCCGTTCTACAGGCAGCAGGTTTTTATTCTATTTTGAGGACAATACCATCTGTCCACCACCACCCACACAGCACAGACTAATAAATTATTTATTTCTAGGAGCAGACAGGATGACATATTATAAATTTTATTGCTGTTAATTGGGGGCTGTAAGGGCACGTGGCCATATTAAAATTGTGCAAGGAAAACAGGACCCGAGAACTTACTGGACACACCAGCCCAAGTGAGGTTTGTAAGCCCCTCACCTAAACCCTATAAAGAAGTGGACACCTGGTACCACAATGGCAACGGCACCCCAAAACCTGTTACCCGAGCACCCAGTGTGTGCGTCAAGGACCAACAGGCAGTGAAGACTCAACTGTCCCAGGAGGTTTCAGCTCAGGGTGGTTCTTGCTGCTGACTCATTCTTGAATTGCCATCTGCACGTCCCCCTGTCTGCCTGTCTAGGCTGCGTCCATCGATATGCCTGCTCATTGATCTAGGCTGCATCCATTGATATGCCTGTTCATTGATCTAGGCTGCGTCCATCGATAGCCTGTTCATTGATCTGGGCCTGTGTCCATCGATATGCCTGTTCATTGATCTGGGCTGCATCCATCGATATGCCTGTTCATTGATCTAGGCTGTGTCCATTGATATGCCTGTTCATTGATCTAGGCTGCGTCCATCGATAGCCTGTTCATTGATCTGGGCCTGTGTCCATCGATATGCCTGTTCATTGATCTAGGCTGCGTCCATCGATATGTCTGTTCATTGATCTAGGCTGTGTCCATCGATATGTCTGTTCATTGATCTAGGCTGTGTCCATCGATATGTCTGTTCATTGATCTAGGCTGCGTCCATCGATAGCCTGTTCATTGATCTGGGCCTGTGTCCATCGATATGCCTGTTTACTGATCTAGGCTGTGTCCATCTATATGCCTGCTCATTGACCTGGACCCAGCTCTGCCTTTGGTTCCCTGATGCTGCACCCCTGCTCCTACCGTGCAGTGTGACTGTGTGCAGCACAGCGTCTCCAGCTCAGTCAGGTCTGTTATCAATGGAGAGACTCGTGTACTCCTCTGTTTCCCAACTTTGGCTTCTCAGGCCGCCTTGACTCCTGCCTCCTTAATGAATGAGTCATATTTGTAGTTGTTCTCTCTCTCTCTCTCTCTCTCTCTCTCTCTCTCTCTCTCTCTCTCTCTCTCCCTCTCTCTCTCCCGTGTTTATGTGTGTGTGTGTGTGTGTGTGTGTGTGTGTGTGTGTGTGTGGTGTGCAACAGATGATGTGCAATACATGATCTGAGCTAGTATTAGTAATAATTAAGATTGGAATTAAAAAAAAAATCTGGCCGGGTAGTGGTGGTAGCTCATGCCTTTAATCCCAGTACTCGGGAGGCAGAGGCAGGAGGATCTCTGTGAGTTTGAGGACAGCCTGGGCTACAGAGTGAGTTCTAGGAAAGGTGCCAAAGTTACACAGAGAAACCCTGTCTCAAAAAACCTGTGTTTGGCTGGACCCAAGGTGTGAGAGCAGGAGAACTGGCCCTTTTCCTGTTGTCTGCTGCATTGGGTGAGTTAGACAGTGCTGGAGAGCTCGCCTGGGTGGTGAGGATGAGAGAAAAAGCTGGCAGGCTACCAACCCAGCTACCACCCAGGCCCAGAACCAGGACTACAAGGTAGCTCACCCCAACATCCACCTCATCTATGAACTTCTAGAGTGTGTGAAGGGGACAAACTTACAAATCCAGAGCTGCAGGATCTCCATGACCCAGGGCAACAACAGGATATCCAAGGGGAGCCCCAGGGAGGGCCCAGCACAGAGAGGGTAGCAGAAGCCAGAGGCCTGGAACCATCCAATGACTCTGCAATGAACACTTACAAGTAAAGATGGATGGACTAAAGGGTATCAGTGTGACTCACTGGGCCACACTACAGCTTCCAAGCTGAGATTTCGTTTTGTTTGTTTTGGTTTTTGGTTTATTTTTAAATTTTGTTTTGCGGGGAGGTTGCAAGGGCAGAGGGCAGAGGCAGATGGAACGGAGAGATGAATGGGATTGGAATGCATGAAATAAAAACCTACAAAGAATCAATAAAAAATTAAGAAAAAATCTGTGTTTGAGTTGGTTAGGACTATCAAGGAGTGAAACTCTGGCAAATTGCTGCCACTGAAACCACTGTACCTGATGAATTTGCTCTTTAATACATTTTGACGTGGAAAACCACAAACATATTTATCCATCTTTCTGACACAGCACACTCATGACCCTAGGCTGGCTTTAAAGTATAGCTTAAGTCCTATTGCTCTGCCTCCCCAGCATTAGGCTTTACAGGTGGGTGACATCAAAAGTTTGTTTGCTTGTGTGTGTTTGGCTGAGACAGGGTCTCTTTGTGTAGCCCTGGTGATCCTGGAACTCACTCTGTAGACCAGGCTGGCCTTGAACTCACAGAGATCCACTTGCTTCTGCTTCCTAAGTGCAGTGACTAAAGGTGTGTGCCACTATGTCCAGCTATTTGGTTTTTGTTTTTTAAAGACAGAATCTCTTGTAGTATGGACTAGCCTTGAACTCACTAAGAAGCCAAGAACGACCCTGAACTCCTGACCCTCTTGCTTCCACCTCCTAGGTGCTGGGATTAGACACAAGCTCAACCACCACTCCTGGACTTCCAGTCTCCTCCTCCTCCTCCTCCTCCTCCTCCTTCTCCTCTTCTCCTTCTTCTTTTTAAAAAAGATTTATCTTATATGAGTCATCTACCTGCATGTACGACTTTATGCCAGAAGAGGACATCAGATTCCACTATAGATGGTTGTGAACCACCATGTGGTTGCTGGAAATTGAACTCAGGACCTCTGGAAAGCAGTCAGTGCTCTTAACAGCTGAGCCATCTCTCCAGCCCTATTCTACTCTTCTTGACCAAGAATAAAATCTGCTTCACTTCACTGTTCAGTTGGTGCTCAGTCTTGTTCTTAGTACCACAGTTTCAAGGTGGGATGAAGGACTCAGTCTGGAAGCCAAAGCTAGTAACATCATTATGTTCTTTCTAGTGGCCCAGCTTGTAAAAATCTGTGAGTTGAGGAACTGCCAAGATAATAATAGGTGCAGTAATTTATTTAATTAAATTATTAGAACTACCCATCTGAGCCCCATGCTGTGTATACAGTCAATTTTCAACATGTTCTGGATGTGCCTGGAAAACTGGGGGTGGTGAGAGGGTACTTAACAAAGTTCTGAGACTGAAGAACCAAAGATAAAAGAGGAGGAGAGAAGAGAGCTAGCAGAGAAAAATGATTCCAAAAGCAGGATGAAGGGACAGAAATTTAGTCTGCAGACCTGGGGCCAGAGGGAGATGGGTGATTTGGAATCCTGCAGGAATTTGTGACCAGCATTCCAGATCTCTACTGACTGCTGAGCTCCAGCAGGATGTTGCAAGGAAAGAGCAGGTTCCAGCGTGTCCTGTTGACTCAGCATCCAGAAGTGTCTGCAGCCTCGGGATCCTGCCCTGCAGTCAGTGGCTTTGACTCTGGGCAGATCTCTTGCAGCAAATGTGGTAGATTCTGGTGACCTTTTGGGCATCGACAGTCCCCTGACAAGACTAGAGAAGTTTGAGGAAGGGCATGAAAAGGAAAAATTAGAAAATATTGTTTAGGGAACAATTCTGTGACTCTCATTTCTATCTCAGATATTATGACCTGGATTCTTTCTTATATTTCCTTTTATTGTTTTGGTTTTTTCGAGACAGGGTTTCTCTGTGTAGCCCTGGCTGTCCTGGAACTTGAACTATAGACCAGGCTGGCCTCGAACTCAGAGATCTGCCTGCCTCTGCCTCCTGAGTGCTGGGATGAAAGGCGTGCGCCATCACCGCCTGGCTGAGCCATAGCTTTGAGACCACTAGAAGCAAAACAAAACAAAACAGAAAATAGAAGGATAAATGAAAGGAATACAAGATAATGCTTGAGTTGTAGGTGAGCTGCATTTCTAAATGTGGAGTGTCAACAAATCAGCGATCAGTGAAGCCTCCACTAGCCCCAGGCAGCTCATGAGAGATGAGCCTGTAGACAAAGATTTTCAGTGTAATAAGGCCAGTGCCAGGAGTGGAGATCCCGCTTCACACAGAGCATTTGTGTTTCTCCCTTGTCAAGCAGATGCTGTTTCAAATGTGCTTCCTTCCGTTTTGTGCCCTTTTCTTAGCGTGAACAGGAAGGGCAGATCAGCCCAAGTGGTAACACAGACACCATTAGTGATAACATAGGCTTGTGCTAATGCTGTAAGTGCTTGATGACAGATGAGTCATGTTCCAGGCTGTGACAAAGGGCACAAAGAGGCCTTGTGCTGGCACATTATTAATTTCTGAATCTTAAATTAGGGAAGCTGGATTTTGGACGCTAATCTGTATTATAATTCTTTCTAATAGGTTTTGGCCCCTTCTCTCCAGCCCCTCCCCCACCCCTCCCCCACCTCACATGCCTGATAAATTAGGTAATGAGGAGATGTTGTGCAAGAGGACTCTCAAGTTCAATTTTTTTTTTTTTTGTAGTTGCTGTGATCTTTATTGATGGTATTCAAGACAGTAGGGCTTCCTAAGCATCCCCACTTCTTCTGGGGGTCTGGGATAGAAACTGAGGGGATGCTCAGTGTTGGGGGCTGAGTTGGGACAGGAACTCCCCAGCAGCTGAGGACCTGTTTTCCTCTCACGCTTTGCAAGTGTGGTTGGTCATTAGTGTCAACAAATATCCACTTTGTCGTTGAAGGCCGTTGAAGACATCTGTGGTGAACGGTCATCCAGTACAGACAAACCTGTTCACTCCAACAGGAGATGTAGCTGTCTCTGGTATGGAGAGGAGCAGAGACCTCCACACTTTTTAACTGTGGGAAGTTAAAAAGTTTAACCAGGAATTTGTGCAAAGGGGTTTGCTAGGATGAGTCCATCAAGAAAGCATTTTGGGAACAGAATTCTGGGGAGTCAAGGAATCAGGACTCATGGGACAAAGCAAAGAGGTACTCTCATACAGAAGAAAGTACCTTACTTAGAGGTATAGAAACTATTCTTGTTGGGTCTGAAACTGCATAGAAGGCCTGGATTTAAAATGAGGTTGCTTCCAGGCCTTCGAGGTTCAAATTTGGATGGGCATGAGTACTGAGTGGTTTCTGCAAGCATGAGAATAGCCTTATTGGGGTTCTCAGGTGGGCATCTGCCTAGGTGCTTCAGGGGACTACAATGACAGAGACGGTCAGGAATCTCAGGTACAGGTGGAAGAGCAGGAGTGGAGATGGTACCTGTGGTGGTTTGAAAGAAAATGGCCCCCAAAGGGAGCGGCACTATTAGGAGATGTGGTTTTGTTGGAGGAAGTGTGTCACTGTGGAGATGGGCTTTGAGGTCTCATATGTGCTCAAGCCACACCCATTAAGACAGACCACTTTCTCTTGCCTGCAAGTCAAGATTAGGGCACTCGGCTCCTTCTCCAGCACCATGTCTGCCTGCATGCCACCATGTTGCACCATGATGATAATGGACTAAATCTCTGAGAATGTAAACCACCACAATGAAATGTTTTCCTTTATGAGAGTTGCGGTGGTCATGGTGTCTCTTCACAGCAATAGAAACCGTAACTAAGACAGCACTGGACTAAGCTGCCTAGTGAGTCAACTGTGTGGCCCTCCCACTGCTGCCTTCCCATACCAGACCACAGGATTTGACTCACCCATGCTGCCTACGAAGGAAACACTTGTCATCCCTCCCTGCCCAGGTCCCTTCACTTTCTCCATTGAAGCTTTGCTCCCATTCTGCCCTCAGCAAGGCTGGGAGCACGTCCCTAGGAACCACACACAGTTCATCCTTTGCTTCTGCTTGCTTATCCCTTGGAGGTCTAATCTCTAGTGCCTTTGCAAGTAGACAGTCAAGATGCTGGGGAGGGAAAGTAGGCAGTGACACATGTGTTCAATTTTTGGGGATTTGAAAGCAACATGGACCAATCTTGTCAATGATCTATTGCTGTGAAGAGACACCATGGCCACAGCAACTCTTATAAAGGAAAGCATTTAATTGGTGCTCGCTTACAGTTCAGAGGTTTAGACCACTGTCAGCATGGTGGGAAGCATGGCGGCGTACAGGAAGACGTGGTGCCAGAGAAGGTGCTGGGAGTTCTGCAGTCAGATGAGCAGGCAACATGAAGAGAGAGAGACACTGGGCCTGGCTTGGGCTTCTGAAACTTCAGAGCCCACCCCCAGTGACACACTTCCTCCAATAAGGCCACACCTACTTCAACAAGGCCATACCTCCTAATAGTGCTCCCTGGTAACCAAGCATTTAAAATCTATGAGCCTATGGGGGCCATTCTTATCCAAACCACCACAGTACCTAAGGCTTTTTTTTTTAAAAATAACTTTTACAACTTTATTAAAAAAAACAAAACATAAAAATTCCTGCTCTTTAAAAGTCCCAGTAGCTGCCAGGTGGTGGTGGAGCACACCTTTAATCCCAGCACTTGGGAGGCAGAGCCAGGCGGGTCTCTGTGAGTTTGAGGCCAGCCTGGTCTACAAAGTGAGATAGATCCAGGACAAGCACCAAAACTACACAGAGAAACCATGTCTTGAAAAACAAAACAAAACAAAAAAAAGTCCCAGTAGCACTTGAGGAATGATGGGCTTTGGAGATCTTTTTTCCCCTCCAGAGAAGATTTATCTGATGGGTATTTACTGAGTACTAGGTATTGTTCTAGAATTGGAGGTTTATCAGTAAAAGATGTAACTGCTTTCCCCTGGAGCTTGCAATCCAGTCAAGGTTGCCAGCTTTGAGTCTTCAGAGCAGATCGTAGCCATGGCTTCTGAGTGCACTGGAGGTGATTTTCTTCTTCTGGTTGGTGACCAGTTCTGTTCATAGCTGTCTGGAGGGGCCCTGGAAACACCCATTCTCTCTTGTTCCAACGAGCTCGTATTTGAAAGATCACAAAACATTTCTTTTATGCCCAGTTCCATGTTCTCTGCTGCAAAGGAGATGCCAACAACTCGGCCTTCCCAGGCGCTCCTGGGGTCCTTGCTGCCTGCTTGGATACTTCAGCATCCGATTCTGCGTCCTTTTCAGAGATTCACTGTTCCCGACATCCTGGCTTCTCACACAAAACTGTCTCCCAATTCTATTTTAAGGAGCATCCTGAGTAGGTGAAAGTGCCAGGGAAGTGCGCACTTCTGTTCATCAAGGGGAAATGACAAGATCTCCAGGTGGCAGATGCCACCAGAACCAGCTGTCTATACCTCAGACAGCTTTGGCTGCCGACAGCCAGGAGATCTACTCATTCCCTGTCAGATCTGGCCTTTCTCAGGTCATCCCATTTTTGGTTTTTGGTTTCTGTCTCTCTCATCCGATTTCTCTCTTCTACATCTCACCAATATCTGAAGCACTGTAAACTGATCAATATAGACTCTGCTCTTGTAAAAACATTTCCATTAGATTCATTTCTTTATTACGTGTGTGCATGTGCACACGCCCAAGTGCCACAGTGCTCATGTAGAGACCAGAGAACAACTTGCAAAAGTCAGTTCTCTCCTTCCAGCAAGTAGGTCCTGGTGATTAAACTCAAGTTGATCTTCAGGCTTGGTAGCAAGTGCTTTTACCCTCTGTATTAGCTACTTTTCTACTGCTGTGATAAAACACTGTGACCAGGGAAGCTTATAGAAGAAAGTATTTGCTTTGGGACTTAAGGGTTTAGCGGCTTAGAGCTCACAATGGCAGAACAAAGGTATGCCAGCAGGGACAGCTGAGTGCTCACATCTGGTCTGCAAGCAGGAGGCAGAGAAGGGCAGGGGAAATGTGGAAGTCTTTTGAAACCTAAAAGCCCACCCCGAGTGACAAATCTTCTCCAACAAGGCCACACCTCCTAATCTTTCCCAAACAGTTCCACCAACCAGGGAGCAAGTATTCAAACAGAGGAGTCTATGGGACCCTTACTCATCCACACCATCATATCCTTAAGCCATCTCATTAGCCTCTAAACTGATCTTTTCTGAATCAAATCTTTGGTTAGACCCTAATGACTACCCAGTGCTCTTCCTTACAGATTCAGTCTTCTTCTTGACTCTTTTCAGTCTTGATACAGCTCCTGATGAGGAGCTCCTGGAGCCACAGCTTCTTGTAGGTCATATTGATGTAGCCACATTAATCTGTGTTCCACCTTGTAATGGATTGTACAAAATCTAGAGAAACCATGGCAGGAGAGAAACAGGAGGTGGGGTTTCCTTTTAACTTCATCTTCATCTTTATACCCCATCTTAGTTAAGGTTTCTATTGCTGCGACAATCACCATGACCAAAAGCAAGTTGGGGAGGAAAGGGTCATTTCGCTTACACTTCCAAATTGCTGTTCATCACTGAAGGAAGTCAAGGACAGGGACTCAAACAGGGCAGGAACCTGGAGGCAGAGGCTGATGCAGAGGCCACAGAGGAGAGCTGCTTACTGGATTGCTCCCCAGGGTTTGCTCAGCTGCTTTCTTATAAAACCCACTGGCCATCAGCCCAGGCATGGCACCACCCACAATGAGCTGGGCCTTCCCCCATTGATCACTAAATAGAAAAATGTTCTACAGGCTGGCCCACAGCCTGATCTTATGGAGGCAGTTTTTCAGTTGAGGTTCCCTCCTCTCAGATGACTACAGTTTGTGTCAAGTTGACATAAATAGAGACAGCACACCCTGCTTCACTCAGGTCAGCCCTTCTGGTCCCCTCTGGTAACATTACTGAAATGTCACTAACCAAGTCTTGGCTCTGCTCCTCCCTCGGTGTTATCCGGGGAGACCTTGAACTTGTGTTTGAGCTCTGCTGCTATGACAAATACTACAACCTGGTTTTATTTGGCTTACACTTCCAGGTCACACCCCACCATAGGGAGACCTCAGGGCAGGAACCACCAGGCAGGAATCTGGGAGGAACACTGCTTGCTGGCTCTCTCATTAACTTCTTCATACAGCTCAGGACCACTCTCCCAGGGATGGTGCCACCCACACTGGGCTGGACTTTGCTAAATCAATCAATAATCAGAACAGTCCCTCACAGACATGCCCTGACAGACAAACCTGAAAAAGACAATTACTCAATTAAGACTTTCCCCCCAGGTGATTCTAGACCATGTCAAATGGACAGTTACACCCACCTGAGAGACAGAAACGCAAGTATCAGTGTCCACGACCTCGATTTATCCCACCTCCTCCTTGTGTTCCAGCTTTTTCATGCTCAACAGGTAGAATTATCAGAAAGCTTCTCTTTGGAAGGTTAGACAGGCTGAACTTGTCTAACTTAGGAATGTGTCCTAGTTAGCTTTAGCTGTCAACTTAGCACAGCCTAGAGTCATCTGGGAAAAGAAGCCTCAGCTGAAGAGTTCCCTACATCAGCTTGGCCTATGGGCATGTTTGTGGGGTATTGTTTTGATTGTTCATGATGTAGGAGGGCCTGGCCCACTGTGGGCAGTGCCAGCCCTAGGCAGAGCTGTATAAGAAAATTAGAGAAGCCTGAGCTTGCAAATGAGCACCAAGCGGCTCCCCTCCATAACTTCTGCTGTGCTTCCTTGGCTGTGAGTTTCTTAGCTGGAGGGAATTCTGCATCCAAGAGCAGATTGTCTTACCTTCAGGCTCCTGCCTTGACTTCCCTCAGTGACAGACTGGAAGTATAATCCAGATAAAGCTTTCCTCCCCTACGTGTCTTTTGGGCATGGTGTTTGTCATGGCCACAGAAAAGAAACTAGAAAAATGGTGCCACAGCTTTATCCATTGTAAGTGGGAGTCAGAGCCAGTGGAAGCAGAAAAAGAAGTGGGTGCATCCCATCACAATACATTCATCCTAAGATATCTCATGCGGGGTCATTAAGTCCAAGAAGACAGGTCCAGTGCTATCTGGTTATTCTGTTTTGTGAGTTGGTCAAAGAAAAGAGGGTCACTCTAAGATGAATTTTAGGCTCTCTGGCAGCAAGGAGAAACAGTTTCTGTGAACTGAACCTTGAATAGTCATGCAAAGACTTATTTAATAATTGTTACACAAAAGTTGTTTTTGGGTAAAACAAGTTCCCCATACCAATGACCCCGATCTAATCTACCTGTTTTCTGAAGGAAAACATCACACCATTGCAACTTTAATCCTTATTGAGTGCTGTTTACAGAACCTAATAATCCAAGATACCCGGGTGTGCCAGGACACTCTGGTGACCGAAGCCATGAAATGGCTGTAAAGCTCCTTCAGCAAAACTAAAGATAACAGAAAACTGTGGTGATATTTTGTTTGTGCTCTAACAAATAAAATTTGCCTGAAGATCAGAGGACAGAGCCAGCCACCAGATTAAACATAGAGGTCAGGCAGTGTGTGGAGACCTACAGAGGTTTCCTAGTGAGACCTGAGCTTGCTTCACCCAGCAGGGCTGCATAGGGGAAGAATTGATTCCCAGCAAGGGAAAGCTGTTGGTACATGGGAAAGTTGCTTTGGGTGTGGAAATAGCTTAAGGGCAAATAAGGAACCTGGGTTGTGCCTGGGATGCAAGTGAGGGAAACATTGGGCTAATAAACGTCTGTCAAGGGCAAGGCTCCACTGAGAGAGCTCATGGCAGTTTTAACATGCAGCTTCAAAGAATTAAGAAGGGCAGTTGTACCCTCAGTCACCAAATGAAGCTTGATGGCTGCCTGAGCGTTTGGTGAGCGGAACAGAGGAATGTCAGCTCTGATGACATCACAGCTGCTGATGAACCAATGCTCCTGACACCGATGTTCCGTCCTGCAGTCTGGGGAAAGCAGGAAACTAAGGGAATCCCCTAGACTGCTGAAAAGGAGTTTGGGACAAAGGTTTTCGTCATTATTTGGTAAAAGCTGGAATGAAACAGAGCCCAGAGCCACCTGGAATCTGATTGCTATCAGCAAATCGATGGCCCCTTTAAGAGGCGGTTCGTGAGTCTTACTAGCTGAGCAGAAAGGCAGCTTAGTATAGTAATTCCACCTTCACCCGAGGGAAAGCTAATTGAAAGTGCTGCTGTCACTGGGAGTGGAGTTTCAGCAATGTTTGAATTGTTACATTCAGGGAAACAGCAATGAATTTGAGTAAAGGGACCACCCCCTGTCCAGTGACCATCCGCCTCTGGGGACATTTCTGCCAGTTCCGGAGTGTCTGGCAGGGCCTGGTGGGGAAGGTGGCTCAAGGGGAGCAGCCTCGTCCCGAGGTTTCCAGCCCTCTAGCAGCAGCACTTACGGAATCCTGGGGTCAAGGGAGCTGGATACAAAGACTCTAGAGCTGCTGACGAATTAGGCTCTGGTTTCAAACTTTCAGGAGAACTTTAAGACTATTATTAGAACTAATTTTTCTGAGTTTTTGCAAACTTCAGAAGTGAAACAGTTCTGAGTTCACCTACAATGTGAAATATGGTGACTCATGATTCATGTACTGTCTGTCTTGTTGGAAGAAAATGTAAATGTTAGTTATTTAGTGGCGCTCTTACCCTGCAAGGAAATGTCACGAAACACGACAGAATCCACTAACGAGAGTTTTATTAGGATAAGAGAAAAGGACAGACAAGTGCTCAGGCCTGCGGAAGAGACACATGTGTGGAGAAGAAGAAGAAGGAGAGAGGGAAGCTGGGATATGGCACCGGCTTATAAAGGCTGGGTGGTGCACGCGTACACAGGTCGACGTAGCTACTCCACGCATGCGCAGATCACATGGTTGCATTGCGCACTCTTATGCAACCATGCAAAGCCATAGGGTCCTTTGACCCAGAAATGGCTATTTTGACCTGGAACTGGCCAGGTGGAAGTGTCTAGGTCCGCTAGGCATGCGCAAACATGCCCAACCCCAACCGTGGGGGCGTGTTGTGAATCCATCAGTAAATAGTTCTGTTAAGAGATCTCTTTTAGATATTTGCTAAAATTTGTAAAGTAGTCTATAGAGAGTTTGCTTTTGAATGTAAGAATTGCAAATATGTGTAGTAATATTCATACTAGTTGTAAATATGTATAGTAATATTCATAGTAGAATTATGTTAATCTGTTGATATTAATGAACCATGGTTTGTTGAAGCTAAGGGATTCTTTAAGTTTAATGCAGTTACATCAGGAGTTTATTGATTTATTTGATGCATTTGCATCAAGAGTTCATTGATTTGAAAAAGATCTTGGCACAACTAAGGCTGTTATAGACATCTTAGACCCATTCAAAAAGGACATTCCATCTTTATCATCCTCTACTCCTTTACTGGTGGGTGTGGCAGCCCTAGGGATTGCTGTGGTTGTTCCAACTATTGCAAGCTCTTAGTAGGGACCTGAGTCAGAGTTGAGTTAAGCTCTGTACTTCTACCTGCCAGAGGCTGGTAGTCAGGGATGGGCAATGTTCTTGCTAGCTTCCAACCTAATACAGAGTACACTTGGCAGAAAATGTATCTCAAATATGGGTAGGGCTTGTCCAGCCGAACTGAATCAATCTGATATAGTCCAGGGTGGCCTTGAACTCACAGAGATCTCTGCCTCCTGAGTGCTAGGATTAAAGGTGTGTGCCACCACTGCCTGGCCTCTATGTTTAGACTAGTGGCTGGCTCTGTCCTCTGATCCTCAGGCAAATTTTATTTGTTAGAGTACAAAACAACAACAACAACAACAAAACAAAACAAAACACATTTCTCTTTAAGTTTCTGTCGCAGCCTCTCTGCAGCAAACTGCACAGGCTTTCGGGCTCCAAAAGCCACAGGAGTTGGCTGTTTTCACACGTGTGCCACCCCCAGACAACTGGCTCTTTAGTTTCTTCCCTCTCCCGGTGGGTTGTGGCTTTCTCTGGACCCCCCTCCTAGGGCTGCTGCCACACTAGGTAGCTGCCCCATCATCATCTGAATCATCATTGTCAGCAGATTTGGTGAGTCAATTGAGATTTCTTAAAGGGAGGAATTAGTGGAAAAAAAAGACAGAAAGATAGTTTTTTTCCAACATTAAAAAATGGGAAACATTTTTACAATGGAGGGAATTAAGGCTCTGTTTGATAATACACTAGATGGCTTGAAAATGGAACAATTAATGAGAGGATAATTAATGTAGATGGGATTTATGTAATGTCAATTATAAATATATTTGTTTGATTATTTCTGTTTTATCATTAAAAAAGTTGGTCAATATGAGTGCCAAGATAAAAATTTTAGAAAAATTTGTTAAAACAGATCATAGAGATATTCAGACCCAGACAGAGGAATTTATTATAATGCATTATAAGGTTTCAGAAAAACAGCTTAAGGCTTTCAAACAGCCAACGTTAATTTATCCAGTAACCTTACAGGAGCTGTCAAATGATACATATCCCCCCAGACTGTGTATGACCTGAATGGACTCTTGTGCAAATGTTAAATTTGGGTAGATTCAAGAAAGAAAGTGATATTCTCATATGGCATGCACTCACCTTTTGTGAAGCAGATGTTAAACTCGTGGTCAATTTGGAATTATCCCTCAAAACTGGAGGGACTTTGTTACAGCAGTCTTGGAGGCTGATCTCCAATTACAGTGGAGGACCTGGTGGAAGGATGGGGCTAAGACCATTGAACAATAAAGTAGGGTTAGAGGTATTGAAATTTGCCAAGATCAACTACTTGAAGAAGGCGATTATGCTAATGTACAAAGACAATCTTGATATGATGACCAGACCCTGGCTTTATGCTGCACAGAAGCCTTGAATGCTTGGGACAGAATTGAAGAAGTAGGAAAGAAAATTGAGTCATTTACAAAAGTCATACAGGGCCCCAAAGAAACCTTCACTGATTTCTTACAAATATTGACTTCAAGCCGGGTGGTGGTGGTGCACGTCTTTAACCCCAGCACTCGGGAGGCAGAGGCAGGCAGATCTTTGTGAGTTCGAGGCCAGCCTGGTCTACAGAGTGAAATCCAGGAAAGGTGCAAAGCTACACAGAGAAACCCTGTCTTGGGGGAAAAAAAGATTGACTTCAGAAGTAAATAGAATGATACCAAATTCAGTAGCTAGACAAATAATAATTGAATCTCTGGTTTTTAAAATGCTAGTGTACAATGCAAAAGGGTAATTAGGCTGTTAAAGGCAAGATCAGCACCCTTGGAGGAATGGATTCAGGATATAATCGATATTGAATCTCATGACCATGATGATGCTTAGATAGGAGAGGTAATTTCCAGAGGCTTGAAAAATCAAAATGTCAAACATTTCAATTTCAGTAAATAAGGTCACCTAAAAGGGATTGTAGACAGGGCTTTTCTAGAAACAATGATTTTTTTCTAAGAATAATCCCAAATAGGATGCCCCTCCTATGGATTATGCAGAAGGTGTAGCAAAGGTAGACATTAGACAAATGAATGTAGATCAACAAGGGACAGACAAGGTAATCCTTTGCCTTTGCCATCAGGAAATTCCCTGAGGGGTCTCTTGCAGGCCTCCATGACAAATTCGGTTCAGTCCTTTCCTGTCATCATGGAGGAAACTCCTTCCTAGTGCAATTAAAGAACCTAATGCCTATTGTAAGAAACCATACTGCTCTGGATGATAGAATAGCTATAGAAAATAAAACAAAAATTCAGGAGAAACTGTAAGTCAAAATTGATAAAGATTACATTTGGAACCTCCTCAAAGTTAGGGTAAGGGAAGGGTTTTGTTTTGCCTTTTCAGGATAATAAAAACAACCATCTTGAGGAATTTAAAGACCTTTGGACAAATAAAAATCCAAAGAAGAAGGGAGAACTATCTAGAAAAAATGACCAAGAAAAGAAATAATCTGACTTAATGGGATCTCTGAAGTCTCCAAAAAGATGATGGGATCCCAAAATGATGATTCCACATGGACTATGATAAGACAAACACCACCCAAAGATCGGCTTTGGACTACAAACTGCTCAGGACAATTTCAAGGTGGCTAGCTAAGATGATTCCAGTCTTATAGACTACTCTAGCCAGGACTTGAGACAAGCCCTGCACTTTCCCATTATGCAGAAACTAGACAACAAATGATACAGCCAACTCTCCCAGGACTTGACAATTAACCCAAAAGTTTCTTTTCAGGATCCCCTAAAGATGCCTTCACCCCCAGACAGCACACCTTTAATCCCAGCACTCAGGCAGCAGAGGCAGAGGCAGGCGGATCTCTGTGAGTCCAAGGCCAGCCTGGTCTACAAAGCCAGTTCCAGGAAAGGTGCATAGCTACACAGAGAAACTCTGTCGCAAAAAAAGAACACATTCCCAAGAGGTGGGGTTGGTGGTTTTTGGTCGTTCAATAGGTATTGGTGAAATTATTAAGGCCACTCCATGTAGTTAAAAGGGAGGTTTATTTTGTGGGGTAACTTACAAGTGAAGGGATAGTTTACAGGGTCTGGGAAAGGTGTAGCGTAGTCCAGCGGTGTTCTCTGGAGAACTCTGCTCGGTCTACCTCCAGCGTCCAGAGTCCAGGAACCAAGAGAGCTGGCACATCTGGATCTCAAGTCTTCAGGGTCATCTCTTGGCCCCGCCTTGTAGGCATGACAGTTACTGAAGCCTCAATGGGGGTTGGAACTTCCAGATCAAAGCTAGAATGGGTACCCACTACAAATAGATTATGGATATTTGTCATTGTTTAGGGTAGTTGGTTAAAAGTTGTTATTGGCATATAATCAGGAAAAAAGCTAAACAAAGGAGATTAGATTCAGGATTCTTGTCTGAAAAAAAAAGAAGAGATACAGATATGACAGGGGAAAGTGGTAGATTATTGCATCTACTCTGGGAAAAAAAGATGTTGAGGGCTGGAGAGCTGGCTCAGTGGTTAAGAACACTGGCTGCTCTTCCAGAGGACCTGAGTTCAATTCCCAACACCTACATGGAGGCTCAACCCTGTCTGTAATTCTAGTTCCAGGAGTTCCTAGGCTTCTGGCTTCCTAGGGTACTGCGATCATGCATGAGTGTACTCCCACATACATATGCTCATGTATACATACTCCCACATAGATAACATACACATACACAAATTTAAAAAAAAATCTTTAAAAAAATATATTGAAATGATAGGATAAAAAGGTAGATTATTGAATCTACTTTTAAAAAGCAACTACTAGTTTTAAATATTTTACATTGGATTGGACTTTTGTATATTGTTTACAAAATTTTATATATTGATACAAAGTTGAGATTATTTTTGTTAGAACATATTGTACATATATTTCTAATCTTGTTCAAGGTATTATACCTATACAACTCATTTAACAATGTAATGCAAATTGCTAGTCCTTGAAAGTTATTATTAGAAACTATTTAGGATAAGAAAATGCAGATTAGTAATTAGTCACCTATTACAATCAAACCTGTAGTCATATTAGGTATGTTTTCAAGATCAAACAGAAATATATTTTAGATAGACAGGTCATCTTTAAACACTTCAGAGATCTACAGAATATGGCATTTAAGATGTTTTAATAACATAGGTTCTTTTTTTTTTTTATATAACAATGAAACATGTCTGCTCCTGGCAGCACCAATGTACTTCAGAGAAGATGGTGGGCATTGCAGAAACTTCATATGGAGTTTACTTTCTTAGTTGCAAAAGTTAGCCACTATGAAGAAAGTGCCCTTGTATTGACTGCTGACAGTATGCTGTCCAAATGGGACAAGCAGGACACAAAAGAAAGGACTGCTGAACTTTGCCAAGACAAATTAGGACAGCCCTTCAGAAAATCCTGTTTCATAGAAAGTCTGTCAGGGATACTAGGCCTATAGGCTGAAGATGGATTCCCCAACATTACAGAGGAATCTTGGGTGACTGTCCAGGCAGCCAGCTGTTTCTGTCATTTCTCACATTTTTTGGAAGTTGCTTGTTTGCACTTCCTGTTTACTCAGTTAATATTATTTCCCTCTTGGGTCTCTGATGGAGTTGAAGACTAGATAGTTATAGTTATAGTTTTCCTTGTTAACAAATTCTGAAAAGAAACTATAAAGAGGTGTAAAGTATATAAGGTTGAGAGACATTAAAGGATAATTCTGGTGCCAGGCAGTGGTGGCTCACACCTTTAATCCCAGCACTGGGAGGCAGAGGCAGGTGGATCTCTGTCAGTTGGAGGCCAGCCTGGTCTACAAAGTGAGTTCCAGGATAGCCAGGACTGTTACACAGAGAAACCCAGTCTCAAAAAACCAAAAAAAGGATAGTTTTGATAATGCAAATTAAGAAAGAAGGTGAATTAGGTACAACATTTTGGACTCACCAAAATAGAATAGATAACAGAGTATTTTCTCTGAATTTATCAAATGCAAATAGACTAGACATCATTAATGTAATTCTTGACTATATATATTGTATATAGTTTTTCTTACATTAGTTATAACCTTTTATTATTTTAGACAAAAAAGAGAAAATGAGCTGATATTTTGTTTGTATTATAACAAATAAAATTTGCCTGAAGATCAGAGGACAGAGCCAGCCACTAGATTAAATATAGAGGCCAGGCAGTGGTAGCACATATCTTTAATCCTAGCACTCAGGAAGCAGAGATCTGTCTGGATCTCTGTGAGTCCAAAGCCACTCTGGACTAGATGAGATTAATCCAGTTTAAAAGAGAATCAGAGCCAGGCAGTGGTGG
Source organism: Peromyscus eremicus (assembly GCF_949786415.1). Lineage (NCBI taxonomy): Eukaryota > Metazoa > Chordata > Mammalia > Rodentia > Cricetidae > Peromyscus > Peromyscus eremicus. The sequence goes on along the minus strand of NC_081428.1, from coordinate 79,265,872 downwards.
CACACACCTTTAATCACAGCACTTGAGATCTCATGGCTTTGCTCCCAGTATTTGGGAAGCACACACGCCATTAATCCCAGCACTAGGAGTTTGAGACAGGAAGTGATATAACTGGGCAGAGAAAGGCATATAAGTGGGGAGGAGACAGGAACTCAGCCCCCTTTCCAGCTGAGGACTCAGAGTTATTCAGTCTGAGGATTCATGGAGACAGGATCTTCCCTTTCGGCTGAGGAACTGGTGAGGTGAGAAGTGACTGTGGCTTGTTTCCTCTGATCTTTCAGCATTTATCCCAATATCTGGCTCTGGGTTTTTATTATAAGACCAATTAGGAATCATACAACAGAAAACAATCACTGTTTTCCACAATTATTTCTTCAAGGTCTAAGTATTTCTAAAAAACAACTATTTCATTCTAATGTTTACCCTAGAAAGAGTGACTCTACTAATTTTTCCTCTACACAATGCCACAATTTCCCCAAACTCACACTCAAGAATATTCCACTAAGCAGTTACTTTTGGAATCATAAGCCACTGGAAAATGCAGATAAGATAATGTAGATGAATTAGAAACAGGTGAAAACCCGGTTGGAAGGCCCATTGGGAAAGTTCCTCATGTAATGTCTCAAAAGGAATGGGCTTGACCTTCTCTGATTTCATTGCACTGTTTAGTCATGTCTCCTCACCCTGGAAAATTAAGCTCCAACTTAAACAAAACTTGAAAAATAAATTTTCTAATATAAAACTTGATATTCTTACCATTTTTAGCCTACAGTTCAGTAGCATTAAGAACACTCATCTTGCCGGGTGGTGATGGCACATGCCTATAATCCCAGCACTTGGGAGTCAGAGGTAGGTGGATCTCTGTGAGTTCAAGGCTAGCCTGGTCTATGGATCGAGTTCCAGGACAGCCAGGGCTACATAGAGAAACACTGTCTGGGGAAACAAAAAACTAAAAACTAAAAAACTCGCTCATTTATTGTTAACTACCACCACCACGCATTGCTAGAACACTATACTTGCCAAATTGAAACTCTAACCTGTTCAACAATAATTCCCTATTCTTCCTCCTGAGTCCTGGACAACCACCTCTGTGATTTTTGACTATTCTAAGTATCTCATATGAGGGAATCATACACTTTCCATCTTTTGTGCTGCCTTATTTCACTCTGCATAATGTCCTTAAGGCTGTTTATGGTGGAACATGTATCCCAATTATCTTCCTTTTAAAGGCTGAATAATGGTCCACTGCATGCATACATATGTGTGCATAGATAGTGTATGGAGAGGTAGATATACACCCACAATTTGTCTATCTAGTTACCTGTCTGTTACCCGCTGAGTTGTTCGCATTTTCCCCCAAGAGATGCATATTATTTAGCCCAGGCTAGCTCCAAATTCAAGTGCTAGGATTACAGATATTTGCTTCCATGCCCACTTGCTGCCATGTTTAACTCTTTTGAGTAATTCTGCTATCAACATCAATGTTCAGCGTCTCTTTGATGACCTTTTTGAGACAGGGTCTCTATGTAGTCTTGGTCATACTGGTTTTTGCTATGTAGACCAGGCTGGCTTCAAACTCACAGAGATTGTCCTGCCTCGGCCTCCCGAGTGCTGAGATTAAAGGTGTGCACTGGCCTGCACAGCCTAAATTATTAATTTATTCATTTTATATGTAGGGGCATTTTGACTGTGTGTAGGTATGGCCTGCTTGTAGGTCTGTGCACCACATGTATGCAGTGTCCCAGAGGTTAGAAGAAGATGTCTGATCCTGAGACTGAGCCTCCATGTGGGTGCTGGGAATTGAACTCAGATTCTCTCGAAGAACAGTCTTAACTCTTAACTGCTGAACCATTTCTCCAGCCCCTCAGTTCTTTTGGGTATATAACTAGTGTTAATGTTGTGAAATGTTGTGAAAAGCTTTGGCAGGTTTGAACCAAGGTGCCCTGGGGTGTGGCGCTGTGGAAAGTCACTCATACAGCAGACATGACATCCACATGGAAAGTTTTATTATTAAAGGGAGAGGAGAGGAGAGGAGAGGAGAGGAGAGGAGAGAGAGAGAGAGAGAGAGAGAGAGAGAGAGAGAGAGAGAGAGAGAGAGAGAGAGAGGTGGCAGGCTACCTTTGGTGATGGGGGGGAGTTTTTTCTTTTTCTTTTTTTTTCCAGACAGGATTTCTCTGTGTAGTTTTGGTACCTGTCCTGGATCTCGCTCTGTAAATCAGAATGGCCTCAAACTCACAGAGATCCGCCTGGCTTTGCCTCCCGAGAGCTGGGATTATAGGTGTGCGCCACCACTGCTGCCTAGCAGAAGAGTTTTTTTCTTAAAGGAGACTTTACATAAGATGACATCCAGGGGGCTGGAAAGATGGCTCAGAGGTTAAGAGCACTGGCTTTTCTTCCAGAGGTGCTGAGTTCAATTCCCAGCAACCACAGGGTGGCTTACAACCATCTGTAATGAGATCTGGTGCCCTCTTCTAGCGTGCAAGCATACAGACAGAACACTGTATACATAATAAATAAAATATTGAAAAAAAAAGATGACGTCTGGATACTGGGTGGGTCCCCAAGGGGTGATTCAGAATACTAAAACTAGAAATGAAATTACTGAGATAGATGGCAGTCTTATTTTTAACTTTTTTTGAGACTTTGTCTTGCTATGTAGACCAGGCTGGCCTTGAATATGCAGCAATCTTCTTTCCCCCATTTCCTGAATGCTGGGATTTTAGGTAGAAGCCACCACACCCAGCTTGTTTTTGGCTTTCTGAAGAACTGCCAAATTCTTTTATACAATATCTGCAGCCTTTACCTTTCTACCAACAGCACACTTGAGTACCAACTTCTCCTCCTCCTCACCAATACTTGTTGTTTGTGGGCCCTTCTTTTCTCTTTTTGAAGCATGGCCCAGGTTGCTGTCAAGCACACAATCTTCCTGCTTTTGCTGGGGTTGTAGGTGTGCACTGTCACCCCAGCTTTTGTGTCTTGACATAGTTGCCATCTTTGAAAGGATGATAAATGGAGCTGTTTACGGCACTGGTTACTGCGTGGAGAGGTCATGGTCATGACAGAGCCCAGTGTTAGTTTTCAGAGCTTTATTAGGAGGGAAAGGCAGGGGTGGGGTGGGTGGGGGACCCAGGCCTGGAGAGAGAGAAAGAATGTGGGGGGAAGAGTAGAGCAGAGCAGAGAGCAGAGAGAGAAGATGGGGTCTGCGCCCGGCTTTTTAAGACACATACACAGTCGCCAGCACACACTGATGTCGCAAGACTCAAGACCCCAAACTGCGTATGTGCAGGAGTGAGGGCAGGATTCTAACATTCCAGACTTTTTGCTTATTATAAAACAGTGAGTGAATAGGAATAAAGGCGTCGTTTCTCCCGGAAAAACTGCTTCCAGCTGACTTGGTGGGCCTCGGTTGGCTCCTTGGGGTGTACTGAAGGGGGCCTTCCAAGGTACATAGGTGTCCTGGGATGGCGGGCTGTTCTGCTGCCCTGGAGCTGTCCATTCCTCCTGGCTTGGCACTCTGGCTGCTTTTGTGTCTGACAGAATGCTGGTGAGACAGAAAAAGCCTGAAGTAGATCCGACCTGCCCAGATGGATTTAAGCTGGTTTCTGGAGCTTGGGAAAAATTTTGAACATGTTAAGAAGCAGCCATGAGAAAACTAGTGACCATGGTAGCATTTAGTACTCTGCTTGTATTGGTTAGTGTTAATGAGAGAGACAGAGAGATTGGAACATGTTTTTAAGCTTTATCGGAGATAGATTGTTTAAGGCACCTGTTTCCTTTACTAGTTTAGCATCCAGGAGACACAGTTGATCAATTGTTGAGAGCATTTAACAGTAACAGATGGTTATATTAAAGACTGTTTTTGTAGAACCCAGACACTTTTGGATCTGGGGGTGTAAATACCTTTTAGCTGTTACAGTTTCTTACTTGATGATCCCTGGACTCCAGTTCTCTGGTGGACCAAAGCAGCCATTAGCTGAGCAGTTAATTAGAAGAGGGAACTGGGAAGAGAAAAGCTTGTGGTGCATGAGAACTTATTTCTGTGGAATTAGGGACATGTCTGTGTACATGAGGAGGAGAAGCACTTCTGACAGGTCTGGAGTGAGGCACATGGAGGGAGCAATGGAATGAAAGCTCCTACCTTAGCTGGAAAATCTTTTCCCATTAAGTAACCCTGAAAGTGCAATTAAATCTGGGGTGGGGGTAAGACTGTCCTCCCTACCCCAACAATGGGGAAATGAGGAGAGGTGAGACCCCAAAACTCCCAGGACTGGGTTAGTGGCTCTGGTGTCCAGAAAGAAAGAAATGGGTCATTCCATGCTGCATTCTGGGTTCCCTACGAGCAAGCCTGTGGCTAAGCCTAGAGGTCTGCTGGAGGTCTTTGTCCCCCTGCCCCTTGGTGCCTGGGTGTAGTCAGCTGACTGGTTGTCTTTCTAGGTGGCACTTTGAATAAGGCTCAACTGATGGCCTAGCAGGGCACACACTAGCCCACGTGGCCTCCCCTCCACCCCCCACCCCCGCACTTAAAACAGGGACCCAGCGGCTTTCGGGAGTCAGTGTGTGGCAGCACTTGGCAATTCTGTTCTCGGGCTTTTTTCATCTCTCCCCTGGTACACCGTAAATGCCACAGCTGAAACTTCTGTCTGTGGGGTCAGGAGCCTTGCTCTCCAGATGCTTATGTTTTAGGCCTATGTCGGGGAGGTCTGGGGAATAAGAGATGGATTTTACTCCGTGTCTTGAATTTTTTTTTTTTTTTTTTTTTATGTCTGCTGGCTTGGGGACAGCTTTAGGAAGACCCACCAGGAGGCAGGCTGTAAACTGATCTCTGGCTAAAGAGCCATCCTGATTACTGTAAACTTATTTGCACGGATCCTAGCCTGCTTTTAGACCCATCTGTGCCTCTCAGGGCAGCTTGAGAATGAGTGGGAGGAGTTAAGCTGAGAGCCCAATACTGGAGAGCGGAAAGTGGAGCACAGAGTGGAGAACAGAAAAGATAAGGTTCTTTGGAGTCAGAGATTCCTTAGGTTTAGGAATGCATGTGGTCAGGAGAAAGAGAGTCAGAAAGGGAGGGGCTTTAGCACTTTAGAGCTTGGGTAAAAGCGTGGGGATAAGGTAACTCTTTTCATTTGCCCATTTGCTGGCAGAAGTTAGATAATTCCCGTGAAATGTCAGGGTTGAAACAACCAAATTTACTGGTATCCGCCCCTATGTCCCATGGCTGCAGCGCTGAGAGAGAAAAATAAAAAATTAAAATAATAAACGGGATCCCCAGGCTCCTATTTCAAGCGTCCTTGAGAATAGGCAGTCTGTGGACCAGCATTAACTGCACAAATTACCCAAACCATCATCATGATAAGGGTAAGGGCTGGGGCATACATACTGGAGGACCCCCTGGGGGGGCCCAGATAGCATCCAATACTTTGTCAAGATTGAATGTGTCGTGGTACACAGCCAAGGACCCCCTGGGGGTCTGGCACAAGGAATACAGCCCAGGCTGCAGACACAGGAAACAGCAGGAGTTGGAAAGGGGGGAAACTCACCAATTTGGTTGGCAGGTGTGGTGTGCGGGTCAGCGGCTGGGCAAACGAAAAAGCGGATCGGGCAGTCGCAGGTCCTTGGTGTAGGTTTCCAGCAACGCTCAGCCTCAGACGCTGAGTGAGTGGAATTTCCTATCCGAGTTACGGCACCAATGAAAAGATGATAAATGGCGCTGGTTGCGGCACTGGTTACTGCTTGGAAAGGTCACGGTCACGACAGAACCCAGTGTTAGTTTTCAGAGCTTTATTAGGAGGGAAAAAGGGGGGAGAGAGGGGAGCCAGGCCTGGAGAGAGAGAAAGATGGTGGCGGGGGAGGGAGCAGAGCAGAGCAGAGAGAGAGAGGATGGGGTCTGTGTCCGGCTTTTTAAGGCGTGTACATAGTCACCAGTGCACACTGATGACACCAGACTCAAGACCCAGAACTGCATATGTGCGGGAGTGAGCGCAGGGTCCTAGCAGTCTTGATGGGTGTTGTGGTTTTGATCTGCATTTCCTTGCTGAGCGGTGTACCTCACCACTACAGTGCTGGTTCAGGACTCCCCACTTCCAGGGTACAGGTGGAATGAGGGAGATGTTGGTGTGAACGGGGATGGCGTAGTTGCTACTTGTGTGGAAGGTGTTTCTCTAAACTCTGCATGGCTGTTCTGTCAAGCATACTGGTAACCACTCCATGGGGGCCTCAGCCTGAAAACTAGTGGTGAAAGTGGCACCCTCCCTGTACAGAGCAGGGACCTTACAAAGGGGTGCCAGACCTGGGACCCCGGGGGTGTTACTGCACAGAGAGAGAGCCAGGGAGGGGATGTAGTGGGAAAGGTACGGCAGTTTTACATTCCTGGGTCAAGGATAAGGGACCTGGGCTGAGGGTGGGGGTGGGGCTGAGGCAGATAGAAAATGGTAGATGACATGAGCTGAGTCAGGGATTTGCCTCCAATTCTTAGTCCGTCCCAGGCCAAACTTTCCCAAGTGTGTCTGCGAACCCAGCCCTGCCTGCTCTGCTCCAGTGTCCTGAAACATTTTCAGCCGTACCACAGACCTCTACGCCTGCACCAAATGTCCCCGAACTATCTTGGTGATGTCATATTTCTTCTCTTCACAGTATTACTAAGGTGCAGGCAGTTACAAATTATTGATAGGGGAAGTAACCAGGTAGGAATATATGGGACCTTAGGGAAGCAACTCGAGTCTTCAAATTAAAGGCGTGCTTGCTATATGCACATCTGTTCTGCCGTTCTCTTCCCACACTGGTGCTTGCATCAGGAATCACGGGGCACTTGTGCTGGCAGAGTGTCCTTCTGTTAGCTTGCAGTGTCCTCTGTTGCCTTTTCTATGGTGTAAAAGAAAAATGCTCTGGACTGCCTGGGAAGGTTCCCTCTTCTGTGACAGGAGCTCCCCCACCCCCACCCCTGCCCTGGCTCTTCTCCCCTAGCATCTTATGTGGTACATTTTGAGAGCACACAATGAAGAATTTCCTTTTTCTTAATGTCAGTCTATGCTCAGAATAACAGGGGTGGATTATTTTCTGGAAAGCAAAGAACACAGGGAAGGAGAGGAAGTCGCCACATCGTGGGGATTAGAGAAGTAGCTAGAAGGACCCCTAAGTAGTTGTTAGGGTTCTAGGAAGAGGGTCCCCTCTTGAAGCAGTGGGTGCAGGATGAAGTAGAGAGCAGAGCGAGCCTCCACGGAGCCAGCCTTTTTCCATGTCCTCCCTTTAGCTCCCCTCCTCTGGGGACTCTTGAGGATGTTTAGCACAGCTTCACTTCTGTTGTGTGATAAACACAAACACCCTTCCCGGAAGCAGCTTAGGAGACGAAAGGGTTTATGTGGCTCACAATTCCAGGACAGTCCATTATTTCTGGCAAACTGAGGCAGGAGGCGGGAACCTAAAGTACCAGGTCCACAGTCAGGAGCAGAGGGAGACACTGCCACTGTCTGCCTTCTCAATTAGCTTCCTTTATCACACTCGGCTCAGGGCTCAGCCCAGGAAATGGTTCTGTCCACATTCATGATGGGTCTTTCTATATCAATTACCAGTGAAGACAGTTCTCTACAGATCCGCCCTTAGGCCAACACAATCCTGATCTAGACAATTCCCCAAGTGATGCTTTCTTCCCAGGTGACTCTAAATTGTGCCAGGTTGACAGAACTAACCAACACATCAGCCTTAGAAGGCTGTACAAAACACACTGAGCGATACAGATGACAGGTGGCATTAGCTAACTGCCAGCAAGCATGTAGCTAACATCCCAGTAGCTGGAGACTGTCCCAGCGGAATGATCCCAGCGGAATGATCTGATCTTACTGGATGGCGATGTCACCTCCAAAAGTAATGGACAAATCAATCTGGAGAGCAGGCAGAACTGGTAGGTGTCTAAAAGGCATGGAGCGTCTGCCATGCTCTCAAGTGGCAGCTACTTTAACCCCTTTCCACTTTTGAAAATAAAGTGGGGGGATATATTCTCTCATTTATTTACTTACTTATTTATTAGTGTGTATGTGATGGGTGGGGGTGTGTACCACAGCGTATGTGGGAAGAACAGAGGACAACTCGGAGGAGTTGGTCCCTTCCTACAGTATAGGTGCTGGGGATCAAACTCAGGTTGTCAGGTTTGATAGCAAGTGCCTTTATCCCCTGAGCTGTCTTGTAGGCCCATGGGGGATTGTTGTTGTTGCTTTTTGAGACAGGGTTTCTCTGTGAAACAGCCCTGGCTGTCCTGGATCTCACTCTGTAGACCAGGCTGGCCTCGAACTCACAGAGATCCACCTGCCTCTGCCTCCCCAGTGCTGGGATTAAAGGCGTGCGCCACCACTGCCCAGCTGTAGTCACTATTCTTGACCTGTGTGTGTGTTTCTGAGTGTGTATACTCAACCATGTGTATGTGGAGGCCAGAAGTGAAAGACTTCCACAGTGAAAATTTCAAAACACTAAAGGAGGAATTAAAGAAGACACTAGAAGATGAAAAGCTTCCCATGCTCATGAATCAGAAGGATTAATTTTGTGAAAAGGGCTATCTTACTAAAAGCAACCTGTAGCTTCCATACAATCTTCATAAAAATTCCAATGCCATTCATCATAGGAAAAAAAAAAAAGCCAGGCATGGTGATACTTGCATTGGGGAATCAGAGATAAGCAGATCTCTGAGTTCAAGGCCAGCCCGGTCTACAGAGCAAGAGTTCCAGGACAGCCAGAGCTACACAGAGAAACCCTGTCTCAAAAAAAAAAAAAAAACCACAAAAAAACAAAGAAAACAACAACAACAACAACAACAAACAAACAAACAAAAGAAATAGGAAAAAAACCCTAAAAATTCATGTGGAAGCACAAAAGACCTAAACTAGCCAAAACAATTCTGAGCAAAAGGAATCATTGCTGGAGGTATCACCACACCTGATTTCAACTTATATAACAGGGCCCTAGTAACAGAAATGCAATATATAGGCACAAAAACACAAGACCAATCAAACAGAATAGAGGACCCACATATAATCAAGCAACTATAGCCACCTGATTTTTGACAGAGGCCAAAAATACAGATTGGTGAAAACAGCCTCTTCAAATGGTGTAGGAAAAACCAGATGCACCAGGGTGAAACTGATCCCGGTATCTCATACTATACTGTTTCCACTAACAGGTAAATGATGGCCATAATCAACTGAGTCTTAAAAAAGGGGTTTTGTTTGTTCATCTTGTTTGGCTTTTTGAGACACAGTCTTATTGTGTAGCCCTGGCTGGCCAGGAACTTACTTAGTAGATGAACTGGCCTCAAACCTGAGTGATCCTCTTGCCTCTGCTCCAACTACAGGAGTCTATCTATACCAGCTAAAAATCCCCAGCTCAAAATCAACCTCGTTCCACGAAGAGGCCTTTCGTTACAAGATTTAGCGGCATAACTTTAGTTCTTGTAGCTGGCAGGAGCATTCAACAGGAGCGCAGAGCAGAGGATGGGTGACGGCAGATGAGGAATTCCAGGGCTCCGCAGGAGAGGCGCCTGTCAACAAGCAGGTCATTGTCACGACGCTCCACATCCACGAATTAGGGTCATACCACCAGCCTCCTCTTTCTAACCCATCAGCAAGTTCCGATGGTTTGAGCTCCAGTCATCTGTCACCTTTTCCCGGATCCCGGTCCTCGCAGCTGGATTCTTCTCTTTTATTCGAGCTACTCCCTCCAGTCTTCCAGACACAGAGAAGTTTTCTAAACTTTAATTTTTCAGTCCCAAATACTAGTCAAGCTTTATTTTTTATAACTTTAAGAAAGTTTTCAAGAGTTTTATTTTTATGTGTACGAGTGTTTTGCCTGCATACTTGTATGCCATGTGGATGCAGTGCCCTTGGTGGCCAGAAGAGGGTGTCAGATCCCCAGAACTGGAGTTACAGACAGCTGTGAGGGGCCCTGTTGGTTCTGGGAATCAAATTTGGTTCCTCTTGAAGAGAAGGCAGAGCTCTTAACTGAGGAAGCCATATCCCCGCCCATACTTTATTATCATTTTACGTATACCCGTGTATGGGTGTGCACAGGCCATACCAGACCAGCGGAAGTCAACCTTACGGAGTTGGTGCTCGCCTTTCCATAGACTGGAGATAGTTAATTCCAGCCCTCGGGCTTATATGGCAAGTGCCTTTATCTGTTGAGCCATCTTGCCTGCCCCACCGGCCACCTTTGAAATGGTTGTCTTTGGTCACTGCACAGAGTTGTAGTGTGGTCTAATACACCACTCGGGCTTTGTTAGTGCTCTGCCTGTCTCCAAAGTCCCTGCCTTCCTAGCTCTCATTGTGTCTTGGAGGGAGCACATACCTTTGTTCCTTTGTTTTGGTTTTTTTTTTAAATTATTTATTTTTATGTTACGTGTTTGGATGTTTTGCTTGCATGTATGTCTGTGCACCATACATGCATGCAGTGCTCAAGAGTGCCAGAAGAGGGCATCAGATCCCCTGGAAAATGGAGATGCCACGTGAGTCCTTCTTCCTCTGGAAGAGCAGTCAGTGCTCTTAATGGCTGAGCCATCTCTCCAGCTCAAACAGACCCAGATTTTTATGTAGGTACTAAGGACCTGAGCTCAGGTTTTCAAGCATTTTTTTACGGACTGAACAATCTCCATAGTCCCCATGGTTTTTTAATTTTTGTTTGATTTTATTTTTTAGAAAGGGTTTCACTAGGTAGCCTCGGATAGCCGGGAACTTGCTCATCTCTAGGTAGACGAGACTGGCCTTGAACTCACAGAGATCATCTACCTCTGCCTTCCAAGTGCTCAGCACTAAAGGCGTGCACCACCATGTCTGTCCTCATCCACAATTTGTAAGAGAAAGGGATAGCCGATATATTTGAAGTATTTCAGGGAAATTTTAGGAGCTTTGCATTTCCTATGAAGGTATGGGATTTGCAGCTTTTGAGGTCTGCAGTATTTAAGGCATTTGTGGAGCTACTAGCATGCTTTAGTGAGATAGGCTCTCACTGCTAATTTAACCTTTGTTTGATTAGTGAGACTGGGTGTCTTTTCAAATTTGAGTGACTATTGTCTTTGCTGTGAACTAGTTACGTTATTTTCCTTTTCTTATCTGGTCATAGAAATTTGCATTAAAAATTTCACTCACAAGAACATAGATGGTAGAGTGCTTGCCTATTACGCACTAAGCCCTGGGCTCAGTCCCAGCACTGTGTAAAATGAGTCATAATGGTACAGTCATAAACCACGGGATGTGGCCATCATCTGTAATTCCAGCAAGAGGCAGATAGAGACAGGAGGACCAAAAGGTCCTTGTTACCTTACCTACATAGCAAGTTCAGCCTCTGAGATCCCCGAGACCCTGCCTCAATAAAACAAAAACCAAACAAAAACCAGTTATAATTGTGGCTTATCTTTTCACTTAATGACATCGTGTATATATTTTAATTTTAACATAGTAAAAAATGACCAGCTTTCTGTTATTGTGACAAATACCTGAGAAAACGTCAACTTAAAGGAGGAAATATTTATTTTGGCTCAGGTTTTAGTCCACGGTGGGCTGGTTTCATTACTGTGGGCTGGCACAAGGCTGATCATCTTGGAGGGATCATTTGAGACAGGAAGTGGACAGGGATAACATACATCCCTCAAAGGCATGCCTACAGAGATCTGTTCCCTCTAACAAGGCTCCAAGTCCTAACATTTCACCAGTTCCCAACAATGCCATGGAACTGTGGATCCATCAATAAAGTCAGAGTCCTCATGATCCCACTTCCTCAAAGCCTCACCTCTGAAAACTACCTAGCATCATGAGCCTTTGGGGGGTACTTTCTATCCATACACAATGCCCATCTCTATCTCTCCCTTTTGTTTATTTTGAGGGGTTCTCCCCTCTTTACAAGTTCATAAAGGTATTTCATGTTTTCTCCAAAAGTTTTAAAATTTAAAACTAATTTAAGGTTTTCTTCACATTTAAGTATTTGATCTGCCTGAAACCTGGTATTGAGCAGAATTTTTCTTCACTATGGATAATCAGTCGCCCCAGTATCCACCTCCTCAGTGCTGGGATAGCAGAAATTTGCCACTACTGTGGGATGGTCTGTATGTCAAATTGCTCTGATTGGTCAATAAATAAAACACTGATTGGCCAGTGGCTAGGCAAGAAGTATAGGCGGGACTAACAGAGAGGAGAAAAGAAAAAACAGGAAGGCTGAGAAAGACACTACCAGCCTCTGCCATGACAAACAGCATATGAAGATGCCGGTAAGCCACGAGCCACGTGGCAAGGTATAGATTTATAGAAATGGATTAATTTAAGATGTAAGAACAGTTAGCAGAAGCCTGCCACAGCCATACAGTTTGTAAGCAATATAAATCTCTGTGTTTACTTGGTTGGGTCTGAGCTGCTGTGGGACTGGCAGGTGAGAGAGATTTGTCCTGACTGTGGGCCAGGCAGGAAAACTCTAGCTACATGCCACTATACCATGATCTTTCTACGTTACAATTTTATTTGTGTATATATGTGTATATTTGTGTGTGTGGTGTATATGTGCAAATGTGAGTGCCCATTCACACCCGGAAGTTAGAGGACAGCTTTGGGTGTCCTGTTGGTTCACTCTCTGTCCTGTTCTCTTAAGCCAGGCTCTCTCACTGAATGTGTCACTGGCCTGGTAGCTAGCAAGTCCAAGCAGTCCTCCTGTCTCTGCTCCACACAGTCCTTGGGTTACAGCGACTGCCCAGTCACACTTGGCTTTTTCCATGGGTGAGGAGGATTTGAACTGACATCTGCAAGCACTCTTAACACTGAGCCATCTCCCCAGCTCCTAGTCTATTAATTCTCTAGAACTGGTCTATTATTCCTTCTGTGTGTCAAGTATACACTGGCAATTACTCCAGCTTTATGACATCATTAGCCTTTTTTTTTTTTTCTTTTTTGTTTTTTCAAGACAGGGTTTCTCTGTTTAACAGTCTTGACTGTCCTGGAATTTGCTTTGCTGGCCTCGAACTCACTGAGATCCGCTTGCCTTTGCCTCCCACGTGCTGGGATTAAAGGCATGCGCCACCACTAACCGGCTAAGTTTCTTAAATAGATAACCATAAACAAGCCCCAGGTACTTTAAAGGCAGGGAGGGACTCAACAGAGCAGTCCTTACATTAGGATACTGAAATAGATAAAGAAGAAAAATAAAATGACAAATGCCTTGGGGACCTCAATTTCATTTATAAGAACAAATCGATTAGTTAGCATATCATTTTTACATCCCTTGTCACTTTGGAAATTGTGATCCTGGCATTTTATTACTTAGAAGCCAGGCAGCTGTGATGGACGGGTGAGAGAAAAGATCGAAAGATACCATCCATGTAGAATGCGGTGGACTCATGCACCAGCAAATGTGACATGATGAGTGACACCATCGCTAATAGTTGGGGCTGGACACAAGCAGGCGACAGTGACCTTCACAATGTTTTCTGGCACGTGGAACGGCCGCGGATATTTGGAAGTGCCTTACTTTGAATTTCCGGCTACCCGGGAGTACATCGCCACCAGCCTTCCTGAACTGCCCGCCCAGCCCCCGGTACTCAGGACTTCGGAGAAGATTCCAGACCGGGTATCAGAAGCCGGGGAGGGATGGGGGCAGCACGGGATGCGCACGGGGACGGTGCTAGCCTGCACCCCATCCCCGGCACCAGCGGTGCTTCTGGGAAACGTAGTCCTTTGCGGTACGCGGCGCCGGGGGCTGTCGGATAAGGGACTACGATTCCCTTCGGTCTTGCGCAAGCTTTGTGCAGCGCGCTTGCGCGGTGTGGGGGACGATGCTGCTATAGAGGCTTGTTTTGCTCTGGGTCCGATGTTGGCGTGCGTGCCCGGGCGGTCTGCTCTCCCTTGGGGAGGCTGGGGTGCAGGTAGGTGACGGCTCTCGCCTTCCCCATGCAGTGTCCGCGCTGTCACGGCCTCACTCCCTTGGGTTTCCCCGGGCGTGGTGGGCGGTGGGAAGCCACGGGCCGGAGAAGCGGGGCCTGCGTCGCCCCGGTGTCGCGCGGTCCCCGGCTTGGGTGGCGACCTCGCGGGCTGTGCCGGGGCCCCGGTGTTAGGAGGCGGGAGGGGAGGTCTGAGGGGCGGTCGCGGCCGGTCTGCTCTCGGCGCGGCCACCAGGGGGAGCTGCGTTCGCTCTGGGTGGGTCGTGGCGCCTGTGCTCGCCAGGCCCGGGCTGGCGTGGGAACGCCCTAGGGCCGGGGTGGTGGAGCTGGCCAGAGAGGAGCCCCAACATCCCCCGGGACTGGAGGCCCGACTGCCAGCCACCTTCGATGTAAGTCATTATCTTCGTTTCTTTCCTTTTTTTTTTTTTTTTTGCGAACTGGTATGTGGATGTTCGTGACATCAGCACGCACCGCGGATCCGCGGCAGAGCCGGGATGGGAGCCCGGGGCTCCTGTCATCGGTGCCCTTTCCGCTGCTGGCCCGCAGAGCCGTTAGTGGGCTTGTGTTGGTCACATCTGGGTCATGTGTTTTCGCACAGACGTGGAAGTCTCGATGCAGAGGGGCGCAGGGAGGATCGGGGAAGTTTTGAGTTCCGAGGGGAGACATGGGTAGGTTTTACTGAGGTCTCTGGAGTGAGTGAAAGGTGAGGGAGCTGGGAGGCACAGGTGGGTTCTGGGGGGCGTGGTGAGTGTAGCACAGGGCCTGAAGGAGCTTCCTGGGGCCCTGGAAACCTACTGATGGATGTGGTGATAACACCGCTTGGGAACACCAGCCTGGCTGGTTCCAGTTCTCTAGTCCTACGCAACGCCCCTCCCCCCTGCAGAACCGTCGCGTCCCTATGCAGGGCAAATGGCTACACTTTTATCACTGGGAAGAGAATTTTTAAAAGGCTGGTCAGGTGACCCCAACCTGTCAGTTTTGAGTTGGGGCACTGATGTGCGAGTCCCCACTTCATTTATTCTCTTTTATCCCTTTATAAAGCGCTGGCTTAGACTGAAACATACCGGTCGGTTTTCCCAGTCCTCTGATACTTGGGGCCGTAGCTTTGGGTTTGACTTTGCTGGAAACTGTACAGAACCTCTGGCTTATATGCTTTATCACTGAGCTCAAGTTAGCATTAATTTAAAAAAAAAAAGACTTCCGGTCAACTGCAAGGGAAAAGTCAGAAAACGAGGAAGTGAAAAGTGTGTTAGGCTGGACAGGGAGCCTGGTGTAGACATCCTTCCTTAGTTGCTTGCTTCATATCCAGGCCTTGTTTCTTTCCCAGACCTGTCAATCACCTTCCTACTGCTCCGCTGGCTCCTGTGCCTTGTGCTTATCAGATCCCAGACACACGGAAGATGGTGTCCTCCTTGTGTTCATTGTGAAGAAACAGTAACTTTATGGCTACTCAGGTGTTTGCATACTCTCAGAGCGGTGCTTCTTTTTTTTTTTTTTAAGGCAATGGGAGTGTTCAAGATAATGGGGCACTGTTCCCCATACCCTTCGTTATAGAAACTGACTTTGTCTGGAAGGATAGGGGAGTCAGGATAGGTCACTACAGTCCCTATTTTATCTCACCAACCACTCGGAAAACAGTCATTTTTTGTCAGAACAGGGTCATTGCTACCACAGTCTTTGTATACACTCTACAGGTTCTGCTTCATAATCTATGGCAGAGAAATCTGCCTCATATAGGTTCTTAGATGTGGGAGACACTTTGCCTGCTCTTCTTGGTGTGTTTGGTGTTGTGAATGGGTTCCCGTGGCCTCCTCCCTCTCCACCTCCCCTAACCCCCTCTTGCCTATTTTTAAAGTGTCACTAATCTTCCTCTTCCAGATGCCAGGTCTGTTTATAGCTTAGCCTTCGTGAGGCCTCTGGAACACCGCCACTGTTTTTGCTTAGTAAACTGGTTTTGTTTATAGTGTATGTCGTCATTGACTAGGTGCTGTCCCCCTCCATCCCCAGACAGGGTTTCTCTGTATAGCCCTGGCTGTCTTGAACTCGAGCTATCGACTGGGCTGGCCTCGAACTCACAGAGATCCACCTGCCTCTGCCTCTCGAGTGTTGGGATTAAAGGCGTGCGCCACTATGCCTGGCTAGGTAATTTTTCTTGATGCTAGAATACTATCCTTTTTCCTTTAAAAAGCGAAGTGATATTTTGCTGTGGATATCGCTCTGTATAAATAAAACACTGATTGGCCAGTAGCCAGGCAGGAAGTATAGGTGGGACTAACAGAGAGGAGAATAGAGAGAACAGGAAGGCAGAGAGGAGGAGACGCCAGCCTGCCTTCCAGGGAGCATCGTGTAAAGGCAGCAGGTAAAGCCAAGGAACACATGGCGACATATAGATTAACTGAAATGGGCTGAGTATAAGAGTAAGAGCTAGACAATGATAGGCCTGAGCTAATGGCTGAGCAGTTTAAATAATATAAGAGTCGATGTGTTTATTTTATAAGTGGGCTCCGGGACTGGCGGGGCTTCGTGGGAGCTGGAGAGAAATTCTCCAGCTACAATATTTAGAGTCATTTATGGCTGTAGTGATAAGAAAGTGTCAATACTTTGTCCCTTCTTCCTGTTGTAAAGGACTTTGGCATATGCTTAAGCATTAGGAAATCATGTCTGCTTTTGTAAATTTTTAATTTCAGAAATTCTGAAGTGAACGGAAGAGGCTGAGCTCTGGTACCCCATTTGGTGAAGATGAAGGATATTGACATGGGAAAGGAGTACATCATCCCCAGTCCTGGGTACAGAAGTGTCAGGGAGAGAAGCAGTGGGTCTGGGCCGCTCAGAGACGGCGAGGAATCCAGGTTCCAGAGATCAAGACCGGTTAGTGCCTCCCTCCCTCCCCACAGTCCGTTTCTCACCTGCTTGTTGGACTACACCATGTCTCCTTTTTCCCTATGATACATATTTTATAATTTTATTTTTCTGTATTAGCTTGAGGCCAATGTTCAGAATTTATGATTCCTTAGACCCGGAGTGTAGCTCAGTGGTAGAGGGTGTGCTTAGCATGCCTGAGGCCCTGGGTTCGGTCCCCAGCACCGTAAGAAAGAGCTGGTTCAGTTAACGGAATGAGAAGTTTGTCACGTGCCACTCATCTGTCTGTTTCTTCTTTAGTGATACTGTGTGTGTGTGTGTGTGTGTGTGTGTGTGTGTGTGTGTGTGTGTGAGAGAGAGAGACAGAGACAGAGACAGAGACAGACAGAGACAGACAGAGAGACAGACAGACAGGGTCACACTGTGCAGCCTGGCTAGCCTGGAACTCTCTATGTAGACCCTCTGTAGAGATCTGCCGTCTTCTGTATCACCATGCCTGTTTCCCCTCTTTTTCATTGACTCCATTTTCATACCTGTTGAAAATCCCTTGATTAAGAAGAGGCGTGGGGATGTAGCTCAGTGGTGGAGCTCTTGCCTGCGAGTAGAAAGCCCTGGCTGGGTTCAGCCCCCATTACTGAAAGAAGGAAGAGACACATAGGCTGGTGTAGGGAGGGTAAAGCCTAGGACAGTGGGAATATGAGCCATCCCGCTGCTTTCATGGGCTTCGTTTGTTTCTCTTCCTGTTTTTGTGTTTTTCCTGTTTTTGTGTTTTGTGCTTAAAATAGGATTGTTTTGCCAGGCATGGTGTCGAATGCCTTCAATCCCAGCACTCGGAGGTAGAAGCATGAGGCTCCCATAAGTTTGAGACCAGCCTGGTCTACATGACAAGTTTCAAGCCAGCCGGGGCTACAGAGAGAGATCCTGTGTCCTAGATAGGGTGACTCTTGCTGGGATGAAATACCATGACCCAAGCAAGTTGGGGAGGAAAGTGTGTATTTTCTGGAGTTGCAGAAGCCAGTAGAGCGGAAGGTGTCTAGGTTTAGGAAGATGAGGTTTCTGTTCAGGCCTTTGCCGGGTGAACACTTGGGGCTGTGGCCTTTGGAGTTGACACTGGTGTCTCATTAGTCTGAAGTGGTTTGGCTCTTCTGTGGATGAAGACTGTTGCTTACTCCTCAGTGTTTTCTTGCTGATGGGTCTTCTCTGTCCCCACTGTGGTATAGAATCCCTTATCATTCAGTACCTAGTGTTTCTTGATACCTTTTTTTTTTGGTTTTTCGAGACAGGGTTTCTCTGTGTAGCTTTGTGCCTGTCCTAGATCTTGCTCTGTAGACCAGGCTGGCCTTGAACTCATAGAGATCCACCTGCCTCTGCCTCCCAAGTGCTGGGATTAAAGGCGTGCGCCACCACCGCCCGGCCTTTCCCAGCCTTTCCTTGTGTTCTTACCCACATTGGGGGTGGTTGTTGTTTTCATGACGCTTCTGATACCTCATTGTGGTTTTCATTTGCATTTCCCTAATGGCTACTGGCTTTGAACTAAAACAGAGATTTTAAAGTCTCATTTTGTTTTGACTCTAGCACTGAGGATTGACCCTAGTTTTCTTGTATGCTAGGGTGTTTCTTCAGCCTCCACTTGCAGACTTCGAACTTACCTCCCAGGTATCTGGCCAGTGCTACCAGGCTTTATTGTCTTATCTGTCCACCTGACTGCATCCAACTTTTGATCTTCCTGCCTTAGCCTCCCGAAGAATGAAATTAGAAGTGTGTGACACCACCTTGCTCTGACAATTCACTTTTATTTTCCTTTTTGTTTTTTGAGAGAGGGTCTCATGTAGCCAAGGCCAGCCTTGAACTCACACTATAGCTGAGGCTGGTCTTTAAACTCCTGATACTCCTGCCTCTATTTCCTTAGTGCTAGGATTTCAGGCATGTGGCCAACACACCCAGCTGAAAAGAGATTTGGGCAGTGTGCGTTTTCTTGCTACAACGTCATCATGTGCATCAGGTCTGCATCGGTCTTTAGAGAGCAGTTCTGGGTAAGAGCTCTTAGATGCTGGTCTGCCTGCACTCGTCAGAAGTGAGAAACAGTCTCTCTGCACAGCAAAAGACAGACGGATTTGGTTTTCTTAATTTGAAAAGAAGGTATTATTGGCCACTGCTGACTTTCCATCTCCAGTTAACATGTAATCATCCCACAGTGCTAAACATGTGTCAGATGCAAAGGACTGGAAACATCCTTTCTAATATACTTTTACACAGTTCTTGGTATTGTGTGTGATCAGATTTTTTTTAATAGTCTGGGAAAATTATGTTAATTAGTTACATTTAAATATCTATAGTTTATTACAAATGCTTGGAGATAATAAGGGTAAAAATACAACATTTGTGCCCTTTAGAACTACAGAGGTAGTACAGAGGTAGTTTACTACCCACAACGTGAGGTTTAACAGACATCCTCTACTCTCAAGTACCAGCAGTGTCTGCTGTGACTGTTAGCTCCTTGAGTCTAATGAGTGTTGTTGGTATTATTTGAGCTTAGCTGTAGACTTCTCTCTGGACCAATGCTTGAACCTTGTCACCAGGCCGAAGCTCGGTTCTTCCAGCACAACCTTTTTTTTTTTTTCCTTCATATATGTACATGGAGAGTGTAAGTCCAGGAGCTCTTAAGAGTTTTGGTTTTGGTGGTATTGATGTTTGGCCTGTGGCACTGCACACATTAGGCAACCACTCTACACCTCCTTTGTCCCGACTTTTAAATTTTTTTTATTTTTATCATGTGATGTTTTATTTATTTATTTGGTGATTTGAATGAGAATGGCCCCCATAGGTTCATATGTTTGAATACTTGGTCTCCGGTTGGTGGAACTGTTTGGGAAGGATTAGGAGGTATGGCCTTGTTGGAGGAGGTGTGTCCCTGGGGGTGGGCCAGTTAGCGCTTTCTCATTCTGCCTGTGGTTGTTGTCTCAAGGTGTAAGCTCTCAGCAACTGCTTCAGCACCATGCAGTCTGCTGCCATGGAGACAGAAGAGTTAGTTCTAAGAAGCTGTACCCAGGTCCTGGATATCATTGCACATATGGCCTGAGCGAGATAAAGCTTTGCTGAACTTTGGTTGTGTGGTGGCTCAGATTAAAGTTCTGTTGACTTGTTTTTCATAAGCTCGTTGAACTGAGAAAAGATAAGAATGGAAAATAACCACAAGTCAGCTAGCGTCTATATGCCATTATGATTGTGCTGTCTTTTCTCATTGGTGGAACTGTCCGCCAAGCCAGAGTAGTCTACATTATCTAGGAAGGGAACAGAGTCAGGATTCTGAAAATCCAGGGCTCTTCATTTAGCACTGAGGCAGTTCTTTGCATTGGCTATAGTTTTCATAGTTAGCTGTTCAGGGTAATTTTGGTGAGTTCAAGTTGTTATTAAATAAATCTAATTTCTTACAGAAATTATTCTGAGACATTATCAGGAAAGAAGTAGGGGCTCATTGTAGACATGTGTGAAGTGTGTAAGATTTTATATATATATATATATGTGTGTGTGTATGTATGTATGTGTATATATATATATATATATATATATATATATATATATATATCCTCTCTACCCAGAGACAATAGAAAAAGTTCATATGACATTATAGTTGTAGAGAATTCGACCCTGAAAGCTTTTACAGATGAAAGGCATGTGATGTTGTTTCTGCTTTTGTGTTCTCAGAGTGGAGGACATTGCCTGTGAGTCAGCTCAGTTTAGGAAGGACAGCAGGATATATGTCTCTGCATTCTTTTTCTCTGGGTTGGTCCTCAGGAGCTTAGTGCCCTTTCTAGAGTGTAAGAACCCGCCCCCACCCTCTTTCCTCCTGGTAAGCTCTGTAAGGCTCAGGGCTTGCTGGGAATGAATGACGCAGTAGCTGGCCTTTGCATCAGAGACCGCTGTCAGTGCTGGCCCCAGCCTCCCCAGGGCAGATGGCCACAGTGCTGCTGCTGCTGCTGAGGGCTGCTGCTGGTGCTGCTGGTGAGGGCTGCTGCTGCTGCTGCTGCTGCTGCTGCTGGTGAGGGCTGCTTGCAAGTTGGTTGTGTCGACAGCCGCAGCTCACTGATTCCCGCAGGAAAAGAAAACTGTTGGAAGGAGCTTGCTGTAGTTTTTGTTGTTTCTTTTCTTTTCCTTTTTTTAAAAACAGAGTCTCACTGTGTAAGCTTAGATGGCCTGGAACTTACTCTGTAGACCAGACTGGTCTCAAACTCAGAGAGATGTGGCCTGTGCCTCTGGAGTGCTAGGAGGGAAAGGTGTGTGCCACCACACTGGCACAGCTTCCGTTTCGAAAGTAGTTTAAGCACCAATGTCTACTAAGGTACCTTGGAATTGCAAATGGCCAGTGGACTTTTTCAATAAAGTCTTGGTTCTGTGTTAGGTAGCTCCTGCTCATGCAGCCTTCCGTTTGATCACAAATGAACAGGTCAGTTGTAAGATAAACGGTGTCTGGAAGTCTCTGCAGTGGCTGATGCTGTGGGTTTAAACACAGTGGCGTGCAGTCTTTCGGTACACTGAAGTCCACTGATAGTAGGATTGGCCTTGTCTGACCCTTCCTTCCTCCCTTTTGAAAGATGGAATTAGCTACTTAGCTGTTACCAGGCTTTCATTATTCAAGACTCTTTTTTGGCTGGGCATGGGCCTCTGATCCTCACACTTGGAAGGCTAAGGTTGAAGGATAAATGAAAACATACTTCAAACACCGATTGTTTTCTGCATTTGTCATTCCAAGAATCAACTTGATCTTGGCAGAAATGATAGACAAACACGGTTGCCTAAAGCAAGACTGATTTACAGATGTGTGCACTTTACAAGGTACACAGTGTAAAGGCCAGACTCCTTCTGTGGGTGTGGCTCACCAGGATTTATCAGCAGCCTGAGGAGGGTGGTGCGGTCTCCTCCATGTTGTATTTCTGGAGTTGGATGACTCAGACCAGAGCTGTCCGCTTCTCTGACTTTAGTCTCACCTGCCTACTGTTTGGCCCAGTGTGTGGGTCCTTTAAAGGAGCCTGGAACAGTCAATCAAACCCAACAGTATTGACCATGGTATGTAACCTTGGCCTTAAGATATGTTTGTTTCTGGAGCAAATATTGCAAAAGGGTTTATATGCTGTTCTGTGCCAGAGAAATACTTATATTTGGTTTTGATAAGTAGGTAGGCAATCTGGATGCTGATAAAGGCTGAAGTCACGTGACCATTAAGAACTGGTGGCTGGGGCAATAGTTGTTTGGGTAAAGTGCTTGCCTTGCAAGTGTCTCAGAACCCATGTGAAAAGTCAGATACATCAACAGCAAGGGAGACAGGTTGGGGAATCCCTGGAGCTGATTGTTAAATCCCAGATCCCAGTAAGAGACCCTATCTCAAAAAATAAAATAATGGGTCCTGAGGTACCTGGGATTGACCCCTGGCTTCTACATGAAGGAAGTTCTTTTTTAGTGTTGTTGCTGTTTTCCAAAGCTCAAAACTGAAAACTTGAAGGCGTTTTCATCAAGACCAACATTTACAAGTTTTAGTATCTCAGTCAGTAGTTTTCAAGTCAGCTACATATTAAAGTCACTTGCGTGTTAAAGTAATAGGGCCCTATTCTAGATACAGCAACCAGTCTCTGCAGCATGCGGGTGCTGGTGGAGCTTTAAAGCTTCCAGGTGTAGCTGTACTGGGAACCCCCAAACCTCATGGAGTAATAAAGGCAGTTCTCAACCCTTATGTCAGCAGTTTTCAACCTGTAGGTTGCGACGCCTTCCACAAGGGTCGCATATCAGATATCCTGCATATCAGATATTATGTTATTATGAACATTACAGTTCAAAACAGGAGCAAAATTACAGTTGTGAAGCAGCAACGGAAATAATTTTGTGGTTGGTTGGGGGTCACCACAGCATGGGGAACTGTGTTAAAGGGCTGCAGCATGAGGAAGGTTGAGAACCACTGCCTTAAGCATTGAGCTCCAAGTAGTTCCTCATCCTGTGATTCATTTTCAGTTTAATCATTTGACACTTAATCATGGCATTAATGAAGTTAAACTCAGACCTCCTAGTGTGATAGGAACTTCGAATGAATTGCTTTGAATCAAGCTTATGCAACAACTTAAGATCTTCCTCATTATGGGGTAATACTTGGTAACAGCCTGCAGAAAAATACCTATTTTACCACGTGGATCCCATGCTTCATTCTTGGGCTTCACGTATTTGCTCTTACTTATGACTTGCACTGATAGGGGAGCATGGGGGTGTGAGCTGACATGGTTTCGTTTGCCCAGTGTGGCGTGCTGGTCAGGAAAGTATTAGATTGTTCAAGGGGGGACCGATTTCTGGTCATTGCAGGGCAAGCACATTGTTCCTCTGTCGGAAAATTGGCAGCCTAAAGTGAGATGGGCAGCCCAGATAAGCTGTGGCTGTGCACGTGATTGCATGTGATAGGCGCATGGATTATTACAAACATAAGACGGCATTGATGCCCACAAGGGGGAGACGTCTTTTGTGCCAGCAGCTCTGCGTGCTGTGGATCGACTGCTTCTTGTTCTTTTCCAGTTAAGCACAGGAGTGCAGCTTTTTGACCTTTGGCGGTATTTTGGCAGAATCCAGACTTTGACTCTTGTCCCTTTTTAGCACTACAGTGTCTCTACTCCCTCATCATCATCACCTTAGTAGAAGGATGTTCAGTGCGTACAAGTCGTAGAGCAGAAACAACCAGCAGCAGCCTCTCCTGGTCCAGTCTTGGGCACCTCCCCGACAGAGCAGCACCTTGTCCCCTCTGGAGAAGTCACTGCTACATTGCCTGTCCGTGCCGTTAGGTATCTGGCCACTGAGAACCAGGAAAAACTTTAAAAAGTTACTTTAGAAGCTGAAGATGTATTCAGTTGTTAGACTGCTTATGTACGTGTGAAGTCCTGAGTTCTGTTCTCAGCACTGCATAAACCCAGGTGTGGTGGTCATGCTTTCAATCCTAGCACAGGAGGCAGACACAGGAAGATCAGAGGTTCAAGGTCATACCTGGCTGCATATAGTCAAGGCCATCTTTGGATACCTGAGACCCCATTTAAAAAAATTATGCTCGGTGGTGGAGCACATACCTTTAATCTCAGCACTTGGGAGGCAGAGGCAGGTGGATCTCTGAGTTTGAGGTCAGCCTGGTCTACAGAGCAAGTTCCAGGACAGCCAGAGCTATGCAATGAAACCCTGTCATGAAAAACAAACACAAAACAAGACGAAACAAAAAATTACTTCTGAGAAGGGTTTAAAACATTGTTGTAGATGTAACAGTCTTATTAAATAAGAAACACAAAGCCAAATGCAGAGTTAAAAGCCCCAGAGGTCAGAGCAGTAGCTAAGAGCTGAGACTAAAAAACCTTTCTTACCCTTCACTGCCGCTGTTGTCCTTTCCCTCCAAAAGAGACCTACTTCCTGTGTGTCTGTCTTTTTATTGACTTTCTGTTCTGCCTTCTCATTGGTTGTAAACCCAACCACATGACTGCCTTGTCACTGCCTGTCTGTACAGACCTCCAGGTCTCTATGGTTGGTACTGAAATTAAAGGCATGTGTCTCCATGCTGGTGGTGTCCTTGAACACACAGAGATCTGTCTGTTATGTGATCAGGATTAAGGGCATGTGCTACCACTGCCAGACTTCTGCTATGGCTTGCTATTAGCTCTGACCCCCAGGCAACTTTATTTATTAACATACAAATAAAATCACATTTCAGTACAAATAAAATATCACCATATATTGTAACACCTTCCCTTCGATTAGTGTGTACTGTGTACTTGGCTAACTGTGTATCAATCCACAGTTACCTTAGTGCTGCTAGGAGTGTGGCCTGAGGAGTTTTTACTGTGGGGCTGCCCTGTGCAGTATAGGATGTCCATCAACTTCCCTGGGCCTCTGTCCAGTACAGCTAGCAGCACGTTTTACTGGTGACAGCTACCTATGTCTCCAAAAAAAAAAAAAACCAACAAAACAACCAAACCCAAACAACAATAAAAACCAAACCCCCACAACGAAACACCCTCACTTGAGAACCGTTTTATTGCCCAATGTAGTAGCCACTAGTCACTTGTGGCCTTTGAGCATTTGAAACATTTCCAGTCTAAACTGAGCTATGCCCTGTGAATAAAATACCAAACTTAACCACAAAACAGGAATACCTCATTTAAAAAATTCCTGATAATTTTTATAGCGATCCTATGTTAAAAAGATGATACTGTTTATGTTGTATTAAGTAAAATGTATTAAAATGTTACCGTTACTTTAAAGGTGGTGAGAATTTTGAATTGCATGGGCGTTTGTACATTGCGGCTCGGGTTGCGTCTGACAGCACCGAGCCTCAGTGACTGATGATGTGCTGAAACTTAGCTGTTATTCTTGCATCACATTCTTTATACTGTTGGGTTAAATGATTTTTTTCCTGGCTAGGTGTGGTAGTAGCGTATGCCTTAAATACAGCACGCAGGAGACAGAGGCAGGGGGATTTTTGTGAGTTCAGGGCCAGCCTGGTCTACAGAGTGAGTTCCAGGACAGCCAGGGCTACACAGAGAAACCTCTGTTTGGGCAGGGTGGGCTTGCGGGTGGTGGTGGCTTCCTTTGGAAATGTTTCTCTATACAGTGAAATTGTGGAGACATCCAGAAGATGCTAACTGTTTTCCATATTCTTCCAAAGGCAGAGAACACTTACTTGTTCTCACAGTGTATTCTTGTTTATATCTGTTATTGGATCTCTTTCCCTTTATGAAGGCAGGTAGTAGTATCTTACAGTTCGATTTAATGTTTCTTGATGTGTGTCTGTTTCTTCTCTCTTCTATCCCTGACTCCTAGGATGCTACTTGTAGATAGTAGGCCCTCATTAGCCTCCTGAATGAGTAGATTAGAAAGTACTAATTTAGATATTATATTAGTTATCTACTTCTCTTTCTAACTTTAGTTAGTGCTTCCTTCCTTTAGTGCTAATTTTAATTTAATAAGATTTTCTTTTTATATCTAATCCCATCCATCTTACCTTTGATAAGTTTTTGACTTTTGGCGTTAAGTGGAAGCTATTCCCATCCAGCATAAGCTGCTACTTAATTTTCTCCCATTTATTTAATCATTTAAATGTAACTTTTTGTGCTCAATTCCAAATGGATTAATGTCCTGTGTGAAACCTTTTAATTCATCCTCAGTTGAGTGTTGACTGTCCCTGCAATATTCACTGACTCACACTTCACTACCCTGCCATGTTGTTTATGCTTTCATAGAGTAGCCACATTGCTTGAATTAGTAAGGTCTATTCTCTTGCTTCATTTCTGTTTCAGTCCATTCAACCTTAGACTGTAGAGAATTCACCACAGCTAAAGAGTCTTCTTCTGTAGTAACAGTAGGTACATGTCTAAATCTTTAGTGATGAAGTTGACAGATGTGTGTAGTGGAGAGCTGTTCTGTCTATGACCTTGCAGCACTGCCCCTAGAGGGTGGGTAGCAGGTAACTGCTTCACCTGCCTATGACCTTGAAGTACATGCCCCTGTGGTGTGGTCTCTTGGTCATCCTTAAGACTTGAGATGCTCTGGGTGGTGATGGCAGCGGCGGCAGTGGCAGCACATGTCTTTAATCCCAGTACTCGGGAGGCAGAGCCAGGCAGATCTCTGTGAGTTCGAGGCCAGCCTGGTCTACAGAGCGGGATCCAGGACAGGCACCAAAACAACACAGAGAAACCCTGTCTCGACTCCCCACTCCCCCCTCAAAAAAGACTTGAGGTGCACGTAGGCATCACTCTCTTTGCTCCCTCGTGGAAACTGGAAGCGGGACTGATCCAGGTGGCTGGAACAGCATTCCAGAACCCGTGTTAATTCTGCTCTGTACAGTGAGTTTTTCCCCTTAATAAATTCTTTTGCCCATTAAACAGGCTCTGTGGATTTCTCATTATAGGTATGTGATTGTAACGGTTCTACTCCTTAGTCTGGCAATCCTACTGATGGAGTGTATCCTGTGTAATCAAGAAAGAGAAAAACGAATAATTGTTTATTACATAATACTGTTTTCTTGGTTTGGGTTTCTATTGCTATGATTTAAAAAGACCACCATGACCAAAATCAACTTGGGGAGGAAAGGATTTATTTCAGTTTGCCCTTATAGTTCATCATCCAGGGAAGTCAGGGCAGGATGCAGAGGCCGTTACAGAGTGCTGCTGACAGGCTTGCTCAGCCTGCTTTCTTAGACCATCAAGGACCACCAGCCCAGGGGTGGCACCACCTGCTGTGGGCTGGGTCCACCATATCAGTCATCAGTCAAGAAAATGTTCCACAGGCTTACTCACAGGGCAGTCTGGTGGAGGCATTTTCTCATTTGAAATGACTTCCAGAGTGACTCTGGTTGACATAAAAGCTAGCCAGCACAACCGTTGATCATAAGTAACACATTAAGAGGCTCTAAGCAGGTCTTGTTAGTAAACATGAGTTTTGCAACTCTGTGGATTCAGTGTCCCGGGTTTTGGCACCAAAAATGTAGGTAAATTGCACGTTTTACAACTCTGTGGGTTTGGTGTCCTGGGTTTCGGCACCAAAAATGTAAGTAAATTGGTTGCAAAACGTGAGTTGCAACAACTCTGGGGAAAGGTGTCCTGACTACCTAGGGAGTCAGGCAACACCTTGAGCTGCTTAGGACAGCTCTGATGACTGGAACTACGAAGAAGCAGTTCAGCCCTGGAGGGCGATGTATCCTGAACACCTCAAGCTGCTCAGAACAACAGCTCTGCCCTGAAGGTGTCCCGGACACCTTATTAGCTAGCACTCTCTCTCTCTCTGAGAAGATCTCAGCAAAGATCTTCTGTTCAGCTTCTCCTTGCTCTGCTGTTTCAGCTCTCCTTATTTTGTCCACTGGGGGACATCTCAGCAAGGATCTTCTCTACACTAGTGAATGAAGATCTTCACACCCAAAAAACTCTTTTGAGAAAGAGATTTATTTGGGAAGGAGGAGTCCAGGAGAGTAGCTGCCTCTACCAGGGTGGAGAGAACAGCCCCTTTTTCTAACTGACTAGGCAGGGTGGTTTACACAGGAAGTCTTGGGGATAGAGTCAACCCCAGGCCCAGGGTTCTACTATCTTGGTCTGTGATTGGTTGTTTTCACAAGTCAGTTGACCAGGGGCAGAGATAGCTCTGATCTGACTGAGCCAAACTGTGTTTCTTTCTACCCTGATCTGAGCCATCTTTCCATAGTTCTGGGCTCCAGAGTCAGGGTGGGTTTCTTTAGCCAGCCCCTTTTCCCTACGTTCCTTCTTTTTTGTTTAGTAACAAGTAACTAGGGGTTGGAAAGGGGGTGAAGTTATTGTTAGACTGCTTCCTGCTGAATTAGGGCATCGAGGTTCTTGGGACAGTCTTGATCTTCTTCCTCAGGATGTAACCGGGTTCTGCAGATCTCTGGCTTTGAATCTTGATCTTCTTCCTCAGGATGTAACCAGGTTCTACAGATCTCTGGCTTTGTCAATAGGGCCTGGTAATCCTGTAATATTAACTGGTTCAGAGTTTTGTTAGACATATTTTGGATCTTTTGTTGAAGAAATCTAACCAAGAAGTTTATGGGGCAGGGTGCAATTAGTAGGGCTAGGAAAAGAAAGAAAAGAGGGCATAAGAAAGATGGCATGCAGAGATCCACAGCCAAGCCCCAAGTGGAGCTCCAGGAGTCCAATCAGTGAGAGAGAGGAGGAATCATATGAGCAAGAGATATGGAGACCCTGATTGGAAAAAGCACAGGGACAAATAGCCAAACTAGTGGAAACACATGAACTGTGAACCAATAGCTGAGGAGCCCCCATGGAACTGGACCAGGCCCTCTGGATAAGTGAGACAGTTGATTAGCTTGAACTGTTTAGGAGGCCCCCAGGCAGTGGAACCGGGACCTGTCCTTGGTGCATGAGCTGGCTTTTTGGAACCTAGGGCCTATGCTGAGACACTTTGCTCAGCCTTGGTGTAGGGAGGAGGAGACTGGACCTGCCTCAACTGAATCCACCAGGCTGGGCTGACTCCCCAGGGAAGACCTTGCCTTGGCGGTGGTGGGATTGAGGGGGAAGGCTGAGGGGTGGGAAAAGGGAGGACAGGGGAATCTGTGGCTGATATGTAAAATTAAATTAATTATAAAATAAAAATATTTTTAAAAAAGAGAAAAGTAGCATCCATTTCTATATCTGATTATTAGTGCTCCACTGTCTGGGGGCATCAAGCTGTTTCTGAATTTGAAGATCCATTTGGAGTTGTTGGATCTTATCTTTAACTAACCCTGATTGATTGACATAAAAGCATTGCCATATACATTAGATGCTGACCATGCTGTTTGTGAGGCCACTTTTGACATTTCAATAACAGGTGCCAAATTCTGTGTGCCAACTCGAATATCCAGGTAGCCTTCCAGGGACTGTTACTAGAAGCACCCTGTGTTTCACATACGGTAGTGGGTACTCTGGGTGAGTGAGGGGCTAAAGGTGATAAGCTAAAGGAAGGAGGAAATAGTTGAGGTAATGATTTGCTAAGTGTAGATAGAGTTTTCCTGCCTTGCCCACAGTCAGGACAAATTTCTGTCATCCGCCAGTTCCACAGCCGCTCAGACCCAACCAAGTAAACACAGAGACTTCTATTGCTTACAAACTATATGGCCGTGGCAGGCTAACTGTTCGTATAGCTTAAATTAATCCATTTCTATTAATCTATACCTTGCCACGTGGCTCGTGGCTTACCGGCGTCTTCACGTGCTGTTTGTCATGGCGGTGGCTGGCAGTGAGTCCCTCCGCCTTCTTGTTCTTTCTTTTCTCCTCTCTGTTAGTCCCGCCTATACTTCCTGCCTAGCCACTGGCCAATCAGTGTTTTATTTATTGACCAATTAGAGCAATTTGACATACAGACCATCCCACAGCACTTCCCCTTTTCTTTTTTAAAAAGGAAGATTTTAACTTTTACACATCTCCAAAGCCAGCTTGGTATATTTGGGAATTTGGGCGTAGCTTCTCTTACTACTTCCTGCTGGAGGGGGAGCGCTGTATCTTATGGGGACACAAAAAAAATTTAAGGATCATGGAGTAGTCCATGAGGCTGTATCGTCTGAGCCAGTTGCCTCGAAATGATTCTGGATGTTGGATCATCTGGGCCATGGTGTCATCAGAGACCTTTCAGGTGGTCTTGGCTGGTCAAACCTGATGTATCTTAATCTGGGACAAATCCATAGCCTCTGGCTTTCTGTGAAAACAAAAGCAGAGCCTCCTTTCCAAAGCAACATATCTTTACATCCAAATTTTGAAGTCAAGATACCTTTAAAATATACATTTTGATTTTGGCATTACTCAACAGCTTTTACAATCAAATGTTTTTCTTCAGTTACAAATATCAAAGACAACATAATCTAGATTCTCTGTGTGGTAGCCATCTTTATGTGGCTTATTTTTTATATTACCTTGAGCCTACTGCTTTAAGCTGTAGCATTTTAAGATTGAAACAGCGTTGTGGCTGCTGGCTTCGCCCACTTCAGCTTCCCAACATGGCGGTGGTACGTTTTCCGCCAGTTCTGGGAGCCATCAACTCTCAGAAATAGTGGGTCTATGCTTCTATCAAAGCAGCGTGTAGCCTAGAAACTTCTTTTTTTTTGTTTTGTACTAGCAAAGACTAAATCCACCATGCAGCTTAATGTGCCACTTGCAGAGGCCTCATTCCCGCCATACTGCAGGTTGGGCACGCATGCCAGGAACCCGCCATAGTAGCTCAAACACACAGGATGCTGCTAGCTTGAAAGAGACAACTAGGAACTGATTTTAGCTCCATTTTAGAATCTTTTTACTCAGGTTTTAGGTGGAAACTCTTGCGAACACGTTGGGCGCCATTTGTAGCTAGAGTTTTCCTGCCTTGCCCACAGTCAGGACAAATTTCTGTCACCCGCCAGTCCCACAGCCGCTCAGACCCAACCAAGCAAACACAGAGACTTCTATTGCTTACAAACTGTATGGCCGTGGCAGGCTAACTGTTCTTATAGCTTAAATTAATGCATTTCTATAAATCTATACCTTGCCACGTGGCTCGTGGCTTACCAGCATCTTCACATGCTGCTGCTTGTCATGGTGGCGGCTGGCAGTGACAAACCCCCCCACCCCCCCCACCCCCCCACCCCCCCCACCCCCCCACCCCCCCACCCCCCCACCCCCCCCACCCCCCCACCCCCCCCACCCCCGCCTTCCTGTTCTCTCAATTCTCCTCTCTGTTAGTCCCACCTATACTTCCTGCCTGGCCACTGGCCAATCTGTTTTATTTATTGACCAATTAGAGCAATTTGACATACAGACCATCCCACAGCAGCTAAGTATTTTCATAACCTTAATTGCTTTCAACATTGTGCAATAGGTTCACATACAAGTAAACATGAGTATTGGAGCTCACACTGTAGCCAGTAATGTGCTGAGGGCTGGTGGCATAATCAACATTTCAGTCAGTATCTGTCTTCTAAAATGTGTTCAAAGTCTCTGCACTGTACTGTAACTTGAATCTTAAAAGGTCCTATAAGAAAAAACCCAGAGCTAGATATTGAGATGAAAGCTGAAAGATCAGAGAAGCAGAACAGCCAGGCATTAACTTACCTCTACAAAATCCTCAGCCTCAAGAGAGCAAGTTCCTGTTTCCTCATGCCTTATATACCTTTCTGTGTCCTGCCATATGACTTCCTGGGATTAAAGGTGTATGTCACCACTGCCTGCTTCTGTTTCTCTCATGTAGCCCAGTGTGGCCTTGAACTCACAGATATCCAGACGGATCTCTGCTTCCTGAGAGATTAAAGGTGTGTGCCACTACTGCCTGACCTCTATGTTTAATTTAGTGGCTGGCTCTGTCCTCTGATCCCCAGGTAAGCTTCACTGGGATACACAATATATCACCACACTTTACCCTGGCCTCCAGTTATGGAAAAGTCCTTTAAATCCACAAGGGAAAAATAGTTTTATTATAGTAAGGAAACTCTGTTCTCTGAATGTTTTGTTATTTTCCTTTTCTTTCTTTCTTCCTTTCTCTCTCTGTCTCTCTCTCTCTTCTTTCTTTCTTTCTTTCTTTCTTTCTTTCTTTCTTTCTTTCTTTCTTTCTTTCTTTCTTTCTTTCTTTCTTTCTTTCTTTTTTAATGTTAGCATTCCAAAGTTCCTGCTAGAATCTAAACATCTGATGCTTCTTGTTTGGAAATCTACCTCTGAAATTCCAGGTGTCTGATACAGCAGGACCATGTGTCCTTTAAAAGAGTGGATCTTGTACCACATTCTCAAATCCCAACACAGGCAGTGCATAATAACACAACAGGGCTGGCCCTTTGGAAACCTATTTATGAAAGAGTAACAAATGGGGTAACAGTGGCAAATTTTGATTTTTAGATAAAAAAAATCTTTTGTATTCCTTTACTATGGGACTCCTTATTCATGTTTTGTTATTACATAGAATATTGAGGATTAGTGTCATCTCAGCCAGTGTATGGTGTCATGCCTTTGTCAGGACAGGGTTGTGTGTACATTCTAAAATCTTAGCCATCTTCTCGGGACTCATGCCGTTATGACACTTAGAAAACCTGCAGAGACAGCCTTGCCTGCCAACTCTCATTTGAATTTTTCTAAGTTTCTTTGAGTTTAGTATCTGCCTGTACAGGAAATAACATATCTCTGGAAGAAATGGAACATCATCATTAAATGTGATCCAGAAGCAAGGCCAATGCAATCAGCATTGTTTTTTAATTGTTGGATCCTTTGATTTTCTATTAATAGGTTAAGAAATTTTTTTAGGCATTTATACCTAATCTTAATTTTTTTTTAGACGAAGAAAATGAAATTATAAAAAAGAAAAAAGAAAAAAAAAAAGAAAATGAAATTAATGGGTTGTACATATCAGAATTGTCATGTTTTCTTCCTGTCATCTGGAACAGTCTCAAACATCAGAGATGCTCAGGAACTTGTAGTTACAAGAATGAGGTAAAAGATTCGATGGCTCCAGTTTTTCCTTAGTACTGCTGGATGATATACTGTGCTAATAGTTTTATGTCAACAAGCTAGAGAGTCATTTTGGAAGAGGGAGCCTGAACTGAGAAAATGCCTCCACCAGATTGTTCTTTGGGCAAGCCTATGGACCATTTTCTTGATTAATGATGGATGTGGGAGTGCCCAGCTCACAGAGGGCAGTGCCCTGACTGTGCTGGTTGGTCCTGGGTGTTTACAAAAGCAGGCTGAGCAAATCATGAGGAGCAAGACCGTAAGCAGCACTCCTTTATGGCCTCTGCCTCAGTTTTTGCCTCCAGGTTTCTGTCTTGAGTTCCTGTCATGAATTCCCTAGATGACGGACCACAAGCTTTGTGGTAGTTTGAATGAGGATGGCCCTATAGGCTTATACATTTGAATGTTTGGCTCCCAGTTGGTGGACTGTTTAGGAAGATTAGAAAGTATGGCCTTATTAGAAGAGGTATGTGGTGGTTTAAAAGAAAATGGTTTTGAGTAGGTGTGGTTTTGTTGGAGGAAGTGTGTCAGTGGGGGTGGGCTTTGAGGTCTCATATGTTCAAACCAGGCCCAGGGGCTCTCTCTTCCTGCTGCCTGCGCATCTGGATATAGAACTCTGAGCTCCTTCTCCAGCACCATGCCTGTCTGCCTGTGTGCTACCATGCTTCACGCCATGTTGATAATGGACTAAACTTCTGAACTGTAAGCCAACCCCAATTAAATACATTCCCTTTTAAGAGTTGCCACTGTGGTCATGGTATCTCTTCACAGCAATAGAAATCCTGACTAAGACAAGCTGTATCACTGTGGATGGACTTTGAGGTTTCAAAAGTCTCTGTAGCCAGTTTCACTCTCTCTCTCTGCCTGCTGTCTGTGGATCAGTGCGTGAGTTCTCAGCTACTACCCCAGTGCCGTGTCTGCCTGCTGTCTGTGGATCAGGTGTGAGTTCTCAGCTACTACCCCAGTGCTGTGTCTGCCTGCTGTCTGTAAATCAGGTTGAGTTCTCAGCTACTACCCCAGCACTGTGTGTGCCTGCTGTCTGTGTATCAGGTGTGAGTTCTCAGCTACTACCCCAGCACTGTGTCTGCCTGCTGTCTGTAGATCAGGTGTGAGTTCTCAGCTACTGCACCAGCGCTGTGTCTGCCTGCTGTCTGTGGATCAGTGCGTGAGTTCTCAACTACTGCCCCAGTGCTGTGTCTGCCTGCTGTCTGTGGATCAGTGCGTGAGTTCTCAACTACTGTCCCAGTGCTGTGTCTGCCTGCTGTCTATGGATCAGTGCGTGAGTTCTCAACTACTGCCCCAGCGCTGTCTGCCTGCTTGCTGCTTTGTTCTTTGCCATGATGATAATGGACTCACTCTTTGAACCTCTAAGCAAGCCCCCAATTAAATGCTTTCTTTCATAAGCTGCCTTGGTCATGGTGTCTTTTCACAGCAGTAGAACAGTGACTGAGACAAGCTGTAAGCTGAAATAAACCTGTTTCTCTCCAACCTTTTTTTGATCAATATTATAACACAGCAATAGAAACCCTAAGTAAGACAGAATTTGATACCAGAAATGGACTATTACTGTGACGCGCTGACCATATTGTTTTTGGGAAGGATTATGGAAGGACTTTGGAACTTCGGGCTGGGAAAGCCATTGAGTTCTCAGAGCTCAGTGGGTTGTTCTGTGGGAGTTTGGAAGATAATGTTGAGAGCAATGCAGGCAATGGAGGCCTGACTTGTGAAGCTTTAGAGGAACATTTGAGAATCCCTTAGAGACTCTGTTGAAGCCATAGTATACTTTGAGTTTTCAGAGTCTGTGGTTCTGATCAGCTGGGGCTAAAGAATCTGCTGTGATTAATGAGTCCAAAACCATTAAAATGAAATTCTTGCTTTGCTGGGACAGTCAGTTCTGGTCAGCTGGAGCTGAGAAATTAGTGGTAAATAGAAGAGCCCAGCATCATTGAGGTGAGATCTGGGATTCTTTCCTCAAGGTCAGTACATAGAAGGTGTGGTTCAGAGGGGCCGTGGCTGCATCTTAGGCTAGAAGCAAAATTTGGTAATATATAGAGTCTCCTGGGTGGTGCTGCTTTTGAAGGCATGGAGGGGTCACGGAGAGCAGCTGATGCTTGGCACTTTGTGGCCCTAAAGAGAGTTTGGGAGAGGCTATTGGTGAAGGTATGGCCTCAGCTGAGTAGAAGACCCAGGACTGAAAGGGTCATGGAGACTTGGTACCATGTGACAGAGTCAGAGTCCCAGAGAACAGCCCAGAGAGGCCATTGGTGAAGATGTTGCCCAGTCACATCAGGAGACCCCAGAAGTTTGGAGATGCCAGTTCTGTGGAATGACCACCAAGGACAGCAGCAGCTGAGGGGTGGAGCCCAGAAGATCGTGAGACCCAGATGTCGGACCCTGAGCTTCTCGGTGCTGGACTTGGGTTCTGCTTTGCTGTGGTTGTGACTGTTCTGGCTCTTCCCTCTTGGAATAAGAAAGTATGTAACTTACTTTTGATTTTAAAGCAGCTCACAGTTGTGAGACTTTAGATATTTTTAAAGAGACCGAATTTTTGGAGTGTTTGAATTTGTAAAGATTGTGGGACCTTTAAAGTTTGGAATATGTTTTATATTGTGATATTGATATTTATATGACGTCTTGGACAACAAGAAAAGAGCAGTTATGGTTTGACAGTGATTTGCATGTCAAGTTGACAGGGGTCAGTTTGCTGGCTAGTTTTATGTAAACTTGACATAAACTAGAGTCATTTGGGAAGAGAGAACCACAACTGAGTATATTCCCTTGTGGGCAGGACTGTGGACAAGCTTATGGACCACCCTATGGGGCCTTTTCTTAATTAATGGTTGATGTGAGAGGGCCCATATCACTGTGGGTGGTACCAGGCCTGGGCTGGTGGTCGTGGATGCTATAAGAAAGCAGGCTGAGCAAGCTATGGGGAGCAAGCCAGTGATCAGCACCCTTATGGCCTCTGCTTCAGTTCCTGTCCTGACTTCCCTGGATGATGGTCTACAAGCTGTAAGCTGAAATAAACCCTTTTCTCCTCAGTTTGCTTTTGGGCAGTGTTTTATCACAGCAACAGAAACCCTGACTAAGACATACAAAGTCTCTCTTTCCGATGCTGTACTGTCAAAGGATGTTTATAAAACTTGCTGACTCTGGCACTGAGTTTCCCAGCAAAGGCAAAAACTATTCTGAAAAAGTGAGAGCTGTTGCATTATCCAACCTGTGTGGGTACATGCTTATGTGTGTCCGTACTTTCGGAGCTGGGTGCACATGTGTAGTAAAAACCCGGAGCCAGATATCGGGGTAAAGGCTGAAAGATTAGAGGAAATAAGCCACAGCCACTTCTCACCTCGACAACTCCTCAACCGAAGGGGAAAATCCTGTCTCCATGAATCCTCAGACTGAATGCCCCTGAGTCTTCAGCCAAAAGGGGGCCAAACTCCTGACTCTCCCGCCTTATATTCTGTTCTCCACCCAGCCATACCACTTCTGCTCTACCTTCCTAGTGCTGGGATTAAAGGCATGTGACTCCCAAGTACTGGGATTAAAGGCCTGGCTCTGTTTCTCTTTCAGACTGGATTAATCTCATATAGTCCAAGGCGGCCTTGAACTCACAGAGATCTGTCTGCCTCTGCCTCCCAAGTGCTAGGATTACAGGTGTGTGCCACCACTGCCTGGCCTCTATGGCTAACTCCGGCTGCCTCTGCCCTCTGATCTTCAGACAAGCTTTATTTGTTAGAGTATACACAAAATATCACCATATACATGTGCGTGTGGAGGCCAGGGATCAAAACTGACCGTCTTCCTTAGTTACCTTTCACTTTATGTCTTGAGACGATCTCTCACTGGGACCTGGGGCTTGCTGATTTGCTGGTTGATTACCTAGCAAGCTTCCAAGGATCTACCCGTCTTTGCCTCCCCAGCCTGAGAACACAAGCATATGCATCACCAAACCTGAATGTTTATGTAGATGCTGGGGATCAGACTCAGATGTTCCTGCTTTCATGGATAGCATTTTACCAACTGAACTACAGCCTCAGTCTCTAAAATATCCTCTTAACAGTTTCCAAATGGAAATGTGACTTAGATGATAAAGGGTAAATGTCAAGAGAAAAGTGCAGCAGTTCACCATCTTCTGAGATAGGAATGTGAAAAGTTAAAATCACATACTCATAAATGGAAAGATACTTGAGAAAAAAGTTGTAAAGTCTCTAGCAGTGATAGTGATTTGCAATCGATTGCTACAAAAGAGAAAACCTTTTAAAACTCCAGATAGGTGAAATGTGACTTTGCTATAAAATGACCCAGTTTTTCTCATGAGTAGATGTGTGTTGCAAAGAACACGTGCCTGGCATGCTTGAGCATTGGGCTCAGTCCCTAGCACCTCGTAAACCAGGCACAGTGGATCACTCCTGTAATCCCAGCACTGGGGAGGTGGAGGCAGGAGGATCAAAAGTTCAATTCATGCTCAGCTATATAGAGGCTTCAAGGCCAACTTGGGATACACAAGACCTCATTTCAAAAGGAAAGAAAAAAATGCACAAAGCAGCAGAAGGAAAGAATACTGTTATTATAACCCAAATTTTTCCAGTCAGTATGTTGTAGAAATTTGTTTTCTTTCCTAATAGAGATACCTACATAAGTGTCCTTGACTTTTGTCTCTTGGTTCCACAAAGTCTAAACTATTTTTTCTCTGGTCCTTTGCAGAAAATCAACCCCTACCTTAGAACAAAGTCTTACAGCAGTCCCGAGTCCAGTCCCAAGTCCAGTGTGTGCTCTTCTTTAGCTGTAGCCCATACATTTGGATGTATTGCAAATTCTTATCATTTAGCTCAGAATGTTTTCAGTTTCCAGTTGATAATGTCTCACTTAATTCATTGTTTGGAGATGTGTCACTTCTGAGTGTGTGGGGATTTTCTTGTAGTCTTCGTTCAAAACTCTAAATTACAATGTGATAAAGACTGATAGGAAAGGAGGTGCCTGGTCTTACTGCAAGTCGATATGCTGTGGCCGGCTGATGTACATGGGAGGCCTGCCCGTTCCTGAAGAGAAAGGAGGAGGAGTGGATGTGGGGGGAGGGGCTGGGAGGAGAGGAGAGAGGGAAGAGAACTGTGATTGGGCTGGCAAAATTAATTAATTAGTTACTCAAAAAAAGACTGCACACACTGTATGATGCCAGACTTTAATAATGTCAAGGTTTGTCTTATGTACCATGTGACAGGTACTCAGTATGCCTGTGAAGTGCTGTTCTAATGCCCTTTGTCTCCTGCCGTGTCTCTGCCTGTGACTTTGTATCCCTCCTGTGCAGAGTCCCAGGCATGCCAGGAGTCCTAGAGTAGCTTTCTGCGTTCTGAACCCATTAGCCTTTTGTGGTTTTTCTTCCCTGTGGTTATATGCAGCTTGAAAGAACCTTTATCACACCTGCCTCCAGCACTCCTCTTTCCATTGTTCCACGTTTTTAGACTCTAACCACTAAATTGTTCATGAAGATTTCATGTAGGATTGAAGTGTTGACTCTTTTGCTGTTGTGTGCTATTATTTTCTTGAAATCTAGTCTACCTTCCCAGAACTGTGAGGCTTCCTGATGCTGGACATTTAACTATCTGAAGTAGATAATTAGTCTATGAATTAAAGCTATTAGATTTGATCAGCTCAGGCTTCCAAGTTACTCCTATGCACAAAACATTTTCAGTTCTAATGTTTGAGCTGCCTCTGTGTTTTTCTGAAAAGAGGCGGCATACAGTTAGAGACTGCTTTGTACGAGGCATGATGTGCTAGGTTCTATACCACTTTGTCCTGATTGGGGATCTGTTATTTGTCACTGTCTTATCATAATTGCTGGAGATACTCATGACAGTGTAAGTTTCACTGCTTAGAGAGAAAAAGAAAACAAGCTTCTACAAGGAAAGCATAAACTCTGCCCAGTGGAGGAATGAGAACAGATGTGTCAGCTGATGTTTGTCGGTTTATTGGCTGTGCGTGAATCTACTGATATTCCACGTATTGTCTGCTGCCCCACGGCCCCTCAGTCAGTGCCCTGCTGGCCACTCAGGCCACGGCCTGGCGAGGCTCCCAGTTCCACGGCCCCAGCTCTGCCACAGCTGCGATATGTAGGTTTAAATTAAGTCTCTATCATTCTATTTATCAATAAGACTCAGATGTCAAAGGCTGGGGTGAAAACCTGCTAGCTCAGAGAGGCTGAGTAGCAACCAGCTGACCTTGCTTTTTGGCAGAAGATACCAGAACCAAGAGAGCTCAAACTCTAGTCCCCACCCTTTCCTTCCTGTGCATTTTCTCTGGTCAGCTAATCACTGGCTCCGCCCCCTGATTCAAGGTATAACATTATTGGGCAGCCTCGGGAGTGTCAGTGCAATCAAAATATCCCACAACATCAGCCTTTTGGTCCATTCTCCTTCCCTGTCACAGTCCCACCTTGAATGAAGCAAGCTTTTGTTAGTGTAATTAGCTAGCACATAGAAGCTGTGTAGTTGGTACGTGTGGCTATATCAGTTGGATTTCTATAAAGGAGCAGAACTGAGAGAGAGAGAGAGAGAGAGAGAGAGAGAGAAAGAGAAAGTATGTGTGTTAAAGGGGATTTACTGAGAGTGGCTTATAGCCTCTGGTCTCCCTGGTCCAACAATGTCTGTCTCTCAGTGGAAAGACCAAGGATCCAGTAGTTCAGGCCACCAGACTGGGTGACTTAGCTGATCCTCAGTCTACCTTAAGATGCTGAAGAAGTAGATTCTGATATCGGAGAAGGAAGGCCTCAGCAACAGGATGCTGAACTTAACAGTGAGAGTGAGAGCAAGCAGGCAAATAGCAGCCCTTTTATGTGGGCTGCCACCAGAAGGTGTGGCCCAGATTTAGGGTGGGTCTGCCCGTCTTAAGTGATCCAATCAAGAAAATCCTTCATGATGTGCCCAGATAATTGGGTTCATTTCAAACACAGTCAGGTTGACAATCACATCCTCCCGAGTGCATTAGCCATCACAGTGACTATATATTTAGGACTGAGAATATTGGAATTTCTTGGCTGGGCAACCAGCTGCACACCTGTGCCATGCTCTCCTGTTGCTGATGAGAGAGGGAAACAGGACGTCCTGGCTCTTAGGCTTAATTGGGACTGACTTTGAAATTTTGGAGTAGAAAATTTGCAATACAATTTGCAGTTATTGATGGAAGGATTGACTCTCAGTGTATGTTGGTAAACAGATCAAAGATTGGATTTTTAAAAATCATTTATTTTATGTGTGGTGTTAGGGAATTATTTGGGGCCTTTTGTGTTCTAGCCCCCCATACCCACCCCATGCTAGGGATCGAACCCAGGGTCTCATGTATTCTAGGGAAGCATTCTACCATGAACTACATCCCTAGCCCATGATAAAAGATATGAATGATAAAAATAGAAAATCTTGAATGTATAAAAGAATGAACCAAATGTAACGTGGATTTCAGTTAATGTGCCAGCGTCTGCTTGTCATTGGAATAATTGCACCATCCAATGGAAGATGCTAATACAGGAGGGGATGGAGGGGATGGGAGACACGTGCACTCTATACTTTCTGCTCAGGTCTACAGACCTAAGAATACTCAAAAACTGTGCATGTGCGTGTGCGTGTGTGTGTGTGTGTGTGTGATCAGATGCTCTTTAATGAGTTCCTAGCATGCAGAGTTAGTTTCTAACCCATGTCCTGGGTGTTTCCAGTGCTGATGGAGTGATTGACTACTGGTGTATTCTGAGCTGTGGTCAGCTGGATTTGCATCCTTCTGTATATACTAATTTTCATTAACTGTTCTGCCCACCAACAGTTGGAATGCCAAGATGCCCTGGAAACAGCAGCCCGTGTTGAGGGCCTTTCTCTGGACGTCTCTGTGCATTCTCACCTCCGAATTCTGGATGAGGAACATGCCAAGGGAAAATACCACCATGGCTTGAGCGCCCTGAAGCCCTTCCGGACCACTTCCAAGTAAGGCTTGGTGACAAGTGATCCATCCACAGAGCACTAAAAGCGATTTTGAAGTCTGGGGCTAAAGTGAGGACAGCTAGGGAGGCCTGATATTTGTCAGGAGCTGTTTACCAAAGACTGTCGTTCACACACGCTCAGCCTCTCAGTATGTGCTGACCCTTGTGGTCGGATTTTTCTCTCCTTAGGCACCAGCACCCAGTGGACAATGCTGGACTTTTCTCCTACATGACCTTTTCCTGGCTCTCTCCTCTGGCCCGTGTGGTTCACAAGAAGGGGGAGCTGTTAATGGAGGATGTGTGGTCTTTGTCCAAGTATGAGTCTTCTGATGTGAACTGCAGAAGGTAGGCGTCTCTGGTCCACCCTGTCTGCTGGATGCTAGGCCTGAGCTAGGTGGGTGGGCCAGCATGTGGAGTCAAGCGCCATGCCCTTTAAGGCACTCCGCCAAGGGTGGGTAGCCTGTGGACTCTTTTCCCTTTGCCATATCTCTATTTCCCTCTAATTGTGTTTTAACCAAGGGCTTTCTCTCTCTCTCAGCCCCGCTTCTCCTCCTGAGCCTGCAGGGAGAGTTTGTTGCTGCCTTATGACAGAGTACATTTTTGGTGGTAGTCTGATTAAAACCTAGTTTGTAGCATCGCATTTTATCACAGGATCCTTCAGAAAGGCTTGGGATCCCTTGAAAAAGGAAGTTTTTATCCGTGCACTTTATTCAGGGAGAGACCCTTGCGGAGTGGCGGGAAAGGCTCCTGCTCTCCTTGTTTCTCTACTTCAGATACTCCCTGTTGGGAGTGAATATACACAGGCCAGGAGGGAGTTTTTCCTCTACAAGATGGAGGCTATATGCATAACTGTAAAGAAGAGATTTGTGTATGCAACGACTGAGCCTGTGATGGCAGGAGGGGGTCTAGGGTATGTTCTTTCCCCTGGGGAGATGTGTAACACAGGACCTGTGCCCTTGTTAAGACTAGAGAGACTGTGGCAAGAAGAGCTGAATGAAGTTGGGCCGGAAGCCGCCTCCCTGCGCAGGGTTGTGTGGACCTTTTGTCGCACCAGGCTCATCCTGTCCATCATGTGCCTGATGATCACGCAGTTGGCTGGCTTCAGTGGACCAGTAAGTTCTAACTATCCTTTCTGAACATCTCCAGGGGCCCGGCCATGGCCAGCGCTAACCCTGCTCTGTTGCAGGGGTTATGATTGTCTTTGGGCTAGTTAGCAGCCTTAGAGACACTTCTAGGGCTACTGAAGAGGGTCAGTGGATTTGGGAGTGAATGGTGGGCTGTCAGCTAGGAGGATGAGGACACAGTGCTGCAGGAGAAGAAACCATTGGCTTGTTTTCCTGGGGCTGGGTGAATCTGAGCTGGTCTGGTCCTGCATAGGACCTGCTTGTTGGTTCTGAGCTGACATGAAGCAATGGTCTCGGATAGGACAGAGATGTCTTGTCAGTGCTGTGGGTGAGTGAGTGATCTGAGTGTTCTGTGGCATGGGCTAGCAAGTCTGTGTTGGTGACATACCAGACGCCTGTGTTTAATGACTAATGAATGATCCTGAAGAAGCTAGGAACCTATCGGGGTTTTCCAAAGTCGGTTCTAGTTTTGCGTAGAGTGTTAACTATGGCGAGCACCGGGTGGCAGCTGTGGTTTCCCTGGCCGATGTGGAGGCAGCGTAGTGGCGAAGGGGGCTTTGGACAGGAGTTTTCAGGGCACCGTTCTCAGATCTGCTGTGCTGCCTGACACTTGAGATTCTGACTGAATTCATTCTCTGCATATTTGCCTTGAGGCATCGGAGCAGTAGTACTGTTTAGACTGTGCGTTTTCCGGGTGTGGGTAAGCTGGAGGTGCGTGGTGGGGTAAGTATGTGTCTAAGAGGCATGGTGACTAGGTAAAACTAATTTACACTTTTGAGGTATTTTGTTCTTTTGTTGTTGTTGTTGTTGTTGTTCTTTTTTAATGTATGATCCTTTAAAAAATAAAAAATTTTGGTATTAGGTTTCTTAATTGACCAACTAACACTTTATGTAATTTTTAAACCAAAGAGACCATGTAACTGAAATGTCATGTTCTTAGTCAGAATGGCGAATGTTTCATAGAACTAGCGCCCCCCAAGAAGAGCTTCTGTCATTGTCTCCCTACAGGGCTGGTGGCTGCTCTGACCCGTCACAGAGTTCTCTCATCTAGGTAGAAGAGTATGCAGCATTTCTCAATAAAAATCGTAATGGGCTTTCTTAATTCCCCTTTTCTTGAACAAATGCCATGGATTTCAGGGATTAAATTTTTACTCCAAAAAAAGTGATTACAGAATGCATGGTCACTCCCTCGAGCGTCTGTTAATGTCTTCATCTCTCACTTCTGATGCAGCACACTGGGGTGCTGACCTAGAGAACTTTCTAGAAGGCCGTGGAAAGCTGAATGCCTTTCATAATTGGAACACATGGACACCTCACTCGGCCCTTTGGGGAGGAGCCTTTGAAGGTCAATGGGCCTGAGAAAGCTGTGGGCTTGTCCATTGTCTCTTTTTGTGAAAATGATGAAAAGGTGTAAACAATATAGACTTCATTTTGGAACCCTAATTTTGATAAGTTCTTTTTTGACTGGAAATTGGAGGACCAGGCTGGTTTTGAAAAATGGAATTAGCAGCAGTGGTGAGCAAACCTCCTGTAAGTGGACATGGGTCCTTTTGAGGAATAGCCCATGCTAGATTTTTGCACATTTTCTGATTGAGCATGATTTTCAGATTGGCTTGTTACCTTCTTACCAAAATCTTACCCTAAATTATAGGCTCTAAACATGGACCATCCTCTTAAGTCTCACTGAGCCTTGGTAGTCATATACAGAACAAGTGCAACACAATCAAGTTGTGTTTGTGTGTGTGTGTTTTTAAACCTGATCA
Organism: Peromyscus eremicus; assembly: GCF_949786415.1. Lineage (NCBI taxonomy): Eukaryota > Metazoa > Chordata > Mammalia > Rodentia > Cricetidae > Peromyscus > Peromyscus eremicus. The sequence goes on along the minus strand of NC_081428.1, from coordinate 79,222,295 downwards.
GTTGGTGCTGACCTCAAAATAGCCCTGTGTAGGGTACCTCAGGATGGTGATAATGTTAGCACACTACCAGACTTTCTAAAGGTACAGGCTTTACTAGAAATGAAGACTCAAATCACTCCATTTACAGAGATCCTTCAGGGGCCTTCTTAGACTAAGATAGTTCTAAAAGGCCAGGCCTGACCTAGGGTTTGTGTCCAACGAGTTAGCACCTGCCGTAGACCTCCGAGAGAAGGCCGCCCTGTGCAGTCCATCTCTCAGTGCTAGCTCTGCTCCAGGCCTTGTGGGAGAGGTAAGTTCCCACCCTCCAGCCTCTCCAGCCGATGCTGTCAGGGTCTGGCCTTGGGGGGCGTGTCTCTGTAGTGGGACCAGTGACAGAAGCTGTTCTTTAGAATTTTCAGGATGGCTGTATTCTGCGGTCAGAATGAGAGAGTCAAGCTGGGCAGAATCTCTCGCCAAGAGCTCAGGTAAGGTAATGTTTATTCACTGGGAATGCTTTCCACAGCAAGACAGCTATGCTGACAATTTCCAGTTTCCTTCCAGTAAACTTAGACTTAAATGATAAACTTTCGACTGTTTTAAAAACACTGAGTTTGTTTGGATTTCTTATTAGAGCCCTGCTTTTCTTTCTCCCATACAAGCTCATTTGAAATGCCATTGCTTTCTAAAGCCTGTATTGGACGTTTCTTTGCCCTTCTCTCTTCCCCTTGAAAGTTTTGCATAGTGTAAATATGCCTATGTCTTTCCACCTCCCCTTCCTCTCCCTTCTGGGAGGGGCTGACTGCTTATCCAGTGCTGAAAAGGGGCACCTAAAGGTGTAGGAAGGAAGGAGTCCTTCCAGACAACACCTGCTGGCCTTCCTTGGAGACGCTCCACACTGCCGCTGTGTGGGGGAAAGTCCTTCACGGCAGGCATCCTGCTGAGTTGCTTCACCAGAGGAGGCGGAGGGCCTTTGGCCTTGTGACCCAGTTCCACATTTTGGATGCATACTGGAAAAGAAGCCAATCTTCCTGCTATTAAATCTGTGCAGTGAGGACCAAACATTGAACCTCAGAGTTCTGAGGGAGGTAGAGGTGGATTACAGCAGTTCTCAGAATCTGAAACCCCCTTTTTGATCAGGTTGTTTATTTACTGGGGCTAACTGAACCTAACTGTGGGGCTGTCCTAGAACCTAGTAGACAATTTGGTATTAAGTTACTTTCAGAAGAACTGAAAGGATGAACTCCCCCAGAATCTGAGTTCTGGAATTCAGTTTTAGGTACTTCAGGATGATACGTCTGGCTTCTGTCCTGTGTCATTTAGTAGCTTACAGCCCAGCCAGGACTCCTTGCTGTAGGAACCAGGGTAGAGGGGTGCATGGGTTTAATTTCTTTTATTTTTTTCCTTTAGGGTGGGCATTGGTTTGGCTTTCTTTTGTTTGATTGGTTTGATTTTTGCCAACATCAGTTTTAGCTAGCAGGACTTGGAAAGACTCGGAAGGATGCCAACACCCCTGCCCCAGCCGACCTAGAATTTTGTGCTCCGCCTGGAGCAGTGTGTTGCCTCTCAGCTGAGCATGCCAACGGCACCTGCAGTTTTATGCAGGGTACCTCGCTAGGGAATTTTTAGTTGTGTTTTTTTTTTCTTAATCTTCTTTCTTTAGCAGCAAGGTCTTTATTGCTAGAGAATCTGCTTGATTGCAGCTTCAGGATTCCCACCTGATGAACGCTGCCGGCCTGATGTACTTCTTCAGACTCTGGACGCACATGTGGCTCTGTTGTGTATTTCTACCGTGTATAGTTACAAGTTGGAGAGGCCAGCCGGCCCGTTTGATGGCTATCCCTGTATGACTCTGTATGTTCCCACTCTGTTCCTCATGCCCCACTACTGTACAGTGTTTGTGAGATGCTCTTTAAAGATGGTATCTTTATATATATATATATATATATTTCATTTTCAATAAAAGTGCGTTGCTTCCCACTTCTGGTATTTAATGCTGTCGCTGAATGTGCCTGTGTGAGTGTGTGCCCCGGCGTTACAGGACCTCACAGCTGGAGGTGGCACTCGTGGTTCTTGGGGGCTGGCTGTCTTCCCTCCCTGCAGGTGGTGTTAGACATATGCTACCTGAGGTAACATGTTTTTGTTTTTGAGAGGGTGTGGGCGTGGGGAGGGCCGGAGGGAGGGTCCTGGAGTTGGCTTTATTTGCTCTCTTCTGTCCTATTAAACTGCCCGTGTTTGTTTTCAGGGATGTTTTGCACTTCTCACTCTTCCCCGTACAACTGTAGGTACACTGTTCCTTCTTATCAAATAAGCACGTGTGTAAGGAAACAGAGAAAGGTCTTGATTTCCTTTAAAGAAATGTAGCCATGTGTGAAGACTCTGGAGTAAGGTCAATATATACCTTTGGATGACCATGTGTCTAGAATTAATTTCAGCTCATGAACAGGTTTATGTTACATTAGAAAGAGTAATGGTCGCGATGGCGCCTTCAGGAGAAAAGCAAATGGCCCCTCTGTCCTGCACCTGTGGGCAGGTTGCCGGTATCATTCGGTCCAACAACACAGTTCTTTCTTGGCTTACACGCTGATCACTGTGCCGCCGTGGAGCAGCCTGCTCTTTCTAACCTAACATAGCACTGTGGCTTTGTGTGAGGTCACTGTGGGGGACGTTGACAGTGGCCTATGTTTCTCCCTGTAGGCCTTCATGGTGAAACAACTCTTGGAGTACACCCAGGCAACAGAGTCTAACCTACAGTACAGCTTGCTGTTAGTCCTAGGCCTCTTTCTGACAGAAGTTGTACGCTCCTGGTCACTGGCGCTGACTTGGGCGTTGAACTATCGAACTGGTGTCCGATTGCGGGGGGCTATCCTGACCATGGCATTCAAGAAGATCCTGAAGTTAAAGAACATTAAAGAAAAGTCTCTGGGTGAGGTGAGTTCAGAACCTGTGCCTTGTGCCCAGAGCAAGCTCTCAGCTGGAGAACTTTTCCTTGGTCCCCGCTCTGTCCTTGACCTTTCTCCTGGATACAGTGACCTGTGTCCTGCAGGGCCCCTCACTGTTGGTCATCTCTTGCAGCTCATCAATATCTGCTCCAATGACGGGCAGAGGATGTTTGAGGCAGCCGCTGTGGGCAGCTTGCTGGCCGGAGGACCTGTTGTTGCCATCTTGGGCATGATTTATAACGTGATCATTCTAGGCCCAACAGCCTTCCTGGGATCGGCCGTTTTTATCCTCTTTTACCCGGCGATGGTGAGTGAGCCTCTCAGCGGTCACCTGGTCGCTTCTTCACGGGGGACAGAGTACTTGTACTGAGTTACAGAGAGCACATCCTCCGGGACTTTCCTCAAAGAAGGCACCGCGTGGGAAAAGTCCCGTGCTCGATGGCGCTCAGTTCCTCTAGGCAGGATTTTGGCTGGAGAGGAAATAGGTGTCATTTACACAAAAGGCAGGCGTTGTGTGCAAGCAGAGAGAGTTTAGGTGAAGCAGAAGGTTCCAGGTGAACCTGGCCTGTTCTTCGAATCTTAGATGGTCTTTTAATAAAAAAAAAAAAAAAAAAAAAAAACCCAGAGCCAGATATCACAGTGAAAGCTGAAAGATCAGAGAAGCAGAACAGCCAGCCACTAGTTCTTACCTCTACGACATCCTCAGCCTGAAGAGAATGAGTTCCTATTTCCTCACGCCTTATACACCTTTCTCTGCCCTGCCATATTACTGCCTGGGATTAAAGGCGTGTGTGTTTCCCAAGCAAAGGCATGAGATTTCAAGTGTTAGGATTAAAGATGTGTACCATTATGTCTAATCTAGTGGCTGGCTCTGTCCTCTGATCCTCAGGCAAGTTTATTAGGGTACACAATATATCACCACACTGGCTCTAGGTAACACAGGAGCAATCAAATGAATTTACACTGATCCGCTGATGCTGACGTGACTGTCCTGATTCCACCACCGTGTCACTCAGTATCTGTGAGATCAGCTTGTTAATTGCCTTCATCGTTCTACAAGGAGATGAGAATTAAATATTTTGTAACCCAGGAAGTCCCTTTAATTAAAAAACAGCACAACTGTGTGAAATCTGGTCTTTCCCAGGAGCAGGATTATCTGCCTGTCAGCTTAGGCTGTGGTGAGGCAGAGCCAGCCTCTGCTTCAGGCGGGGCAGGTGCCAACGCCGGTTTGACAGGAACTGCTTTTCCTTCCAGATGTTTGTGTCACGGCTTACGGCGTATTTCAGGAGAAAGTGTGTAGCTGCCACAGACGACCGTGTCCAGAAGATGAATGAAGTTCTCACCTACATTAAATTCATTAAAATGTATGCCTGGGTCAAAGCATTTTCTCAGAGTGTTCAAAGTGAGTGCAAAGATCTCCCTGCGTGTATAGTAGAGGGATTTTGGATTCTGTGGGTCTGCTCATTCATGTACTTTGCTCCCTGAGCACATTAGAAACTAGACGTCTGATGTCTAGTATCTTTATATAGAATCTTCTATGTTTAAAGAGATCTTAGGGATTTGAGCCTGGGAAACTGACCTTTGCCCAAGCTGTCGTGGCCAGCTAGGATACTAGGTACCAGTCTAGCTGTAATAATCCTCTCTTACGCAGTACTTGATGGTTGGCCTGGCTGAGAAGCTGTTGCAGAACCAGTGTCACGATGATTGCCCAGAGCCCTGCTCTTCAGGCTCCTCTGTTCTGTGGTTCATAGGTGCCAGAGGTGTGTGACCCCGAGGGGTGACCCGGGCTTTAAGATGCCTGGACTCTGTGCCTACCTCTGTTACTTACTAGGGGCTTGTTTTGTTAGCTTTTAAAATGATTGGTACAGTTACAAGGTTCTCCGTGCCAGCTCCACTCACATTTTTAAGTCCAGGACAAGCATGGCATGTGAAGGATGTGCATAGTACAAGCCTGTCGAGATAACTAGCCTGACACCAGCATTTGAACACGTCTGAACACGAGTGGGAAAGCTGGGCCTTAGAAAGAGTGGTATTGAAGAAGAAGAAGCTTAAAGTCACCTCAGACTTTAAAAAAAAAAAAAAGAATATATATATATATATCTTTAATTTCAGTTAAAAAAAAAAAGGGCTATTAATGGTCTTAATGACATAGTAACTGGCTATAAGTGCTGTAACCAGTTAATAGCTTTTTGTTGTTTGTTTGTTTGTTTGTTTGTTTGTTTGTTTGTTTGAGACAAGGTTTCTCCGTGTAGTTTTGGTGCCTGTCCTGGATTTCTCTGTGTAGACCAGGCTGGCCTTGAACTCACAGAGATCTGCCTGGCTCTGCCTCCCAAATGCTGAGATTAAAGACGTGAGTTAAGCCGGGCGGTGGTGGTGCACGACTTTAATCCCAGCACTGGGAGGCAGAGGCAGGCGGATCTATGTGAGTTCGAGGCCAGCCCGGTCTCCAAAGCGAGTTCCAGGAAAGGCGCAAAGCTACACAGAGAAACCCTGTCTTGAAAAACAACAACAACAACAACAAAAAGGCGTGCGTTACCGCCACCCAGCTCCAGTTAATAACATTTTAAGTAAAATAAAAAATAGCCTGTCGATACCAAGGCAGTTGGTTTGGTTTCATTGGTTAAACTTCCAGGAGCTTTTCTGGACTCTGATTTTGTAAGGTTGTTAGGCATCCCAGAGCAAATAGTAAGCCAAGAAAACTGCCGGTTGTAGATGCAAGTCAAGTGTTTGTTTCATGGAGACCCAGTAGGCTGAGATGACCAGAGGGCAGTGGACCAGTGCGCTGATGGAGCTGCATTCCTTTAGACCCTTCTGTGACTCAGTCCATTCACACCTCAGCCGTAATGACGGAATGGATAGTCCAGGGTTGGGGCTGTGCGGTGCTCGCCTCACACATGTGGCCCTAGGTGAACCTACAGACCTGACAAAAGAAGATGCATTGTTTTTGCATCATAGGTATTAGAGGGTCACTTAAAAAGCTGTGTGTATCCTAGCACCATGGCCCTTGGGAGGCTGGGGAGAAAGTCTTCATTTCAGGACAGCCTAGGCTACATAGCAAGACCCTGTCTTTAAACAAAATTGTAGTTGAAACCTGACTCTTGTTTGCTGATGGAATAACAATACCCCCAAGTGTGTTTCGACTGGCTTTGAAGGTGGATTGCTTTTCCATAGGAATCCGAGAGGAGGAGCGTCGGATATTGGAAAAAGCAGGATACTTTCAGAGCATCACTGTTGGAGTGGCCCCCATTGTGGTGGTGATTGCCAGCGTGGTGACATTCTCTGTCCACATGAGCCTGGGCTTCCACCTGACAGCAGCACAGGTGAGGAGACGTGTGCACAGGTCTTCTGCTCTCTTGCTACTTCAGTTGGGACTGCTACCAAGAATTACATATTTTTCTTCATTCATGTATTTAAGTTGAGAAGTGGAAGAATAAGGAGCTACCCCTTATACAGAAATAATTTGGCTTATTTTCAGTTAGCCTGGGTTTGGGTTCAATTTTGGAACTACAGAAGAACCTGTATTTCATGTTTATTAAGGATTTTAGATGGAAGTCTCATTGAAAACAGAACAGAAACCCTACCCTTAAAATAAAAATGTGGACTGGAGAAATGGCTTAGAGGTTAAGAGCATGCACAGAGGACTCTTGCAGAGGACTGGAGTTCAGTTCCCAGCACCCACAATGGACTGTTTACAACCCCCTGTAACTCCAGTTCCAGGAGTTCTGACACCTCTGGGCTCTGAAGACACCCTGTTCATGTGCACATACTCATGCACATATACACATAATTAAAAAATAGAACTTTAAAATATTCAGTTGAGGCTGAGTAGATGGCTCAGTGGGTGTAGGCACTTGCCACCAAGCCTAATGACCTGAGTCCAGTCACTGGAACCACTTGGGGGAAGGAGAGAACCAACTTCTCTAAGTTGTCCTCTGACCTCCACACACTCCACACATGAATGCATCCACACAGAAAACAAGTTACTTTAGTGTAACCGATTGCACTAACGTTTGACACTTCCAGCCTTCCTGCCTCCCGGAAGGAGACTGGTGCCACCTTGTCTAGTGTCCAGCCTCACGAGGCTCGCTCTCACCTCTTTTTGTATTTTAAGGCCTTCACAGTGGTGACTGTCTTCAATTCCATGACTTTTGCTTTAAAAGTAACACCATTCTCTGTGAAGTCCCTCTCTGAAGCGTCAGTTGCTGTTGACAGATTTAAGGTAAGTGGTTCCTGTCCCTCTCCCATATCAGGAGCTGTCCTCGGCACAGTTCACGGCGTCCTGTATTCCAGGAGTCCACATAGGCCAGCTGCACTTGACCCTGGTTTTCCTTAGGAGCTGGTAGAGACAACTGAATTAAGGGATGAGAGTAATGCCCTTTAAAATTAATGTGCATTTTTCTCTCTCCTGATTGGCCTGGTTCTGGGCGGTGCTCCCTTTCCAGAGGGAACCCTTCTGCCAGGTCCAACATGGATATATATCATTTACTCAGCCTTTAAGTGGCTTAAACGTCAACCAGCACAGCCAGGTGGCTGTCGGGTTCCCCCAACCCCTTCCTCCTTCCTGCTGCCACTTTGATTGGTTGCTTTGCTGAGTCCTTTTGATATTTCTTTTTCCTACCCAGTGATTGCCACTACATGAGGCAGGGAATGCAGTGACATGGAGATAGTCATAAAACTAGATCATGTTGAGAAGTACAGTTAAGTAAGTATCAGCTCTTTTCCTTGCGTGGTTAGTTGATGAGACCTTTTTGTGTTCTTTGTAACTTCCAAATAATGCAACTGTGTAACACCAAAGAATAATGCAACCGTGTAACACCAGAGAATAAAGCAACCTCGTAACCTAAGAGGGCGGGAGGAGGGAAGTAGGGTATCAGTTTGAAAGTGGTTAACACTTAATTCCTAAAAAAGGAAAAGCACTGTGTGGCTGGGATTCACTGACAGGACCTCACTCCTGATGATCTTCCTTGGCTAGTGAGGTGAATCCCGGAGCGTGGAAGCTCCAGGGCTTGAAGAACTGACTGTCACTCCCGTGAGAGGCTCAGGGGAAACAGTGGGCATCCCTATAAAGGATGGAGAGTAGTCTGTGGAATTCATTTCAGCTGCTTCCTTTTACAGTTCATCAGGTGACTTGCGTTCGGTCAAGAAAACTGTTCCTCCCAAGTGTCTCCCTTTCTCTGTGTTCCTCCTCCCCCTGGCTGCTCCACACAAGAGCCAGAGTCCTGTAAGATTGATCTCATGACAGTCAGGCTTTGATCCACTGAGGCCACAATGTCCAGTCAGGGAAGAAGGCGAATATTCTGACCGTTTGTTTCTGTATCCTTGGTAGTGGATGGATTTTGTTGAGTTCTGGATAAAAAAATAAGGACAAAAAGTAGTTTCGTGACCCTTTTGTTTTTGAAGTTTCTCCTCTTAAGTGAGAGCATGTCTTATCAGGTGGCGTAGGCATATTTATACTGGAAAAGGGGTTATTTTGTGTGTAACAGTGTGTTGTCCAGTAGCCGGCAGCCCTGTGAGGACTCCCACCACCCCACCACGACACCTTATGACTTGAGTCTTCTGATGAGCAAAGTGAGCGGCTTTTCCTCCTTGGTTTGTAGAGAGCTTTGTTTTGAGACAGGCTGGCCACTCACTCACAGTACTCCTGCCTCAGCCTCTCTGACTGGTGTACCCCTCACTGAGGGGCTAGGAAGTGGCGTCAGTGGTCAGCACCCTCGTGGAGAGTGTGGTTGGTAGTTTCTGTGCTCTGAGACTGCTGTGTACATGTCAGCTGGTCCGCTCTCAGGTGTTGACTCAGCACGTCAGGGCTGTGGGAAGTGGGATGGAGGGACAGGGAAGGCTGTGTACACTAACAGGCACCAGCATCTCTCTTAATGGTTTATAGAGGCCTGTCTTTATCCCTGGCTCTTCAGGGAAGGAGATGGTGGACATTCTATCCACATGTAGTTTTGCTCTGTGAAGGTGTCAGAATAGTTGATGTTATTCTCAGCCCAGTTTCTAGGAGGGCTTTGGATATGCGAATTCCACAGCTATTCACAGACGGGGTGTCTCCTACACTCTGGCCACACTGAAGGTTCTCTGGGAAATGTGGAAAGTTGGCAGTTGGGATGGTTAGGACCCATGGAGGTTTACAGGAAGAGACTGTGCTCTCAGCTCTCAAAGGTGGTGGCAGGAGGGTCAGGTTCCGGGTCATTCTCAGGTGCTTAGGGAGCTTGAGGCCAGCTTGGGCTACATAAGACCCTTCCTTTTTTTAAGATTTATTTATTTTTAATTATTTTGTTTTTAGATTATAATTACATAATTTCCTCCATCCCTTCCCTTCTTCCAAACCCTCACATATATCTTTTGTTGCTCACTTTCAAATTTATGGCTTGTTCTTTTCATTAATTGTTGTCATATACATATATGTATATCTGTATGTATGTGTATGCATATATATATGTTGCTACATACATAAATACAACCTGCTCAGCCTGTATAATGTTACTTATGTGTGTTTTCAGAGCTGACCATTTGGTACTGGATAACTAGTTGGGATGCTCTTTCCTGGGGAGGACTTTACTCAGCTCTCAGAATTCTTAGTTGCCTGTAGTTCTTTGCATAGGGTTGAGGCCTCATGGGCTCCCCGACCCCTATCCGTGTTAGCCTGTCTAATGCTGTCCTCGTTCAGTTCAGTGGGACCCTTGCTTCACCCTTCTCCTTAAAAGCAGATACTGGGATCAGGAGACAGGGGAAAATTGCATACTCCGTTTAATAGTGCTTGCAAACTTTAAGTTGGGGTATTTAGTGACTAAGCAGAGTCCTCGTCCTGCAGACCACCTTCTCTCTAAAGATCTTCTAATGTTTTAAATTAGTTTTTAAAAACCATTTTGAAAATCCCTCTGTGATGGCACTCTGTAGCAATCCTTGGTTTAAGAGGGGTCCAAGTATAGCTAAAGTCAGAATTTCAGACCTGACTTCAGACACGCTTCCTTGTTAATGTTCCGTTTCCTTCCCTTTGAAATAACTTAGTAGGAGCAGCAAGAAGAGTCTTCTCCTCCCACAGAGCGGTTCTCAGGGAGGTGCCTTCTCTTCCGCGCAGGCCCTTAGCCTAGGTCTTCTTGTCTAAGCCTAGAAGTTAAGCTGATGCCAGTCTAAGTTCAGTCTCTCTCAGTACCAGGTCATGGGTGAGGGCAGGATGCAGTCATGAGCTCCACAGAAGTTGTCTGGAAGGACAATGGTGTTTAAAGGGTCAGCGTACCCCTTGGGTTTCCTAGCCATTATTCAGGAACCTATGAGGGATTGTATGAGGGACTCCATATCCCCTTCAGTTATTAAATGTCCTTTGGTCCACATGAGAATAGCAGAAAAAGCAGGGGTACCTCAGTGTGTGACTTAGCTTAGAGGGTTGGGTCAGTGGACGAGGCCCTGAGACCCCTTGTCCGTCCTGAGGTGAGGCTACACTAATGAGCTACCTTTTGCTCTTCAGCTTCCTTCCACTGTATAGCCTGATGTGTTTTGCTACGTGAGTGTGCGCCATAAGCTTGTCTCCCTGGTCTTGATCCAGTGTCTCATCTTTGCACCTCTCTCACAACTCCTATCAGAGTTTGTTTCTAATGGAAGAGGTTCACATGATAAAGAGCAAACCGGCCAGTCCTCACATCAAGATAGAGATGAGAAATGCCACCTTGGCATGGGACTCCTCCCACTCCAGTATACAGAACTCGCCCGAGCTGACCCCCAAAATGAAAAAAGACAAGAGGGCTACCAGGGGCAAGAAAGAGAAGTCGAGGCAGCTGCAGCACACTGAGCACCAGGCGGTGCTGGCCGAGCAGAAAGGACACCTCCTTCTAGACAGTGACGAGCGGCCCAGTCCGGAAGAGGAAGAAGGCAAGCAAATCCACACAGGGAGCCCGCGCCTGCAGAGGACACTGTACAGCATTGACTTGGAGATCGAAGAGGTGAGCTACCTGTCTGTACTCACCCCCACTCTGCAGGACCTTCCCTGCCTGTGTGCCCCCCCATCTCCTGCTTCACCCCCCCCCCCCGCAGGCTCCTCCCGCTAAGCAGAGTACTCTGACTGTGAATGGTTTTGTGTCAAGAGCAGATAATGAGCAACAGAATGGCTGATGGTCTCATGAGATGCTCGTTTTGCTAACGAGGAGCTGTGCTCAGGTGGATTTTCCAAGACCCTGCTCTGTGCTGACTGCTGGCTGCTGGCTGCTGTATGTGAGCTGTTCCCATTACAGCCACTGCTGTGACCGTGGCTTCCTGTGACCACCAGGTTGTGCATCACAGAGAATTTGGCGTATAAGGGTGTTCTCAGTGCGGCCTTTTTTTTTTTAAATTTTGCATGTTTGTCTGTAGGTGTTTATACATGAGCACAGGAGCCAGTGGAGGCCAGAAGACAGGGCCAGTTTCCCTGGAGCTAGAGTTACAGTGGTTGTGAGCCACCTGGTGTGGGTGCTGAGGACTGAACTCGGGTCCTCTGGAACAGCTGCAGATGCTCTTAACCACTGAGCCACCTCTCCAGTCCCCTCACTGTTGCTCTTGACAACTCTATTGTGATTTTTTTTTTTTTTAATATAAGTGAAGGATGAAGTATATAATAAAGCTCGGCTAGTACAGACCTGGACTCTCGGGGTATGACTAGAACATTGATTTCCGGTTGAGGGCTTAATGAAGATTAATCAGACTGTGACTGCAAACTAGCCCCATGTTTAGAGGAATGTATCATCTGGGGGCCCCAGATGGACGTTCTTACGTTCATTCAATAGCCTTCTTCTTTTAAGTGCCAACCTTACACCAAGTACAGTTGAGGGATTGAGAATGCAGCAGGAAAAGCTGTGCAGTCACAGCTCCCTCTCTGGAGTTTACAATCTAGTGGACAGATCAAGCCAGCAAGTGAGGATGCTGTGATACAGGGACTGTGCAAAGGACGGTAGAGGAGCAGGCACAGGGACTGTGCAAAGGATGGTAGAGGAGCAGGCACAGGGACTGCTGTGCTTGCATTTCCAACAGCTTTCCTAAGGAGAGAGTCTGAAGGATGCTTTAGCTGGGCATGGCAGTACATGCCAGTAGTCCCAGCTTGGGACGCTGAGGTAGAATCACTATGCGTTGAGACCAGCCTGACACATGGTGATGTACCCTGTCTAAAAAGGTGATGGGAGTGGGCATAGCGGAAGCATGGAGGCCCCCCATCTGGAGTGTGCTGGTTGCTGAGCAGGAGGAGTCTGGAAGATGATGGCAGGAATGAAGATGGAGAGCGGTGGGGCTGGAGCCTCCCATGACACTCTGACTTCTCCCTCAGAGCATGACGGGAAGGTGGTGGAGGATTTGCAACAGTAGCTGTGACTTACACATGCCCTGCTGGGTTCAGAAGAGTGTGCAAAGAGACAAGGGAGGGAACGGGGAGAGCCCTAAGGGGCTGCTCCTCTGGTGCGGGAGAAAGGTGAGGAAGTCTCTAGCTAGGGTGGTGAGAAATGCTCGTCTGCACTGCTGGAAGGAGGCTCTGATGCAGCGGATAGCATCGGCCGAGACTGGAGGCGCCTCGGGCAGGGCCGGAGGTGGACTAAGGAGACGGCAGAACACTTCCTGCTCTTAGCAGGCATGAGCAAGACAGCCCTTGGTGGTCACCTGAAACTGTCAGTGTAGTTTGTCACTTACAGGTCATTGTCGGTGTCTGTTTCACTCTTAGCAACAAGCTTCTTATTTGATAACTTACTGATTGCTGGGGCAGTTCCACTGGATCACCAGTCAGCTCTTTTAGGTAATGACTTCTCGCACTCATCTGAAATTTACTCTTTCGTTTTGTAATGTAATACTCGAGTCAGTGAGTCACTAACCTTCCTCCAGTGCTTAGAGCCCAGTGAGGGACACAGAGACACAGTGTTGCTTTGGAACACTAGGACACACATTAACAGTGTGAGTAGAGTTAACATTCTGGTCATATACTGCCCTACCCTCTCTCCTTCTCTTGGGGACTCGATCACCATCACACAGGACTGCCAAACAAGGAGCGCTCATTAAAAGTCAATTATTACTGGGCGGTGGTGGTGCATGCTTTAATCCCACACTCCAGAGGCAGAGGCAGGCAGATCTCTGTGAGTTTGAAGCCAGCCTGGTCCACAGAACAGAATGGCGAGGTCTATAGAGATGGCTCAGTGGTCAGGAACACCAGCTGCTCTTGCAGAGGACCTAGGTTCAATGCCCTCCAACCACAGGTGGCCCACAACTGACTGTATGTAATTCCAGTTCCAGGGGATCTGACACCCTCTCCTGGTGTCTGCAGACACCAGGCACACAAGTGGTATATAGACATACATGAAGGCAAAACATGCATTTAAAAATCAATTGTCTGAAAATTTACAACATTACTGATTGGGAACTTATCATCTTACCTTCCTATACAGTTGGCTCTCTATCTGTTGATTACAAATCTATACATTCAAACCAACCACAGTTAGAAATATTTGGGAAACAGTTATATATACTGAGCACATGCAACTTTTTTTTCCTCATCATTATTTCTTAAACAATATATAGCAATTGTTTCCATTGTATTATATGTATCATATGTAATCTGGAGATGATTTGAAGGTGCTAGGAGGGTTGTGCAAGCCTCATGCATACAGGCACACAAGGGGTGTCTAGACATGCAGACCCTGGGCATCTACACACTGTGGCATCCCTTGGGGCTTGACACTGGTTGTCTGAGGAAACTACCTAGAAACTCACAGGCTTTCGTCTCTACTTTTCCAGGGGATTGATAGCATATATGTTCCTCATGTTTTTAAAAAATATTTTACAGAAAAGCTTGATGTATAAAAATACTGTATTTTGAGTCAGGTGTGGTGGCACACACCTTTAGTCCCAGCACTCAGGAGGCAGAGGCAGGTGAAGCTTTGAGTGTGAGGACAGCCTGGTCTACAGATTAAGTTCTAGGACAGCCAGAGCTAGAGAGAAACCCTGCCTTGAAAAAAACAAAGCAAAACAAACAAATAAAACAATGAATCAAAATTATATCTTAATGGGATATAATATATGTAGTTCTTACTGAACATAAATTATGGAGAATAATTACAATAAAATAATTTTAAAGAGTCCTGCCTTGGGAAAACAACAATTAAAAAAAAAAAAAACTTGGATTACTTAAGGTTGGTGAAAGGCTAAGACTTTCTGAAGGTGAATGGTGTATCATGATGTGTGTGGCAGTTAATCTTCCCAAAGGCTTCGCCGTCCTGGGATCGACGGGCTGGTTGGCGGCTGTGGGACGAGTGGCTGGTGGTCTCTTGATGTCCCTCTCTCTGTGCTTTGTCCAGGGCAAACTGGTTGGAATCTGTGGCAGTGTGGGAAGTGGAAAAACTTCTCTCATTTCAGCCATCTTAGGCCAGGTAAGAGTTTCATTTCCTTGGTATTTTCTACTTCTTTCTCAGGCTCTGCTTAGGAGACATCTCAGGAAAAAGAAACTCAGCTGCTGAAGAGTCAGTAGCAGTGGAAATAGAGAGATGGTGGTCTGTGCTGTGCCCCTAATTTAGCCACCTTTGTCAGCCTCGTGTCTGCAAGGGTACAGTAGATACCCAATGAGTGGCTGAGATGTGGCACCTGGTCCCTGGGCCTTTTCTTATTCAGGAAGTAGCTGTCGGGTGCTGTGGGTGTGCTAGGGATGGAAGCAGCAGAGAGGAGAGATGGGTAAGCCCCGCCCGCTGCAGCAGAGTGTTTAAGTGAGCCGCCAGGATTGGATTCAGAAGCCCACTCCCCCTTGATCTTCAGCCTGAACTCTGCAATTGTTACTCCTTTGGGGAGTTTATGCCCAGAGAGAGGCTCAGTCATCTAGACACACAGGTACATCATGAGAGAGCCAGTGAAAAATGTAGAGAGGTCTCCCAGGTGCCCTCAGCACTGAGAGAGGGAGAATGGGTAAGCCTAGGTTCTCTGAGTGTGTGCAACCCAATAATCAGAGAAAAACAGGTACCTGAATGCCTTTAAAGAAGATTTAACCAGCTTACTTCAACGCAGATGAGGATAGGCATGCGGTTGTTACTACCTCCTGACAGGTGAGGTCTTCTGAAACAGTCATCTGTGCTGAAGACAGTGAGACCTCTATATTGGGGATAATTTCCTTGTCTTATGTGGTACCAACCATCATAGTGAGCTGTAGTCCTAGAGCACGGGACTGTGTTCTGCTTTATTAGACACTCTGGTCCTTAGGCCCAGCTATGGGTCTTAGTAAAAAAGAAAAAGCCTGGTAGGTGGTTTCTCATAATCAGCCAGGTTTGGGGACCTGTGATGAGGCTGGGGCTCGTGGGAGTAGGAAAGGTCATTTTCAAAGTGCTACTTAACACTTGCAAGGTGCTGCATTTTCGTGGGGGGACTGGGCAGTGGATAAGCTTAAACCAAGTGGGTTTGGGCTTTTGTGGATCAAATCCTGGCAGCCTGTCTGACATGGAGGCCGGTAGTGCCGGTGAGCCCCTCTGCCTACCCTTTCTTTACAGTTTAACTCTTAGCTGACAGAGTTGCTGCGAGCAGCCAGGAGAGGTAGATTTCCTAACATTTTTGTGCATAGCAGATTGCTTGTCAGTTTGTAGACAGGTATGCCTGCATACGCACACTACATGCGGTGGTGTTCACCAGGACAAGCTTATTGGTCAGACACTCCATGCACGGATTAATGAGACAGCTTCACAGCTTCAGCATCCTTAACTCAAAACAGAAGTCTACTGTTGGTATCAAAAGAAACCATGATAAAACTGCTGAATCCATTCATATCCAGCTGTGATAGAAAACACATCAAAGCCGTGGCTCATCATGTAGCATCTTCATGTTGGAAGGAAGATTCATAATCATTATTTGGATGCTGTTCACATCAGTTGATATCTAACCTGGAATTCTCCTTCCTCTCTGGCCCTCACTTCACAGAAGGAGCTGGTCTAGTCAACATCTTGGATGAATCATATAGATAAGTTAGCCACCTTCACCTTGAGGTGGGCTCTAGCTGTAAATTTTTATGACACTCTCCCCAGGGAACTTCAAAAAAGGGCCTTCTTGCTTGTTGTATTAGTTAGGGTTCTCTAGAGGAACAGAACTGATAGAGTGAATATGTATGTATATATATTCATAATATATATGTGTATGTATGTATGTATTTATGAATATAAAAGATTTGTTAGAATGGCTTACAGGCTGTGTTCCTTCTGGCTAGTTCAACAATGGCTGTCTCCCAGTGGAAATGTCAAGAATCTAGGAGTTCTTCATTCCACCAGGCTGGATGTCTCAATGGTCTTCGTGTACATTGGAATCCTGAAGTGGGTTTTAATACCAGCAAAGTAATGCCTCAGTAGCAGGATAAGTGAACTTGCTAATAGTGAGGGCAAGCAGGCAAAATGTAAAAGTTTCCTTATTCCATATCCTTTTACATGGGCTACCACCAGAAGGTGGAGGCCAGATCTAGGGTGGGTCTCCAGCCCTCAAGTGATCTAGATATAGATTGAGTCTCTCCACATCAAATGATCCAGTCAAGAATCCCTTCCAGCTGCTTGGGTTCTGGTTGATTCCAGTGTAGTCGAGCTGACAACCAAGATTACCCCCTGCAAGTCCACCCGCGTCAGCCCAACACGGGCACACCTCCTCATGTCATGCTTACTTGCCACAGAAAAACCAATAACTAGGTCATAATTTTGATACCATGCTGTAACTATCCCATGAACAACCTCCAACTATAGATTTTAAAATAGGTGGAAATATCCTTTGAGGAATGCTTGGTCTCTTAGTATCTCATAACATAGTGTGATAATTGCTGATACTGTCTCAGTCAATGTTACATTACATGGTAAAGAAATAAAACACAAGTATCCTTTAATGTAGATGTATACATGCACTAATACATTCTTAATAAGACAGAAACACTTATGCCAATTGTAGTCTAAGTTTTAGCAACTGGTCATGTGGCCTTAGATAGTATTTATGACTACCTTCTCTACTACCCACTCTCTACTTCCTCCACCCTCAGACGGCACCTCAGCAGGTCTTGACTTTTCCTGGAGGTGTGATCCATACCTTCATTTCTGATGAGTCTGTGCCCTTTCTCATCCTGCCTGGACTGGGCTGTGTTTTCCATAGATTTTAAACATGGGACATGGTAACAAGAGACACCCTAAAGGATCTTCTGCACTCTGGACATAATCCTCTTTGCCTCCATTGTGAAGAGGCAATCCAGTTTCCTTCTGGTAATCTGGACCAGTCACTCCTCCTAACACTGTTAATCCTTTGGTGGCCTGCTGGCTTAAGCTTGCCAGAAGTACACAGTGACTGGGCGTGGGGGAGTCTGAGCATCCAGTCCAGTAGAATGTTTATTGTGTCTCGAGGCAGGAATGCTCATCCATCTGGAACCAAAATTTCCAGGCCAACCGAACTGAAGGTCTCGGAAACAGAATCAGAAATTTACTTAGTGGGTCACTAGGCATGATAGGTGGAACCACTCCCTTTTCAGCCCCTTGCTTCCTGGTCCTGTGAGTCCTGGTTGCAGGAAAATCGTACCATATGTTGGATGCTGATTCAAAGCTTAAACCTGCTTCTAGAGAACCTTATCCAGGTCTTCGGCCTCTTGCCACCTAATTGGTGCTGTGTCTTCAGAAGGCCGTTTGACCGTTCTGTCAGGCCAGCTGCTTTAGGATGGTAGGGGACATGGTGACACCGGTCGATTCCATGACCTGGGCCCACTGCCCTACTCCCAGCTGTGGGGTGAGTCCCTCCATCAGAAGTGGTGCTGTGTGGAGTATGTGGTGGTAGATACGCATCGTGTCGTCCATGGATAGTGGTTTGCCAGAGCATTATGTGCAGGAAAGGCAAATCTGCATCCAGGATAAGTTTCTGTTCTGTTAATGACAAAGTGTTGCCCTTTCCTCAAAGGAAGAGGTCCAGTGTAGTCAAACTGCTACCAGGTCCCTGGCTGGTCACCCCAGGGAATGGTGCCATATTGGGGGTGCTCAGTGTTGGTCTCTCTTGCTGGCAGATCTGGTACTCACCTGCAGCTGTAGGCAGGTCAGCCTTGCTAGGCGGAAAGCCATGATGTTCATTAGGGCCACACCTCCTAATCCTTCCCAAACAGTTCCACCAACTAGGGACCAAGTATTCACACATATGAACCTATGGGGGCCATTCTCATTCAAACCACCACATATAGCCTCCATTGCTGCTGCTGTGTCCACTTGGTTCATGGACCCATTAGGCAGTGACAAGGATGGCTGGGAAAAAGCTGACTGTTGACAGGACAGGTTGTCCTATCACTTAATTATTGAACTCCTCCTCTGCTGATACCATGTTTTGGTTAGCATTTACATGAGACGTACGTATCATCTTTTTTTTCATTTGGAGAGATCTGTCCACATACTTCTTCCCCAAATATTTTTCTTAACATTTTCCAATTATGCTCTTTCCAAGTCCCTGACCAGCCAGCCAGCCCATTGGATATAGCTCATGAATAGAAAATTAAACTTCTGGCCATTTCTCCTTTAAAGCAAAATGTACAACCATGTGTACTGCCTGAAGTCCTGTCCACAGTAAAGATTTCCCTTCACCGGAGTCTGTGTACTGCCTGAAGTCCTGTCCACAGTGAAGATTTCCCTTCACTGGAGTCTGTTGGGGTTGTTGGAGAAAGAGGTGGTAATGCTGCAGCTGTCCACTTCTGAGTGGTGCTTGCCTAATGTGCAGACCCATCAGTACACCATCTTCTCTTCCTATGTCAACCAATCATGAGGCACAGCCCATGAAGCTCTAGGTGCATACTTGGGAGCAGGTGGCATTGTAACAAGAATAGAAACCAGAGGCAATTGGGTAACTTCTTCATGTAACTCGGTTGTGCTTTTAGGACCCACTCAGGCCCAATCATGTATATTCCCCTTCCATTGGATAATGGATTGCTGCTGTGCATGTCCTACTTCATAGCTTGGTGGGTCCGATAATACCCTGCTCATAATGGAGCATAGTAATGTGGTAGTCCATTGTCAATTGTTCATTTTCTACTAAGGCCTAATAGCAGGCCAACGACTGTCTCTCCAAGGGAGACGTTACCTACAGGTGATGGTAGAGCCTTACTCCAAAATACCAAGGGGCTCCTCTGTGATTCACCTTCAGGGACCTCCCAAAGGCTCTAAACAGCATCCCTGTCAGTCACTGACACCTCAGGTACCATCTGGTCATCGGATCACGTGGTCCATGCAGTAGGGCAGCCTGCACAGCAGCCTGGACCATTTGAAGAGCCTTCTCCTGTTCCAGGACACTCAAAGCTAGCAGCTTACTGAGTCATTTGCTATACCAGCCAGAGTAACGTCCACGTGAGGAATGTGCTGTCCCCAAATCCAAATAGGTCCACTGTCTTAGTTACTTTTCTGTTGCTGTAAAGAGACAGCATGACCCAGACAACTCACAGAAGACAATTTATTGGGGCTCACAACAGTTTCAGAGGATGAGTCCATGACCATCATGGTAGGGAGCATGGCAGTGGGTGGACAGGTATGGTGGTGGAGCAGCAGCTGAGAGCTTATGTCCTGATCTACAAACATGAGGCAGGGAGAGCTAGCTGGGAATGTCCTGGGCCTTTGAAACCCCAAAGCCTGCCTCTAGTGACTCCACCTCCAACAAGCCTGCCTCCAGGGACTCCACCTCCAACAAGCCTGCCTCCAGGGACTCCACCTCCAACAAGCCTGCCTCCAGTGACGTCACCTCCAACAAGCCTGCCTCCAGTGACATCACCTCCAACAAGCCTGCCTCCAGGGACTCCACCTCCAACAAGCCTGCCTCCAGGAGGGACTCCACCTCCAACAAGCCTGCCTCCAGGGACTCCACCTCCAACAAGCCTGCCTCCAGTGACATCACCTCCAACAAGCCTGCCTCCAGGGACTCCACCTCCAACAAGCCTGCCTCCAGGGACTCCACCTCCAACAAGCCTGCCTCCAGTGACATCACCTCCAACAAGCCTGCCTCCAGGGACTCCACCTCCAACAAGCCTGCCTCCAGGGACTCCACCTCCAACAAGCCTGCCTCCAGTGACATCACCTCCAACAAGCCTGCCTTCAGGAATACATCACCTCTAACAAGTCCACACCTTCTAATTCTTCCCAAACAGTTTCACTAACTGGAACCAAGTCTTCCAACATGTGGGCCTGTTGGGGTCATTCTCATCCAAAACACCACACCCACTAAGCATTGTGCTTTTTTCTTAGTGGTGGGAGGAGCCAGGTGCAATACCTTGTCCTTCATCCAGAAGGAATATCTCTGCGTGCTCCACATGACTGTACTCCTAGAAGTTTCACTGAGGTAGAAGGCCTTTGAATTTGGTTAGATTTATTTCCCATCTTCTGATGTGCATATGTGTTTCCAGTAAGTCCACAGTGTTTGCTCCCTCCTGCTCACTTGGTCCAACCAGCATAATGTCATCAGTACAGCGGACCAATGTGATATTTTCTGGAAGAGACAGATGATCAAAATCCCTTCAAACTAGGTTATGACACCAGACTGGAGAGTTAATCTACCCTTAAGGTAAAACTGTGAAGTATATCAGTTGCCAACTGAAAGCAAGTTGCTTCTGGTGGTCCTATGGACAGGTACAGAGAAAAGGGTGTTTGCTGGACAAGTAGCTACATACAAGTACCAGGAGATGTGCTGATCTGCTCAGGTAAGGACGCCGCATCTGGTCCAGCAGCAGCAATCGGGGGCACTGCTTAAGTTTTCATTAAGTCAGCAGCCATTCCCCATGACCAGCTGTTTGCTGCATGACGCAGACAGGAATGCTAAAGGGAGATGTGGGAGCCCCTCCCCTGCGTCCTCAGTTCTAACGGTGGCTCTTTTCTGTCATTCCTCCACGGGGGCAGTGTTGGTTTGGGTTCACTGTTCCTGGCTGAGGCAACTCCAATATGTGCCGTTTGACCTTTCCAACCAGAATAGCTGTCACTCCATTGGTCATAGAAAATTATGGGGATTCTGCCAATTTCTAATTGTACCTATCCCAACCACACATTGTAGGACTGGGAAATAACTACAAGATGAGTTTGGGGATCCACTAGTCCTACTGTAACCCTGATACTAGCCAAGATTCCATCAGTCCCCAACCTCCAAAGCCCTTACTTAAACTGGATGGCCACAATGTTTCTTGTGGTCTTTCAGAATCAGTGTCAGTCAGAACCGGTTTCCAGTACGCCTGCAGAGTCTGACGATTTCTTTCCCCCCAGTGTATGGTTTGCCTTGGAAAAGACCACAGGTCCCTCTGGGGAAAGATGGGAGAAAGTCTGACAGCAAAACTCTTGGGTATTTCATCAAGGTCCTTCCTCAAGGATCTTGACCAATTAAAGACCTGACTGTTCTTCATTCTCAGGGTCCTGGGTTTGCAAACCGGCTCAAATTTGGACCATGGAAATTGGTCCATGGACTGAGATTACCTATTGCTATGATCAAATGTAGGCTTTATTTGTTTGGGGGATTTTTCTGCTTATGCAGATCAGACAAAAACATAATGATATCTATGTCTTTCTTGGAGACTGAGGAATCCATACGAATAGTGCCACAATAAAAGTCACTTTGCCTGTGCTGCCCATTACAGGTCAGGCTATTGTGCACATTGCTTTGCTTGGGCTGCCATTATGGTAACTACAGTCACCTTACCTCCGGTGATTCAGTGTTGCCAGGTGGCCCCTGTTACTCCTGGCCCAGTCAGCCCGTTGCATTCATCTCATCCATTTGAACTGCAGCCTCTCCAATCCTAAAATGTGCCACAAAGAAACCAGTGGTAAGAAAGCTCTTCAAGTGTGCAGATGCCCCCGTAAGCAGGGGCACCGTGAGCCCGCTGACCTAGACCGCTCCATGGGTAGAAAGAAAGGCTTATTGGGAGTCAAACTGCCAAGGCTGTGGGGGTAGGTGACAGAGAGAAGGGCAAAATGCCTGAAAAGCAGATTTTCTATGACAGCAGGGTGGGAGTCTTTTTGCTGATACAGGCTGTCAGATTGATATGACCTTGGGCTAGATGCCCTCATCTGAGGTAGCTGACCTTGGAGGGCAGATTAAGGAAGGTTCCTGTTGATTTAAGGGAAATTCCTCTGTTTACCTGGCCAAAGTCTGTTGGACATTGTCACCTGTCACCAGCACAGCTGTGGGGGCACTTTGGACCTAACACCCCCCTCAGCATTTTGTATCTATAGCATTAGAGCTGGGCATGCCTTCTGGGCCTTCCCATTGTGGAGGATTAGGTTTTACACAGCATAGAACTCCAGCATTGCAATTTCCTGAGCCTTCACATCCCTTCATCAGCAGTAAGTGAAGGGATGTCAGGCATCTCTGCGTCTCTAGCTCCTTTTCAACAGGCCATCTTACAACAAATGCTTCAGGCAACCAATTGAATGAACTTTTGGCATCCTTTTTAAACTCCCTTATCAAACCTAGAATAAACGCTACCTGATCTAGTTTTATGTTCCACCATTATCCCACACCCTTAAAAATCCATTCCCACATGTATTCCCCAGACTTCTGAATGAATGAATTAACAAATTCATCATACTCTTCAGTAGTGTAGTGCACCTCCTCATGGACTACATTTTCTACCTCCTCTATACTTCTCTGATACCTCCTTCAGAGAAGGTCGCTGGGCATTCTGCAGACAATGAAGGATTAATTCCCCAGGCAGAGGTGGGAAGTCCAGTTCTGCAGTAGAGGTGGGGATGCATCCTCTGCTGAGGGTGGAGAGACTGCTTCCTCAGGTGAGACAAATCCTTCAGAACCTGAGGATTCAAAGTTCTCAGCCTAAGTAGGGTCCCTCTACACATCTCTATCCAAGTTACGGGATCCCATTCCTTACCAGTCAGTGCCCTTTAACTATGGGTAGCCTCCAACTCTGAGGCTTGGATTTCATTATAATTTAGTCAATCTTATAATAAAGGTTATGGTTTGATTTCTCACAACTCTGGCTTCTGATTCTCTTCCAGGGTGCACTTAGAAACCTTTAGACTGTTGGTTCGAATCTGGAGCCAGTCGGTTGTTTGAGAGTTCATTCTTTTCCATTGCACCATCTTGAGATGCTAGAAGTCGGTTAATTCTATCACTGAGGCCATTCTCTTCCTTGTCAGTTTACCCAGAGATACTAGAAGTTGGTTAATTCTATCACTGAGGCCATTCTCTTGTCAGTTTACCCAGAGATGCTAGAAGTCGGTTAATTCTATCACTGAGGCCATTCTCTTCCTTGTCAGTTTACCCAGAGATGCTAGAAGTCGGTTAATTCTATCACTGAGGCCATTTTCTTCCTTGTCAGTTTACCCAGAGATGCTAGAAGTCGGTTAATTCTATCACTGAGGCCATTCTCTTCCTTGTCAGTTTACCCAGAGATGCTAGAAGCAAACGACCAGCATCATGATTTTCCTAACTTCCCCCACAAATTATCAAGAGGGTTGTATGTTGGTTCACTGAATTCCTTGCTCCTCACAGTAGGTGAATCCGGATAACCAGATGTATTTATCTTGATAAGCTCTTCAACTAGTTCACGGCATAGATCGTTAGTGCTTTCTATACTTCTAGGGGAGGCTTCAATACCTGGAGTGGTTGGAAAGCCTACTCCAGGCACTTAAAAATTCATCCTTATAGTTCTGTTTCTCTAGAATCATTCATGGTACCACAGTCTGTATCAGTTTTGGTTCTCTAGAAGAACAGAACTGAGAGAATAGATATATACAACAGACAGTAAAGAAGTATATATATATATATATATATATATATATATATATATATATATATATATATATATATATATATATATACAACAGCTAACCAGGTACCATTTAACGATTGATTTATTCATTTGTTCACATAGTGACATTTCTCAGGTATGTATGCCAGTGACATGTACACACACATACACACATGGGATTTATTAGAGTAGCTTACAGACTGAGATCTTATTAGTTCAACAATGATTGTCCCCAAAAGAAAGGCCAAGAATCTGGTGATTATTCAGTCCAGAAGGCTGGATGTCCCAGCTCGTTTTCTGTCTGTTTAGAATCTCAGAGAAATAGGTTCTAATACCAGTGAAGGAGTGTCCCAGCAATGGGAGATATGGACTTCCCAACAAGAGTGCAGGCAAAAAGTCAAAGCTGCATTCTTCATGTCCATTCATGTGGGCTGCCCAGCTTGAGTGCCCAGCATGGGGTGGGTCCTCCCGTAGCAAATGTTCCAATCAAGAAAATCCCTCACAGGTGTGCCCAGCTGCTTGCGTGTTAGTTATTCCAGATGTGGTCAAGTTGACAACCAAGATTAGCCAGCGCAATTGTACTTTTGTAGTGAATAACTTAGTATGAAACGGCCATGGGTTGCTATCTCACGTAAGTAAGGATGATTGTTTCCTTGTTGCTGTAGCTTTCTTTAGAACAGTGTGTGGTCTTGGAGGTAAGTTGAAAGAAATCCTGAAGTGGCCAAAGCTTTAGAACCTTTAGTCACCATTGAGAGTGTGAAGTACTGTCCGTTGGCTTAGGGCAGTGTTTGGACTCACTACTGGATGCTGTCTGTCTCCCTAGATGACACTTCTGGAGGGCAGCATTGCAATCAGTGGGACCTTTGCTTATGTGGCCCAGCAGGCTTGGATTCTCAATGCCACTCTGAGAGACAACATTCTCTTTGGCAAGGAATTTGATGAAGACAGGTAAGACAGACATGTTTGGTTTCTGTCATCTTTCCTTTGGCTGTATGTGACAGAAAGCAGTCCCCACTGGTGGGCTTTGTTTGTAACCAAGTCCCTGATTCTCTGTCACTTTGTGTCCTTCAGATACAACTCAGTGCTGAATAGCTGCTGCCTGCGGCCTGACTTGGCCATTCTCCCCAACAGCGACCTGACTGAGGTACAAGCCTTCTGCCCCTGACAGGCCACCATAGCAGGGAGGGCTTTGGAAAACTTTGCAAGGACATGCCAGAATCCCTTCCTAGGAGGGCATCTCCCAGGAAAGAACTACACAGAGGGTTTTGCTTTCATGATCCTATGTTAGTAAAGCATTTGTTGATCAGCACAAAAATATCAATACTGCCTGTTTTAGGTATTTACTTACCTAAATACTAATGAATATACCTAAATAAATGCAAATCTTAAGCATATCCCATTCAGATTCCAAATAGTTTTGTTTTTACTCTGTTTAAATATTTTTTAGCAGGGCATGGTGATACATGCCTTTAATGTTAGAACTTGGGAAGCAGAGGCAGGTAGAAGCCAGCCTGGTCTACATAGCAAGTTCCACGACTGTATTGTGAGACCCTGTAGATATAACAGTCTTATTAAATAAGAAACACAGAGCCAAATGCAGAGTTAAAAGCCCAAGAGGTCAGAGCAGAGCTAAGAGCTGAGACTTAAAACTGCCTTCTTGATCTTTCTGCCGCTGCCGTCCTTCCCCTCAGAAAGAGGTCTACTTCTTGTGTGTCTGTCTTTTTATTGACTTTCTGTTCTGCCTTCTCATTGGTTGTAAACCCAACCACATGACCTCCTTGTCACTGCCTGTCTATATAGACCTCTATGGTTGGTATTGAGATTAAAGGCGTGTGTCCCCATGCTGGCTGTGTCCTTGAAAACACAGAGATCTGTCTGTCATGTGATCAGGATTAAGGGCATGTGCTACCACTGCCAGACTTCTGCTATGGCTTGCTATTAGCTCTGACCCCCAGGTAACTTTATTTATTAACATACAAATAATATCACATTTCAGTACAAATAAAATATCACCATAAGACCCCTTTGAGAAGCAGGGTGGTGGAAAGACTTGAGTAAATTTTTTTTTTTTTTTTTTTTTTTTTTTTTTTTTTTTTGGTTTTTCGAGACAGGGTTTCTCTGTGTAGTTTTGCGCCTCTCCTGGAACTCACTTGGTAGCCCAGGCTGGCCTTGAACTCACAGAGATCCGCCTGGCTCTGTCTCCCGAGTGCTGGGATTAAAGGCATGCGCCACCACCGCCCGGCTGAGTAAATATTTTTTAAACTGCAAGTCAAGCAAGTACATGTTGAGCTTCTTTCCCATGGTCCATCTGCCTTCCACTAGATAAGTGGAATCCACTTCGAATAAATCTCTCTCTTCTGTCCTGAGCAGGCTCTGTGTCTGCCTCTTTGGTGAGCTGACTTCAGTTAAACCCTCAAACTAGATTTGGTAGTGATTTAATTAATTCCTAAGTTCTCAAATCTTGGTCTCCAGATCAGGGGCATCAGCATCACTTGGGAGCTTGTTAGAAATGCACATTGTTATGTTATATTCCTGAGCAATCTGTTTTAATAAGCTCTGCAGATAATTCTGATACATACCAAGTTTGAGAACCTCTGATTGATAGCATGTTTTGCTTTTATTTTTTTTCCCTAAAAATGACATTTAAAAAACAATAGAAAATCAAGTGCCATTTGATGATTGAATTACTCATTTGTTCACATAGCGGCATTTGTCAGGTGTAGATGGACATTCCCACCAGCAACTTCCAAATACCTGGCAGCCACTTCCCAAATTACCACATAGAGGCTTATATTAATTATAAATGTTCGGCCAATACCTCAGGCTTATTACTAGCTAACTCTTACACTTAAATTATCCCATAATTCTTATCTATGTTTAGTCACCTTTTCTCAGGATGGCATTCTCATCTTGCTTCTCTGCGTTTGCCAGCAACTCCTCTGACTCCACCCTTCCTCATCCCATCATACTTAGTTTGACTTTCCCTCCTAACTGTATCCTGTTCAGCTATTGGCCAGTCAGCATGTTTATTGAACCAGTCACAGTGACATATATTCACACAGTGTAAAGGAATATTCCACAGCATTTTCCTCTTTTTGTCTAAATAAAAAACAGGTGGTTTTAACTTTAACATAGTAAGATTATATACAACAAAAACATTTATCATATAACAATTATAGTTGCAATATCTAGTCTATTTGTGTTTGGCAAAATTAGAGAAAATACTCCATTTTCTATCCTATCCTGGTGAGTCCAAAGTGTTGTACCTAATTTACTTTCTATCCTAACTTGCATTACCAACCCAAAACTATCTTTTTATGTCTCTCAACCTTATATACTTTACACCTCTTTTGTGAGTGTCTTTTCTGAATTTGGTGACAAGGAAAACTTAAACTATCTAGTCTTCAACTCCATCAGAGACCTGAGAAGGATATAATATCCTGAGTAAACAGGAAGTGTAGAGCAAACAACTTCCAAAACTAAGAAATGACAGAAACAGCTGGATGCCTGGACAATCACTCAAAGTTCCTCTGTAATGTTGGGGCATCCATCCCTGGCCTACAGGCCGAGAATATCTGACAGACTTATCTGTGAAGCAGGATTTTTGAAGGACTGCCCTACCCCATCTTGGCAAAATTTGGTAGTCGCTTTTTTGTGTGTCCTACTGGTCCAGTTTGAACAGTAACTGTCAGCAATTGAGGTAAGGGCGGTTTGTTTGCCCACATGGCTAGCTTTTGCCATAAAGAAAGCAAACTCCTTATGGAGTTTCTTCAATGCCCATCATCTTTCCTGGAGTGTATTGGTGATACCAGGAACAGACGTGTCTCACTGTCATGAAAAGACTAAGTTATTAAAACACTTTAAATGCCATATTCTGTAGGTCTTTGAAGTGTTTGAAGATTACCTACCTATCTGAAATATATCTTTGTATACCTAGAAAATCTAACATGACTATAAGTTTGACTATTAATCTGTATTTCTTAATTATACATTATATTTTTAAATGAACTGTATAAGCACAATACTCCAAACAAGAGTAGAAACATAGATACAGTAGATTTTAACAAAAATAACCTCAAATTTGTATCAATATACAAAAGTATCTTAAACAAGAGTAGAAACCTATATACAGTAGATTTTAACAAAAATAACCTCAAATTTGTATCAATATACAAAAATATCTTAAACAAGAGTAGAAACATATATACAGTATAGCAAAAATAACCTCAAATTTGTATCAATATACAAAAATTCATACCAATGTAAAATATTTAGACTAGTAGTTGCTTTTTTGGTTTAAGAGTGTATTCAATAATCTACCCTTTTATCCTGTCATTTCTATATCATACCCCCCACTCTTTTTAGAAAGAGATTTTTGAATCTAATCTCCTTAGTTCAGGTTTTTTCTGACCATTACCAGCAACAACTTGTAACCAACCCCTCTTAATGATAATAAACATCCATAATCCATCTTTTGGGGATATAAGTTCTCTAGACTACTTCTTGCTGATTGGGGGCGCTGGTGATCTCTGGGGGACCCTGAAAAAGTTTAGAATTATGATCAAATCTTGACTGGAGTATTCTGTGAGGCTGGATCATCTCAGCCAGCAGCCTTGAAGCTGTTGTGGATGCAGAATTCTGAGGAGACTGTAACAGGCACTCTGAGATGCTGGATCACCTAGGCCATCTGTTCTCACTGGTGTCTGGTCCCCTTGCTCTGAAAATACAAACTTTTAAAGGTAACATACATATCTGCATTAATACAAGTATAAACTGTGCATTGTACATAAATCAGCTGAAAATGATTTTTTTTGTTTTATGTTTGAGCAGGTAAAATATACATCACATGTCTTGTAGTTCTTTTTGGTTTATATTTTATGCCTGTAGTCAGGATTTCAGGGGGTCTTCCTTGATCAAACCTGATTTTCTTTAACTTTTAACAAATCCACAGCCTTTTATTTTCTATGTAAATAAAAGCAGAACTGCTTTTCCAAAGTACCATGTCTTTTGACTTCCATTTTGAAGTCAAGACATTTTCAAAATATATAGGTTGGTTTAATCCAGCAGCATGTATAATCAAAAGTCTCTTAGCAGCTATTGATTCTTCCTCAGCAGTCAAAAAATTCAGACAACACAATAACATACAGTATCCAGATATACAGTATCCAGATACAGTATCCAAAATACACAGTATCTGTGTATTTTCCATCTTTAGGTGGCTTTTTTCTTTCATGTTACTTTACTCCCCCTTTAAGGACTTTATTATTTTAAAACTGTAGTTTTAAATCTATAACTGTATATGCTGTTTCTTTTCTTTCTCCCAAGCACACTAAACCATTTAGATTTTTTTTTTGTCTGAATCAGTCTTTACTGCATATCTTTATCTTTTGCTGACCACATGAGTCTTTAAACTGCTAAGTGGCGTGGCTTGGACCAAAGCAGTGGCTTTGGCGGCTGGCTCCACCCAGCTCCTTGGTCTGTGAGAGCTTAGCTTCATGGCAGAGGACTGGCAAGAGCCACACTTGCCACCCTAACTCGAGTTTCTGGGTTCATATTGCCACCGAGTAGTGTGCCACTCGCTACTTATAAGCTCCATCTAAGAATTTGGTAGCAGGACTTCCCAAAGGAGCCATGTGTGCCACCAGCACAAGCCAGGAAGCCATGTCTTAAAGGAGCCGTGCCTCTGTTCACTGCCAGCAAACAGAGCCCACCCAAGAAAATGCTACTACCAAGAAGCCATGCTTTACTCTGTTCTTTTGTGTGTTTAGAATCCCTTTTTTAAAGCTTTCTCGGGTTTTATGTGGAATTTTTTTGTCAAACGTTTGGGTGCCATACGTAGATAGATGTTTCTGTCCTGCCAGCAACTCCCAAAGACCCGGCAGCTGCTTCCCCAATTACCTCACAGAGGCTTATATTAATTATAAATGCTCGGCCAATACCCCAGGCTTATTACTAGCTAACTCTTACACTTAAATTAACCCATAATTCTTATCTATGTTTAGCTATGTGGCTTAGTATCTTTTCTCAGTATGACATTCTTATCTGTCAGGTGTGTGTGCCAGTGACGTGTTCAGTAGTTGCCTGGTATTGGGACTAAAAGATTAAGACAGTAGTTTGTATATAGAAGAAGCTTATAGTTAAGGGGGTAAGAGACCCAGATAAATTGGCACAAAATTAAACCCTTCTGTGGGTATGAGGAGTTTCCCAGAAGAGATGGTACCACAGTCAAGCAGGCACAGTGCAGAAAAACAAATGATGTCATGTAGGTTCATAAAGTACACGTTGTTTTAAATCTCAGGGTGTGGGGGGTTGTATGTGACTATTTAGATTCTTTCAGGGTTCTTAAAGAGTTTTAGGCAAGGATGAAGAATGGTCAACTTCTTGTTTTAGAAAACTCTTTCCGTGGAAGAGAGTGACCTGGGCAGTGTCAAAGCCACATGTAGGTCTGATTGGTACTTAGATGGTTGTGGGCTGAGACTCCCCCAGTCCCTAAGGAGGATCACACTGGCACTTTATATAGGCAGGGAGTTCAAGAGTCATTTTGGTTAAGGAAGAGAAAAGATGACTGGGATGACTATTAAGCACTGTTCTGGATTTAAGATAGAGGCTTCCCTTTGCTTTGGGGTTCATAGATTGGAGAGCGAGGAGCCAACCTGAGTGGTGGACAGCGCCAGAGAATCAGCCTTGCCCGCGCCTTGTATAGTGACAGGAGCATCTACATCCTGGATGACCCCCTCAGTGCCTTGGATGCCCATGTGGGCAACCACATCTTCAACAGTGCCATCCGGAAGCACCTCAAGTCTAAGACGGTTCTGTTTGTTACACACCAGTTACAGGTACAGCACATCCTCTCCTAGGCTGCTCACGTACGCTTGGTACAGGGTGGGCTTGGGCCAGGTGTCTCTGAGACAATTAGCAGTTCCTAGGGTTTGCCGTTTTCATCTCCTCAGCAAAGAGCCTTCTGAGCAAGGTACCAGCACTCCAGTTGGCCATCCGACTCGGGGGTCCTTGAAACATGCTGGTTCTGCATGCAGACCAGCAAGTAGAAGGGCTGAGAAGAGCATCTGGTGTAGAGTCTGGGTCGAGTTAGTCTGGTAGAAAGCATCGTGGTAGCGTCGGTAGGTGACAAGCACAGCCCGCGCTTGACCTCTGACAGTCTGTGAAGACAGTCATCGCAGAGATCTGCTCGACACGGTTGCTGTCTGAGTTGTCAAGTTCAGTCTGGGGCCCAGGTTCCCTTTCTGCTTTAGAAAACCTGTAAATTCTGTGTCCTTCTGCATGTAGTGTGCACAAGGATTTGAATTAATTGTTAGTTTATATGAGACAGAATCTCACGGTATACCCCTGATCTGGCTTTCGGTTTGTAGACCAGGCCGGCCTCAGCCATGTCTTCCTCCTGGCACAAAGGCCTGTGCCACCATACTCAGCCAGGATTTGAAATTTAATGGGAAGTTTGTGCAGCTCCATCCTCAGAACACATAAGAAATACTATCTGGGCCTGTGTACAGGGTGCAGTAAACTAAAAAGCAGAGGCTGTCAGCCTTGAGACTGATCACACTGAGGACTGGTGACTCTGTGTGGTGGTGGTGGGGGAGTGGTCTGCTCTGTGCAGTCAGGTCTTGGTCCACTCTATGCCAGTAGTATCTCTCCCCCTTATTTTGACGATCTGAAGTATCCTCAAGTTGTCAAGTGGCAGCCAAACCATCTCTGGTTGAGACATAGCAAGTGAAGATTGGGTGTTTGAATGTATTTGCATAAATATCAGCAATTCCGTGTTGTCCTGGCCCTTGTCTCCAGTACCTCGTTGATTGTGATGAAGTGATCTTCATGAGAGAGGGCTGTATCACAGAAAGAGGTACCCATGAGGAGCTGATGAACTTGAATGGAGATTACGCTACTATTTTTAATAACCTGTTGCTGGGAGAGACACCCCCTGTTGAGGTAAGGTTTGCTGGGTTTATATGTCTCGTTTCTACACAGGGAGACATGACACCCACTCGGGAAGAGCTCAGTTGAACTCTGTGTGCCGTGGTGTCCTATGACCAGACTTCTGTGCTGTGTTCACCTGTGGGAGAGCAGGAGGAGGGGTGAGAATTAGAGAGACTGTATGCTAGTGTGTGGTCTCAGCGAGGCTCCTTAAACCTTGACTAGAGCAGTGTGAGACTCTCTCTGCATGTACCAGTGATCAAGGTGTCGGGAAGGGAATTAAATGCTGCATACATTTGGATATGACCCATGGTATCTTGGATCCTGATTTGACACTTAGATGCTCTGCTTACTGGGCTAAGTCCTTTAGATACCATTCCATTAGACGTTTTATTTGAATTGTGCGGCCGGATATGTTTTTGTCTCCCTTAGAGAGGAGGAAGCTGAGGCCCAGCTGAGTTGAGCAGCTTACTGATAAGGATGGTTTGATCCCAGGTTTCTTTGTATTTGTGCCCACCCACCTCCTGTGCAGCACCCAGAGGCCAGCTTTCCATGCCTTCACGTAGGCTCCAAGCTAGGGCAAACGACACGTGTAGAGCAGTCCCTGAGGCCATGCTTCCTTCCTGACAGCGTCCCTGTTTCGTGGGGTCCTGAGAGTGACTCAGGCTGGGGTTTAAGCTGTCATGTTGCTTGCCAGGTTATTTTGAGACTGACACAGAATGAAAGGATGTTCCTGGGACCCTCTCTTGTGGCTTACCTCAGTGTTTCGCTTTTGTGATTTCACATACGTACAGTGCAGCCAACTGTCCATAACTGATTTGTTAGGCCGTTTGGTAGACTTCTAGCCGTCCTGGGATCACCAGTGACATCTGTAGAGACAGTCTGATCCAGATTTAAGTTTTATGATCTGCTATGACTTCCAGGAAGCTTTGGACTCCCCAAATGTTGCCTCATTGCTGTAGAGTTGGAGGGGGAAATCAGAAGAGAAACTAATTATCCAAGGAGCAAGAGACAGATACTGGACAGCTAGGATGTTAGCTGGGAAGCATGCTTTCTGAGTGTCATTTAAGAGGCAGCAGGATGGCAGTGGATAATGGAACTGGCTTCGTAAGCCTGGCCACCTGAGTTCAATTCCCAGAACCCACCAAGTTGTCCCCTGACCTCCACATGTGCACCATGGTATGTGGACCCTGACACACACATCGTACTGGTTGCTTACAGTTGTTGTGTTGTGTAATCTGCTTTCCCCAGGAAGTGTTCCACAGATGCTAATATCTTTTTAAACAGTGCATTTACTCATGCCATGCAGTAAATATATTCAGAACCCTGTCTGCTTATCCAGATACAGCTCTAGCTAGATTTCATAGTTTTAAATTTTCACTGTGTCTTTAGAAAGTCTAACTGGTAAACCTGAAGATATGACATATCATGTAAAATTGAATTCAGTGACGTGTATGGAGGAAATTTTCTGAAGATGCAGCAGGAACTTGGCAAGGGGCATTAAATAGGGTTTTTTGTTGGTGGTGTTTTTCTGTGCCCTGCTCTGGGTAGTTATGGCAGTAGGCACTGAGTAGAGAGTTACCCTGTGTGGAACTCGCCTTGTCTTGTTAGGTACTGTAGGGCAGGCCGGTGCTTTGGTGATCTCACAGGTAATTCTAACCAGATACTGCAGCATGCTGAAAGAGTACTGAGGGAACTGAGCTTTATTGCAGAGGAATGTGAATTGCCTTCAAAAGGCATAGTATTTGAACCCATCTGAATAGGGACACCTGTGACTGAGATTGGAACAAGGAGGGGACTTAGCTTGGACAGAGGTTAAGGAATGGTGTGAGGTCAGTCAAGTGTGGCTGGAGAGTAGGAGCCATGAGAAGTAGTGAAATGAGAGAGGAACTGACAGCCGTGGGTCGGGGCCAAAACGCAGAGATCCCGCACAAGCAAGCAGAGAAGTTTGGGGTTCTTCTGTGGTGGCAGAGGGAAATGGTGGTATCTCTGGATCTGAGTGAGTATGTGGCAGGTCACAGGTAGGAACGGAAGTGACTTCAGTGCTACTTAATCACGGGCAAATTGAAGAATAATATAGTACGCCTGCCTGGGTTTGCAGGCCAGGTCTTGAACGGCTTAGTGGAGAATAAGTCAGTGGACTAACAAGGTAGGAACCTGAATCCGAAAAGAGTGAAGGGGTTGAGATGGTACAAGAAATTAGTGTAGATTATTGTAGGTGGCTTTCTTAAGAAAGTAGGTGTGCCAGGCATGGTGTCTGGCCTGGGATCCTGAGTAGACCAGGGTCAGTGTGGGCTAGACACAGAAACCTGGTGTCAAAAGTAAATAAGAACTTGGGTGTACCTTTTATTTATATTACTAGCTCAGTGAATGATTCTCTAGTATATCTCCTGTAGACATTGATCTGAATGAACGTTGTATGACTGGAGTTTTTTTTTTAATGTTATTAGATTAATTCAAAAAAGGAAGCTAGTGGGTCACAGAAGAAATCACAAGACAAGGGCCCCAAACCAGGCTCAGTGAAGAAGGAGAAGGCAGTGAAGTCAGAGGAAGGTAAGGACATTTGTGAGAGTTCTGTTTGTCATTTATCAGGAGTAATGCCGTGTGGAGATGGATGGTGTTTGATGCCATTGTGTGTCACACTTGTAGAATAACGAAGTTCCAAGGTAATATTAAGTGAGGGCCCTGGGTGTGCCTCAACAAGGGAAGTCAGATAACCTTTGATCCTTTGCCTTTTCTGCAGACAAAGGGTGGAGTCAGTTGTGGGTAATTAGAGCTGAGTCATTCTGAGTGGGCCTTCCTTCCTTCTAGTCACCTCTGTCCTTGAACTGAAATCCCAGTTAAAGCTGGCTGTCCAGTGTGCCTCCTCCTCAGTGTGCGCCAGGCCGGGAAGCTTGCTGCCTGGTCCTGGTGCTGTTTGCAGAGCTCTGGAGGAGTCACAGGCAACACTTCTGCTGGGACTTCCTCGCCTGGGTCTTGAGAGTCTCAGAAGTTATTTGCTGTAACGTAGGCATTTTCATGTTTGTGAATTAGCATGTGTCTCCTTTGAGATCAGAAGGACAGGCAGTTTGTCCAGTGATCTCTTTGTTGAGTCACCTCCTACCTAGTAACTGGAATCTTTTAGGATAAAAGCCTGGCTTCTGGTAGCCCCAGTAAACTGTTGAGCCCCCAGTTCCGAGTACACCAAGTCACAATGAAAACAAAGAAAGGACATTTATTCAGCATGGCTACCTTGAGAAGAGGCACTGAGTTGTGGGAGGCCAGCTGGGAGACCAGTTCCCACATTTTCCCCCAGGGTACTCTTGAGGAGAGGGGATAAGAGATTTAGATAGAGGGATAGAGGGGAGGGAAACACACAGAAACACAGGATAGCCTCGGGAGGGCCTGGATCCACCAGTCCCTCCTGTCTCTTCTAAAGGGCTACATATAGGAATGCCAAGGGGTGGAGCAAAAGACCTCCTCCCAGCACAGCCAAGTGCAGACCCTTCGAATCACCTGATAACCACACATGTGGTCAAGCAATCCTCTACTGCAGCCCTGCTGGCTAAGCTCAGATCTCCCCAGGAAACCTTTATGGGCCTCCACACTGAGTGATGCCAAGTCCACCCCCAGGGTCCTGACATGAGCTTTCAGGTTAAACAGAGGGAGAATGGAACAAGTGGTCTGCAATTCCAGGCAGTGGTTCTTGCCCATCCTTGTCCTGGTTCTTGAGGGGAGCAGTCTGGTTTTTACAAGATGGTCATTTCTGTTCCGTGGCGCAGCCCTGGATGTACGGATAACTACCCTCTCGGGTGGGGAACTGTTTGTCTTGTGAGGTTTTGTTCTTCCTGGACAAAGGTCTAGGATCATTCAGAGCTTCACCAGTCTGACCAAGAATAATCTTAACAAAGAGGCTTTTTATTTAGATACTAGATGACTAGGGCTGCTCCTGGGACTCAGAATTCCCAGGATGTAGCATCAAGTCACAAAGAGTCAGGGGTTTATAAGGCAAAGAAACATGAGGTCACATTACATCCATGTGCAGGCATACATCCTGCAATCGGAAGGTTATATTTTGTTTAAGTGCAGCATAAGCCCTTAGCAAGCATATGTCTTCAGGTGTCCTGGTACTCTTGAACAAGCACCTTTATTTACAGAAGCAGAGCAGTGGTTAACATTATGACTATTTTCTTACATAAACTATCTTTCATAAACAACGGTTCCATTAAAATTGTACAAGACAAGAGTGATGGCCCTTAACATTCTAGGAAGCATCTGTCCTTGGCCCAGTGCGGCTTTTATATTAGAGGTAATTTTGTTTTATAGACTTCTTGAGCATAGTAATTTAAACTTAAAACATAATGTTAGCCATCAGTGAAGGTTTAGGCCAGTGGCCTAATCTTTGTGCCTTCAGCCTTGAGGGGTTATGAAATTGGCTCTGCCATTGCATTTAGTACATGTTTCTATGTTTCATCAGCCTGTCCCCCAGACTGTGACCCTGTCCTCAGTGAGGTTCTGAAAGACAGGGACCTCTGTAACCTCATCTTGTAGATGGTGCTGAAGAAATGTTCAATAAATGGGTGTTAGGATAGAGAGGAGGTAATTATTTTTTTCGAAACAGGGTTTCTCTGTGTAGCCCTGGCTGTCCTGGAACTCGCTCTGTAGATCAGGCTGGCCTTGAACTCACAGAGATCTGCCTGGCTCTGCCTCCCGAGTGCTGGGATTAAAGGCGTGCGCCACCGCCACCCGACCAGTTGTACTCCCTTCTAAGGTCATATTTCTTTTCGTCTTTCCCAGGGCAGCTCGTGCAGGTGGAGGAGAAAGGGCAGGGCTCGGTGCCTTGGTCCGTCTATGGCGTCTACATCCAGGCAGCAGGGGGGCCCTTGGCTTTCCTGGTCATCATGGTCCTTTTCATGCTGAACGTGGGCAGCACTGCCTTCAGCACCTGGTGGCTGAGCTACTGGATCAAGCAAGGAAGTGGGGTGAGATGTCCGTTACTGGGAGTTCTGTGTCTGATAATGTGGCCTTGCCTCCCTCGTCCCTGACTGCTCCGAGGGAACTCCTGTGCTTTCCACTAAAAAGAAGCATCAGAAACGTCATGAGATAGCCCAGCAAAGTGCGTAGCTTTGTTTTGCATATCAGTTAAGAGATAATTTAAAGGAGAGAAGGCAGTGAGCAGGGACGTTCCCAGATGAGGATGCGTAATGTAGTCTGACAGAATGGAAAAGTCCCTGGCCACCCCAGCGCTGTCCGACTAGTCAGTACGTAGAACCGTGGTGGACAGTAAGTCGGTTCTTTGTGTTCACCCACTAGTAAGAAGAGAAGTGGGTAGCAAGGTTGCCTTGTGTTGGCCGTGACAGGGTCTGAGGTCATTCCTCGAGTTTCTGTCCTGGAGCTGAAAGTGACCTAGGTGTCTCAGGAATCTCACCCTGTGGTACCTTATCTCCCAACAGAACACCACGGTATTTCAAGGGAACAGGAGCTCCGTGAGTGACAGCATGAGGGACAACCCCTTCATGCAGTACTATGCCAGCATCTACGCCCTCTCCATGGCAGTCATGCTGCTCTTGAAAGCTATTCGAGGAGTTGTGTTTGTCAAGGTATACCAGTGGGTGGGCTGTGGTGTA
Source organism: Peromyscus eremicus (assembly GCF_949786415.1). NCBI lineage: Eukaryota > Metazoa > Chordata > Mammalia > Rodentia > Cricetidae > Peromyscus > Peromyscus eremicus. The sequence goes on along the minus strand of NC_081428.1, from coordinate 79,185,147 downwards.
CCCCTCCCCAGATCGTGGGAAAGGCTTGGTGTGGCATATGTGTGCAGTGGGTGGGCTGTGGTGTACCCCTCCCCAGATCATGGGAAAGGCTTGGTGTGGCATATGTGTGCAGTGGGTGGGCTGTGGTGTACCCCTCCCCAGATCATGGGAAAGGCTTGGTGTGGCATATGTGTGCAGTGGGTGGGCTGTGGTGTACCCCTCCCCAGATCATGGGAAAGGCTTGGTGTGGCATATGTATGCAGTGGGTGGGCTGTGGTGTACCCCTCCCCAGATCATGGGAAAGGCTTGGTGTGGCATATGTATGCAGTGTGTGGGCTGATGAAATGACTTGGATCTCATGGTCCCGGGCTTTTTGTTAGTTGCCCGTGTCTGCTGACCATTTGTACTTACCCCAGCACTGGGAATGGATGTCCTGCAGGGTGGTCACCTGCAGGAGTAGGAATTGACCCTTCCTTGAGTAACCAGGTCTCTGTGCCCTGATCATTTTGTCTCTGCTCTCCAGGGCACACTGAGAGCATCCTCCCGGCTCCATGACGAGCTTTTCCGAAGGATCCTTAGGAGCCCCATGAAGTTTTTTGACACTACCCCAACAGGAAGGATTCTCAACAGATTTTCTAAAGACATGGATGAAGGTATCTCTCACTGGTCCTTTCTTTTATGCTCTGGAGTCCAGCCAGTGCTCACTGCCTCTAGCCTTTCTGGGTACCACCCCACACCCATCCCACTCCCCACCCCCCAAAATAAACGTACAGCTTTGTCTCTCCTGAGACTGAGAACAGAGTCTGGCATTTGCATCAAGAATATTTTGAGCAGGGCGGTGGTGGCGCATGCCTTTAATCTCAGTACTCGGGAGGTGAATCTCTGTGAATGTGAGGCCAGCCTGGGCTACAAAGTGAGATCTAGGACAGGCTCCAAAGCTACACAGAGAAACCCTGTCTCAAAAAAGCCAAAAAAAAAAAAAAAAAAAAAAAAGAAAAAAGAAAAGAAAAAAGAATATTTTGAATTCTCATTCTGCCTATCTGACCTGAAGGTAAAGTCAGAGGGTCAAGGTGTGTGCTGCACCAGAACTCCAAGTTCTCCATCATCCAGAATATAGTATGGCCTCCTGACCTTTGCTGAGGACGCTAGTGTGGCAAACAGCAGTGGGTGTTTTATGTGCCTTGTCTTCATCCACACAACAACTGTTGATTTACCTGTCCAGTACCCAAGAAGGTTATATCCAGAAAGGCTGAGTGATTTGCCCAGGACCAAACTGCTATTGGGTGACCAAGTTGGGAGATGCGCTCAGTATCTTTTCACTTTAAAGTTACTGTTTTATCTACCGCATGGTGGTCAACTCCACGGGAGGAGCTTCGGTAGGCCAGTGGAAGGCCGTGGCCAGAAGTAAAAGGACCTGTAAGCAGACTCAATACCAGAACTGGTGCATAATATGTTTCTACTTCTGCACACATGCAGGCACACGGTGTACATTTGCACAGACACATGTACATTCTGACATGCACACCTGTACAAACACACACATGAGCACATACATGTACATACATGCACAGACGCACAGACGCACAGACACGCACACACACAAGCAGACAAGAGAGCTACAGCTCTCAGTTTAGTCCTTGACTGGAGTCTGTGGCAAAAGGGTTTTGAGTTTGAGGCTCTCTTGGCTTTATACTGAGACCCTTTCTCAAAAAGAAGGGAAGAAAAGCAGCAGTGCTCCTGACATGGCTGTGTCCTCACGAAAGTGCCTCTGCCCAAAGAACGGGGTACAGGGGAGTAGCCAGAAAGACCTGGCGCTGTTGCTGTTGAAGGTTCTGCACACGTCTGATGCTTACATATGTTTAAACTTTTCTTGTGTTGGTAAGAACATAGATGACCTGGTTTTCCTCTTGTCATGTTGGTTTCCAAGCATTTTACATACACGTATAATCCTTTGTAGAGGGATTGTTTAGCAGGAGGAGGAACAGCTGAGGAGAACAGGACGATGGAGGAGAAGACCACTCAAACACAAACGATGGCCACTGAGTTTATTCTTCTTGGCTAAAACTGTTCAAGTTTTCTCACAGACCTCGGGGATTTTGTGGAGCCTTATTATCTATTTTTAAAACTATTTAGCTCCGTCTTCTGTGTTTGTGGGTCCCAAGAGTCTGAAACTTGTTCTCTCGTGGTCTCCTCAGTGGACGTGCGCCTGCCGTTCCAGGCCGAGATGTTCATCCAGAATGTGATCCTGGTGTTCTTCTGTGTCGGAATGATCGCAGGAATCTTCCCGTGGTTCCTGGTGGCAGTAGGGCCTCTTCTCATCCTCTTCTCAGTCCTCCACATCGTCTCCAGGTAAACAGGACGCATGCATCGCCAGGGACAAGGCCGTGGCCGCCAGTGTCCTACAGTGACACAGAACCCATTCCCTCACAGGGTCCTGATTCGCGAGCTGAAACGCCTGGACAACATCACACAGTCTCCTTTCCTCTCGCACATCACGTCCAGCATACAGGGCCTTGCCACTATCCACGCCTACAACAAAGGACAGGAGTTTCTACACAGGTGAGTGTTGGTGGGGGCCTCAGGCTTTGGAGGGGAGCTGGCGTCTCAACTGTTACAGTTGCCGTTAGAGGCCGTTCCAGGCCAGAGCTTGGGGTCAGAAAACTCATCCCAAAAGGTATTATTGATGCAACCAAACTGTCTCTGATTAAAACTCAGCCACTTGGTAAGACCTTTTCTGAGAAAATGAGACAACAGAAACACAGACCAGAGCAAGTGTGGATCTATGACATGCTGCCCTTTGAGAATGTGTGTGCACATTTAGATATCTCTGAAAGCATATGGAAAGGAATAGGAGGAATTTGGAAGGAGGAACTGGGGACCCAGAGATTGGTAAGAAAAAGACTGACTTTTTTGTAGTGAACCTTCTAAAACTTGTATAGCACTTGTTATACAAGGGTGAAGATTGGGTTGAGATCCCCTGAACCCCTGTAATTGCCAAATGAGCATGGCATGGCAGCCACCTGGAATGTGAGCCTTAAAAGGCTAAGACAGAAGATCCCAGAGTAAGCTGGTAAGGTAGACTAGCCATGTCTGAACGCTCTAGGTTTGATTGAGAGACCCTGCCTCAGTAAATAAGGTGAAAGAATGATCAAGGAAGATTCCTCAAGCCTCCACAGGCTCACATGTACACACATGTGCCCTCACACATACCCACTCTGTACACAGACACATGAAAAACACTTAAAATTCCCTCTCTCTCTCTCTCTCTCTTTCTCTCTCTCTCTCTCTCTCTCTCTCTCTCTCTCTCTCTCGTGAGTGTGTGTGTGTGCACACACACACGCACGCACATGTGTATATTGCCTACTAAAGAAAAAATTAAGTCATTTCTCATGAAAATGGTAGAGGAAAACAGGTTAGAAAAAATGACTCTAAATGACTCAGAAAGAGCCTTCCTAACTGAAGATAATGACGTGTACAGTGTTTTCATGGGGAGGAGTGGTACCGTGTTAACGTCTGAAATTCTACATTTTTTTCTTCTTTTTTTTCCTCATTGTATTTTTTCTGAAGTTTTTATATTTTACTATAAGGAAGAAAGTTGTTTTTTTTTGTTTTGTTTGTTTTTTAAGCAACGCCCATGTGCCTAGCAGAACTTCCTGTGTGGAGCTCTGCTTCCCCGTGGTGCCGGCCCTCCTCGCGATTGCAGTGAAGTGTGTCCTTGGCGGACGGTCACTGCCTGCCTCTCTCCTGCTGAACTTCAGTCATTGCTTCTGGCTCTGTAGCCTTGGGAAGCAATTCCCCTCTGCAGGAGTGTGTCTGCACACTCAGCATTGATCCTGCAGTCGCCCTGAGAGTTTCTTTTTCCTAGTCTTGGACTATGTCTGCTGCTCGCCTTTAAAGCCTCCTGCTTTGAGGAAATGACCCCTGACCTGAACTTCCTCTAAAGTTCAGCACAAGCCTTTGGATTTGGCCTCTTTGCCCATGTTTCTCAGTGGTAGAGTTTTCTCTCTCAAGTCTTCAGGGTTTGTTGTTGTTGTTGTTGTTGTTGTTGTTTTGGATGTTATTTACGCGCGCGCGCGCGCGCGCGCGCGTGTGTGTGTGTGTGTGTGTGTGTGTGTGTTTGAATGAGTTTATGTATACCCTATGCATAGCAGGACTCCCAGGAGGCCAGAGAGGGCATCAGGTCCTCTGGAACTGTATGTAGTTTCATATTGTTGTGAGCTGCCTTACGGGTATTGAGAACCAAACCCAGTTCCTCAGCGAGAACAGCTGCGGAGCCATCTCTCCAGGCCCTAGGTTTTTACTTTTTTAAGTCACGGTCTTTACTGTGTGTGCTGGTCTGGAACTCCCTCTTTAGACCAGGCCGACCGCGAACTCACAGAGATCCACCTGCTTCCACTTTTCTAAGTGCTGGGATTAGAGGCAGCACCACCACACCGCCCTCCCTAACATCTCTAGTGTGGGTTTCAGGTTTCTCAAAGGGTAACTCACATCAGAACACCCGCACCCTCTCGTGTGAGCCCTGTTTGCCCTGCACTCTGGTCCTCGGCAGGTTTGACGTCAGCCCGTGAGTCGGATCTTATGGTCTTCCCTCGCCCATGGCCGTTCTCCTCCTCACAGGTATCAGGAGCTGCTGGATGACAACCAGGCTCCTTTTTTCTTGTTCACTTGTGCGATGAGGTGGCTGGCAGTGCGGCTGGACCTCATCAGCATCGCCCTGATCACCACCACTGGGCTGATGATTGTCCTCATGCATGGGCAGATCCCCTCGGCCTACGCGGGCCTCGCCATCTCCTATGCTGTGCAGGTCAGTGTCTGGCCTGGAGGTGTTTGACACTGGGGAAGGGTTTGGGGAGGAGTGCTGTTGATAGACTCCAAAATTAAAATAATCTGCTGTGTATAGTAAAGAAATACATGCATTTGTTGGTTTTGAGGCAGGGTTTCTCGGTGTAGTCCTGGCTGTCCTGGAACTCAGTATGCAGACTGAGCAGGCCTCGAACTCAGAGATCAGCCTGCCTCGGTTTCTTGAGTGCTGGGTTAAAGGTGTGTGCCACCATATCTGGCAGAAATATATGCCTTCAATTCCAGCAGTTGGTAGGCAGAGACAAGTGGATCTCTATGATTTGAGGCCAGCTGGTCTACATAGCAAGTTCCAGGACAGCCAAGTAGGACCCTGTTTAAAGGGGGGGGGGGGCAGGGGATACATGCTATCTTCATAAAGAAACATTTAAAAGTGACTTTGTAGTTACCGATGTGTCCACCACCATCTCATCTCTGGCATCTGCTAGTTTTCTGAGTGTTATATACCATTCCCCATTTGCTGCTTACATCTATTTCTGTTTTGGACTTTTGCTTTTCCCAATATTATATGCATAAGCTTTCTCAACCTTAGGGATGATTAACGCTCAAATAGCTCAAGATAAATTTGAGAATTTGACCACTGACTATTTAAAGATGTTTTGACGTCAGTCAACACAAGTAATTTCTATTAAAGTTTAAAAGTGGTATTGGAGTTGTTGTTTTTTTTAATTTTTAATTTTTATGTACGTTGGTATTTTGCCTGCATGTGTTTCTGTATGCAATGTTGGATCCCCAGGAATAGGAGTTATAGACAGTTGTGAGCTGCCATGTGGGTGCTGGGAATCAAACCCAGGTCCTCTGGAAGAGCAGCCAGTGCTCTTAACCACTGAGTCATCTCTCCAGCCCTGGAGCTGTACCTTTTAGTCTATCATAGTAGAATGTTGGGGCTCTGCTTCCTCATACTGTGGGGGATGGAACTGGGAGGAGTGACTGTGCATGAAGCAATGGTGACCATAAGTGGATAATTTATTAGGATAGAGTTTCGGCACAGAGGTGTTTATCACACTACTGTACTCTTGTGTGGTTTTGGCTTCTTTTCCATATTGTAAAGATAAAAATAAGGCAGCAGATGAGCTCCAGAGTGCTGGGTCTCCCTGGATGCCCTGGTGTCTGCCTAGCCCTGCTAGCTGCCAGTGTGTCATGTAGTCAGCAGTCTGAGGTGCATGGGGCTGTGTATTTTCTTTCCTCACGGTGTTGTCTCTTATGGCACTTTCCAGAAGCATTTTCAGTAGTTGCTCACAGGTTGGAATCTCCATTTGTTCTGGTTGCCACAAACTGACTGAGGTAAAGTAGGTGGTTCAGAAGTTACACAGCTTCAGACCTGTGTTACTGGAAACAAAGTAGCTGGCTAGAAGGCCTTTGGGTCCAAGAATACAGTGACCCAAGAGTATGGTGCGCCTGTTTGCGCTAAGTACTGTATTTGATGAGGTGGTGGGTGTGGTGTTAAATGGAAGAAAACCCTTGGGCCCTGAAACCTCGTGCTGCATGAGCTCTGGAGGTTTGTGTGTCAGCCCTGCAGGGGTAGGTAGTTCCCTCTCGCTGCCTGCCCTGTGCTGATACACAGTCTTTTGGTTTTTGTTTCCCATTTTCAGTTAACAGGACTGTTCCAGTTTACAGTTAGACTGGCGTCTGAGACAGAAGCCCGATTCACTTCCGTGGAAAGGATCAACCACTACATAAAGGTGAGGTTGCTGCAGCCTTTCTGGTCATGGATGTCTGTCATGGATGGCGGGTAAGGCAGAGTCTTACCTCCTCCACCTGTCTCATCTCCACTTAAGAGCATCAGCGTCTCAACAGTATGTCTGGAATAGAACAGGGAATATCCTAAAAGTTCCCAAATAGAATGATAAATTCTGTTTAGTTGAAAACTCATGTTCCCTGGCTGATTTCTGTAGTTAACAGGGACACATTCAGAAATATTGTATGGTTTTAAACAGTGTAAGGAAAATGTTATGTTAGCTTAACTGAAAGACAAGATAATAACAATAATAATAATGATGATAATAATGGACAGTGGTGGTGCACACCTTCAATCCCAGCACTCAGGAGGCAGAGGCAGGTGGATCTCTGAGTTTAAGGCCAGTCTGGTCTACAGAGAGAGTTCTAGGCCAGCCAGGGCTACACAGAGAAACCCTGTCTCTAAAACTCAAAGGAAAAAGTACACCATTTTTTATATTTATTTTTGAGATTGTATTTTAATTACAAAATTTCTCCCTCCCTATTCTCCCCCCATACACCTCTCCCATTCTCCCTCAAGCTCATGGTATCTTTTTTCATCAGTTGTAATTGCCTGCATATATGTATTTGTATGTACATATATATTCCCAAATAGAACCTGTTGGGTTCATATAATGTTAGTTGTGTGTGTGTTTTTAGGACTGACTGTTGGGCACTGGAAACCCAGTTGGTGTGCTCTTCCCTAGGGAGGGCCACCTCGCATTACCACCTTCCCTCCATGGCCTCTAGTCCTTGGTGGAGGGCTGAGGCCTCCTGGGCTTTCCCTGTGCAGTTAGGCATGTTCTTGGTGTTGCCCTTGTTCAGCTCATGTTTGGGGCGTCATATAGGTGAGACTTCATGGGCATAGCTTCTGATGTTTCTGGAGACACAGCCTCACAGCAAAGCCTCAAATCCTCTCTGGCTCTCAGTTTCTGCCTCCCCCTCCACAGTGTTCCCCAGGGCTTAGGTGTGGGCGTGTTTTGTAGATGTGCCCACTGGGACTGGTCCTCAGGGAGGGGGCATTCAGGTCAGTTTCAGCTCAGGGGCCTCTGGGCCCTGTTTCTGAAGTGCAAACCAAACATCATTTTACTTAGTCTGGTCTCGTTGTCCTTCACCAAGGTGGAGGGTCCCTTGCCAAGCATTTGGCAGAGATTAGCCCACAGTGAAGGAAACATTTCACGTTCTAAATAACTGATATTCAGGCAGTTTTGAAGAACTCTTCTACTTGAAAACTTCATGTTCCAACAGAGATGTGTGTCTTCACTGATTTGAAAATGAACTTTGTTAGTTATCAGAAGATACTGTTTACTTACTATTCTTCTGATACAGGGTCTTTCTGTGTAGCTCAGGCTAGCCCAGAAGTCATGATGCTCCTGCCTCAGCCTCCCCAGTGTGGGCTCTACAGGCTTACACCACCACACCTGGCTTACTTATGAGATTTTTTTTTAACATTTATTTATTTATCTATTTATTGATTTGTGTTTGTATATATGTGTGGGGGTACACATGCCACAGTGCACATGTAGAGGTCAGAGGGTAACCTGTGGGAATTGGTTCTCTCTTTCTGCTGTATGGGTTCCAGGGATCCGATCAGATTGTCAAGCTTGGCAGCAAACAACTTTACCTGCCAAACCGTCTTGCCAGCCACTGTCAGACATTTCATCTTTTTCTGTTATTTTCTCTATTTATTTATTGAGACAGGTATTCATTTGTTCACATATGTATGTATGTATTTATCGAGACAGAGTTTTTCTCTGTGTAGCCCTGGTTGTCCTGGAACTCTGTAGACGAGGCTTGAACTCATAGATCTGCCTGCCTCTGCCTCCAAGTGCTAAGATTAAAGGTGTGGGCCACCACCGCCCGGCTTTAGCAGATGTTTCTCAAATGTAACAAGTGACTGTTCTCATACAGAGTTCAGATAGCTGTGCGCTGTGTCTGGTAAGAGCTGTTCTTTATGTTTGGCTGGTGCTTTGACCAGTGCTGTGGTCTCCGGAGAGCATCTGTGTATAACATAGCATTGAGTAAGTATTGCTCTTGGGGAGTCCTTTGCTGGAGAGAACAGGATGATAGACAGCAGTGGGCAGTGAACCCTGCTCAAACCAGTGATGGTTTTGGATTGTCTTCCTGATGCCACTCCACAGCACAGCCCAGATGCCTGCCCCAACACAGCAACACTGTCCTTCCAGCTGGAGTGTCAGACTCCATAGCCACACCCCTAACTCCCCCCCCCCAACAAGCACACGCACACACCCCAAATACTGATTTGGTGCTCTTCACCTTAAAGGTATAAAACCAATGAGTACTTGCCAGAGAATTTTTTAAGACGTCAGGGATGACCACTAGGACACAATCACACAGAAGTTATAACACAGCTTTTGAGTCAGGAATGGCCTTCCAGGGCCAAACCAGTTCTGCACAGTTTGAAAGTGAGGGACAGAGAGGTGAAATGGCCTATACAGGTCATACTGTGTGGTTGGCATCTCTAGGTCACCCTGCTGTGGGTGGCAAGCTGGAACTGCAGTCTGTATTTCTTAGATTGGCCAGTATATTAAGATGTTCAATAAATGTTAATTACCTTACTTCAGTTTGAGTTCAGACTAGTGGTAGTCAGTTCATGGAATTCTGTTTCATGTGGAATATTTTCAATGAATTCCCATGAAAATGTGTCAGAGAGTGGGAAGGCCTCGCGTTCCACCCTCAGGTTTTCCCTCGGTCCATGCAGTGTTGTGCAAGCAGGCACTTGGAGACCACGGCTTGGTAGCCAGGTGCTGTGTCTCCATCTTGGTTGTTGGGGTGTGAGCATTTACTGTCAACATATTCTTTCAGACAGGGGTCTTTTAGACATGGTGGCAGCTGCCTTGGCTGCTCTGCTTGCCCTGTTTTCCTCTCTGTTCAGCTTTGCTGCGCCACAGGAATCTGAAGCGCTCCCTCTTTCCTCAGACCCTGTCTTTGGAAGCACCTGCCAGAATCAAGAACAAGGCTCCTCCCCCTGACTGGCCTCAGGAGGGAGAAGTCACCTTCGAGAACGCAGAGATGAGATACCGGGAAAATCTTCCTCTGGTCCTCAAGAAAGTGTCCTTCACCATCAAGCCCAAGGAGAAGATTGGCATTGTGGGACGGACAGGGTCAGGTAAGGACGGCACTGGTCTCTGAAGTGATCTAGATTTAATCTTTGGTCAGCGCATAGCAGCTTGTCAAAGATCACTTTCATCTGTACAAACCAAACCCCTGAGACACAAGTCATTATTGTCTTAGGCCCCTCTGAAACCAAGATCGAAGTTTGCTTTTAGCCTTGCTCTTGGGACAGACAGTCCTTTCTCATCACGTTCTCAGAACAGAATACTTGGAGCGCATGGCACAGTACAGTGGAAGAAAGCACCCTGAACCAGTACCACAGATAAGCACTGATGACATGTGGTTGTCTCGGGTTAGTGATTTCCTAGAACCACATGTGTAAGTGTGGTCATTTTGTACACTGGTTTTGTGGCTTTTATTTATTTATTTATTTTATTAAGACCCATCAGTGTCTTGCCTTGTTACTTAATGATTGTTATGTAGTATAACACCCCATTCTATTTAATGGAAGGACCATAATTTATATTTAACTATCCCAAATTTGTAGCGAATTGAACCATTTCTGATTGTTCTTGAGTAGTACTGAAGTCAGAACATGTGAAGAGTCCTCAGGCCTTTGTAAGACGTCACTGTGGCCCCCATTTGTCAGAAGCATGGGCGGCCGTAGATAAGGGGCTTGTGTTCCCTTCAAGGCAGAAATGGTTTTCTCGATTTGGAGCCAAGCCTGGTGGCACATACCTGAAATCTTAGCACTAAGAAACCTGAGGCAGGAGGATTACTGCAAGTTAAAAGCAGGCTTGGGCTGTAAAGACCCTGTCTCAACAGAAGTAAAATAAATTGGCTTTCTTGTTTAGCATTTTACATCACTTTTATTCTTAGACATGTGTTACTTTGTGTTCTGGCAGCATTTCCTCTTTATACCACGGCCAGGGGAGTACAAGCAGGTCTTCTGGTTGTAGCAGTCATTCGGTTCTAGGAGACCGGTCTTTCCACCTTGGCCAGGTTCTCCAGTGTTTCAGGAGATAACCGTGAAGAGTACTGCACTAGGTTTCTAGTAGAGACTGAAGTAATGCCAGGCCTAAGTGCAGGTCTATGTTTCCAGATACCAGGGAGATCAAAGAAGAGGGATTTTGAATTCAAGGTCAGCCCAGATAAGGGCTAGCTCAAAGTAAAGCATTTTTCAAAGGGCTGGAGCTGCACTTTAGTGGCAGATGCTTACCCTATAAGTAAGAGGCATAAATTCAGTACCCGGTTCCCCGTCTACCCTACAGACAAGCTGAAGTAATTCTCTATTACCTTTCCTTCCAAATGACACTCAAAGATAGTCTTCTCTAACCTGTTTGTTTCCAGGCTCCATGCTTCCTGGCTTCACACCATGTCTGGGATGATCTTAACTCTGAGAGAAAAGTCAATCTAGAATTACAGTGTTCTGCCTGTTACTCAGCACTGAACTTACCATTTCATCCACCAGCCTGCTGCTCTGTCTTAGTTTTTCTTTTTCTTTTTTTTTAAGTTTTATAAAATCTTTATAGACAAATAATTCACATAGTATACAATTTGCCTGTTTTCACAATTTGATAGACTTTAGTCCAGCATCCTCATAGGCCCGTGACACCATCACCACTTTCTATTTTGGAACATTGCTGAGATGTGAGCCAAACTTCTGCTAATCACTTCACCTCCACAAGCTCCTACTTTAACTGGAGGGCCAAAATATTTCTTGTTGTCTTCTGGAATCCTTGTCAATTTGAACCAGTATCTAATAGACTCCAGAAAGTTTGTTTCCTTTCCCACAATGTACAGTTACCATTGTAAAAGGCTGTAGGTCTCTCTGGGCGAGGATGGGAGAAAGGCTAACAGTCAGCCTCTAGGCCCTTCCTCAGAGGGACCTGGCCGTCCCTTCATTCACTGGATTCTGGGTCTTCAAACTGGCTCACGTCTGGATTGATTCACAGGCTGAGATTCCTTATTGCTTTGATGCAGTATAGCTTTTCTTCCATTTGTTCAAGACTTTTCTGCCTCTACAGATCAGACAAAAATGCAGTAGACTTCTTATCTATTTCATATTTAGAAACACCATGATTGATCAGCCGAAGGTCCATACAAATCATACCACCATAAAAATCACTTTGCTTGTGCTGCCCATTACTGGGCCAGGCCATTATGGACTGGCTTTGTCTGTGCTGCCTATTAAGATAACTGCACTGCCCTTGTCTCTGGCAGTCTGTGCTGCTACCTGGCCTCTGTTATGTAGGGGCCCAATGCCCCATCTCCAACCCTAAGGTCTGCTACAGGGAAAGAAGAATGATGAAATCTTTAGATGTACAGGTGGTTAGATTGGGGTTGATGAGGTGACATGAATGTCTTAGTCAGGGTTTCTATTGCTTCGATGAAACACCATGACCATAAAGCAAGTTGGGGAGGAAAGGGTTTATTTGGCTTACACTTCCACATTACTGTTCACCACTGAAGGAAGTCAGGACAGGAACTCAAACAGGACAGGATCCTGGACACAGGAGCTGATGCAGAGGCCATGGGAGGTGGGGGGAGCTGCTTACTGGCTTACTTTCCCTGGCTTGCTCAGTCTGCTTTCTTATAGAACCAAGGACCACTGGCCCAGGGATAGCACCACCCACCATGGTCTGGGTCCTCCCCCATTGATCACTAACTAAGAAAATGCCTTACAGCTGGATCTCATGGAGGCATTTCCTCAACTGAGGCTCCTTTTTCACTGATGACTCTAGCTTGTGTCAAGTTGACACACAAAACCAGCCAGTGCACATGAAGATAAAAAAGAGACTGGCCTCTACAGAAGCACCTTATCATTTGTCAGACGGTCTCTTGGCAGGAGTGGAGATCGTGTGCCCAGATGTGGAGGGCTTGGCGTTCCATAGGCAGAAAAGGGAAATTTGGGGGTGGAAGATTCCCTCTGCAGCTGTTTTCCTTGGTCTCGATGTTGTAAATACCAATGGAAGTATTTGATGATCTCATCAGAAACTTCCTCTATCCTCAACTGCCTGTAGATGTTATCATCTGCACACTGCTTTCTGGAGTGTCTTGGCTCACCTGAGGTTTCTGGGTTATTAGCCCTCTATTCCAGACCCAGAGGGCATCAAAGGGAAAGGAGGATGCTGTGTTTATTTTCTGTTTCCTGCTGAGTGGGGACAAAGTTGGGTTGTTGGGGTCTGTCTTCAAGATCTGTGGAGGGATAGGTTGGGTAGCAGAAGGAGAGTTTCAGCTTGTTGGCTGTGGTGGCTTATGCAATTGCCCTCATTCCCTCCTGAGAAACCTTTGGAAATAGTCAATTAGACAAGGGGCTGAGATAAGAGAGTAAAATGAGATCAGAGTTAGAGGACCCTGTGGGGGACCTAGCCAGGGTAGCCAGCATCCTAATGTGGAACTAGTAATGTCAATGATTTTTTTGTTTGTTTGTTTTTGTTTTTCGAGACAGGGTTTCTCTGTGTAGCTTTGCGCCTCTCCTGGAACTCACTTGGTAGCCCAGGCTGGCCCCGAACTCACAGAAATCCGCCTGGCTCTGCCTCCCGAGTGCTGGGATTAAAGGCGTGCGCCACCACCGCCCAGCAATGTCAATGATTTTATCCAGGAGGAACTTCATTAAAAAGTTTAAACAGCAGGGCAAAATGTTGTATATGAGGATAATAAGGAAGGAAGGAGCGATGGAGGGAGGGAGCCGGAGTGAGAGGGAACTAAAAGCCCATCCATAGGAGGAGGCTCGTACTGAATCTTTTGTCTGGTCCCTAGGTCTTTGGACCTCATCTGGAAGCAGTTTGGATTTGTTGGTACAGAAACATCATTGTTTTTGGAGGAGGGCACAGATCCCATCCTTAGCAATAGTCAGATCTAGTCCTCTTTAATTTTAGAGTATGGCAGCAGCCAAAGAATCAAGTTGATCCTGAAGGATGTTAAGTGGATCTGGAATGAGCTAGTGAGACAGAAAGTTAATTAATGAAAGAAGCCCTTAGCCCAGCTGTTTTTAGTTGTGAATCCTTGAATTATTTTTCAGGAGTTGCTCAGTCCATGAGGCTGGATGTCTCAGCTGGTCTTCAGTATAGTCTGTAATCCCAAAGAAGTAGGCTCTAATGCCAGTGAAGGAATGGACTTGCTAGCAAGGCAAAAGACAGCTTCCTTCTTCCATGTCATTATATACTGTATAATATATAGGGTTCCAGCAGAAGGTATGGCCTAGACTAGATCTGGATTAAAGGTGTGTCTCCCTACCTCAAAGATCCAGATTAGAAGTGGATCTTCTGACTTTAAGCAAAAACCCTCACAGATATACCCTCCATTTTTGGATTTTAGTTAATTCCAGATGTAGTCAAGTTGACAACCAGGTTTAGCCATCACAGTCCCAGAAAAATGTCCCGAGTAGCAAGAAGAGGGCTGAGTTGGCTGGTTCATTAGTCTACTTTCAGAGGCCATTAGACTTCTGTTAAGGGTTTGGAGGCTGAAACCATTCTCTCTTGTGGTTGGCAGAAGGGGTGATGTAGAAGGAGCAACAGTAGAGAGCCTCAGAGGAGGCTTGATCTAAGCCATGATAAAACTTAATAGACAGCCATGTGATGGAAGTCTGCATCCTTGGAGTGTGTATTGTGAGGGAGGTAGCTAGATTTGGTTTGTTCTTGTTTTTCCAACTTTTTGAGTTGCATCATTAAGCCATTTATTTGTGTAGTTTCTGATTTTTTGTTTTTTTGTTTTGTTTTGTTTTGTTACACAGGGTTTCTCTGTGTAACTTTGCGCCTTTTCCTGGAACTCACTTTGTAGACCAGACTGGCCTCGAACTCACAGAGATCCGCCTGACTGCCTCCCGAGTGCTGGGATTAAAGGCATGTGCCACCACTGCCTGGCTAGTTTCTGATTTTTTAATGTAGGCACTTAGAGCTGTAAATTTCCCTTGTAGTGTGTCCCAGAAGTTTTATTGTGTTGTATTTTCATTTACATTTAGTTTAGGAATTTTAGTTCTTCCATGACTTCTCTGACCTTCTAAGTATTGAAATCACCTACTATTAATGGACAGTGTTTATCTGTCTCTTTAAATCCAGTAGTAGATTTTTTTTTTCCTAATGAAATTGGGTGCTCCAGTGTTTGGTGCACGTTTAGGATATTGATGTCATCTTGGTTAAATTTTCCATGGTTAGAATGAAGTGTCCCTTTGTCCTCTTCTGATTAGTTTTAGTTTTAAGTCTATTTTGTCAGATATTAAGATAGCAATGACAGCTGGACAGTGGTGGCGCATGCCTTTATTCCCAGCACTGGGGAGGCAGAGACAGGTGAATCTCTGAGTTCAAGGACAGCCTGGTCTGCAGAGTTGAGTTCCGGTACAATCAGGACTCCACAAAGAAACCCTGTCTCTAAACACAAACAAACAAAAAAAGATAGGAATGCCTTCTTGCTTCCTGGTCCCATTTGATTGGAGTGCTTTTGTTCATCCTTTTACTCTAAGGCAGTGCCTCTCTTTAAAGCTAAGATGTGTTTCTAATAGGCTGCAGATAGATGGATTTTGTTCCTGCAGGGGTATTTTAGGGTCCTGGAGAAGTCCCACAAAAGACCACCATTCATGTATGCAGTCAGTTAGAGTGTTGATTATTCCAGCATGCTGGGACCAATCATTCCTACACAAAGGCAAAATGATGACAACCCTAGGAGAGACTTGCAGACTCCTTTTAAGATTAGCTAAGGGGAGCTCCTAGGGCAGTTAGGTCATCTCAGATATGATTGACTTAAGCAAGTGGCAGTCATACTGGTATGTTCTAATTGGCTAGGGCTAGTCAGGGGCTGGTTAAGGCTACAGTTTTTCCATTTGGGGACAGGCCTGGACCAGTCGCAGACTTTGTCCTTATTTGGTTATTACCTTGAGCTGTTGTGGAGGCTGGCTGGCCTAGTATGCACTGACTGTGGAGGCTGGCTCAGGCCTGGTACATGTTATCTCCCTCGTCCCTGCTGTTGGGGCATTAAAGTTTGATTGTCCTTGGTTTATGGCTTCCTCAGTAACTGCTTGCTCGGTCTCAGGAAAGTGAAACTGAGGCCTGATCTCTGACAGAAGATTGATCAGCCTCTTATGGCATCTTCTTGGTCCTCTCAGGGAACAGATCTATTATTTGATCTAGATCCTCTATTTTATCTTTGAGATATTCTGATGTTCTGTCTTCTGCCTGATTCATTCTATTTGTAAGGGTTTCCTTTGCATTTTCCAGTTGGGCTTTTGGGATTTTCAGTTCCATCCTTGTTGTGGATTGGGTCCTCTTCAGTGTTTCTATTTGCTAATTGAATTCCATTCTCTAGTTTTAAATTGTCTCTGTCATTTACAGCAGCCCTGTTTGTGTTTTCTTGGTCTTCACTCGGGCATTTATCAAGCCCTTTCCCTTCAATTCCGTTCTTCGACAAGGTTATAACGGCTCCTGTGAGTCTGTGTCCTGTAGTTCACTGGGAATTCTCACTGGCAAGCATTTCTGCAGAACTGGTGCATTTTGGAGAGAAGACACAGACTTGATTTTTTCATATCATTGGTGTTCCTGTGATGAGATCTGGCCACATGAACATCCTTTATTATTTTGGTAGTTCTGAATTTGTTGCAGATGACACAGGCTTGGGGAGAAGAGATGATGTGGAGCTGGGTTGGATCTGGAGGTTGGAAATGGCTGGGGTGGGATGAAATCAGGTAGGCAGAGGAGACTGGCATTGACACAGGACATGCTTCCTGTCCCCAGCCAGGAGTGTGGGGTGGATAGGTCTGGGGAAAGGTTGAATATGACGTGGGAGAGTCCTGTGGTTTGGGGAAGGAGGATCCTGACCCCAGACTAGGCTGCTGCACTGGTGTGGGACCCAGGCTAGATCTGCAGGGTTGCAGAAAAGATGTGGCTGAGGTGGTCAGGGGAGCTCACCAGGCTAGACCCTGGAGGAAGATGTGGGAAGTCTGTGTGTAGAGTTGGGTAGTGGAGGTGGTGTATTTAAATAGTTCACACTGTGGACTCCTAGCTCCATTCCTCTAGGAGAGCCTTCAGTAACTGTAGGTATCGGCAAGTTGCATAGTCTATTCAGATACTTAAAAAATACATCCTTGGGGCTGGAGATGGCTCAGTGGTTAAGAGCACCAGCTGCTCTTCCAATGGACCTGGGTTCGATTCCCAGCACCCACATAGCAACTCATAACTCACCTTCACATAGACATACGTGTAGGCAAAACATGAATGTACATGAAAGAAAAATAATGAATAAATTATTAGAAGAAATCCATCCTTATGATTCTGTTTCTCTAGAGCCACTCCTGATATCACAACATGCATTAGCCAGGGTTCTCTAGTGGAATAGAGTTGGTAGAGTGGGCATCTATGTACACGAGGTTTGTTAAGAGCGGTATTAGCTGTGGTCTGGCTGGTCCAACAATGGCTGCAGTGCAGGAAGGCCAAGAATCTGGGAGTTCTTCTGTCTGCAAGGCTCAGATGGCTGTCTGTCTACATGGAACCCCCTAAAAAGTAGGCTCTGACACAGGCGAAGGGGTATCTTAGCTGCTGGATAGATGAACTTGCCATCGAGAGGGAAGGCAAGAAGCAAAAGCTTCCTTCTTCCATGTCCTTTTATGTGGGCTGCCACCAGAGGGTGTGGCCCAGATTTAGGGTGGGTCTCGCCTCAAAGGATCCAATCCAGAAAACCCCTCACTTGGGTGCCCAGCTGTTTAGGTTCTAGTTGACTGCAGATGTTCTTGACATTAGCCATCACACTGAGCTAGTTCTGTCTTCCAGAAGTTACTCACAGAGCTGCTGTTTGCTTGTTCTGACTCACCAGGGAAGTCCTCTCTGGGGATGGCCCTCTTCCGTCTGGTGGAGTTATCCGGAGGCTGCATCAAGATCGATGGAGTGCGAATCAGTGACATCGGCCTGGCCGACCTCCGGAGCAAACTCTCCATCATCCCTCAGGAGCCAGTACTGTTCAGTGGCACTGTCAGGTGAGAACCTGACCTCTGAGAGGACTGGAGGATCCAGAGCCATCACCCGATGGAAATCCCATTCCTTGGGTCCAGTGCTTCTCATGATTCTATGGTTTCTGTTGCAGTGATGAACCAGCTTCTGCTGTACGTGCTGCTTAATTAACTGCCACAGCAAGGCTCTGCCCCAGGGGTCCAGAGGTCAGAGAGATTGTGGCTCAGATTTCTGTCCCATGAACTTTTAACAGGTTACCACTCTTAAGCCTGTTTTCTCACCCCTAAAATGGGGATACTTTGAAGGCCTGTTGTGGTGTAGACTGGATAAATTCCTAAGCGTACTGTGAGTTCCAAGCCTAGTCAGTGACACGAGCTCAAATGGTATGCCGCCATCGTTCTCTGTGTCCCGCTGTCATGCCACCTCTGCCCTGCGGGCCGAGGGCTGCTAGGACGGTGCCTTCTGGAACTGCTACCACTCATCACCCGCCCGCTCTTTCATTTTCAACTAACTCTATTTTTTATTTTCCTGTCTTTCCGGTGCCGGGGAACGGAACCTAACTCCAGTGAGAGTGGTAGAGAGGGAATGTCACTCACTGGAGGACCAAGCCAGGACAGCTCCTGAAAGGCTTTGGTCCTGAGTCCAGTTTGCATGCTCATTTTATATGCTATAACCTCGGGGTGAGGCCAGCAGTCTAGCAAACAGAAGCTTGCATGGCAGTTAGCTTCGGGGCTGTTGGTTTTCAAAGGCGTCCGTTACAGTTGACAGGTGTAAGCTTTTGTGGTCAGGTTCTGAGGGCAGCGACCCATGGTCTCAGCTGTTTCTCCAGGTCATTCTGTTCAGGTAGGAAGTGAAGCCATGCTTGGCAATGGGCAGTACAAGCGGTGCTTCAAGTGAATAAGTCAGTGAGCCCGTATCTGAGAGTTGATCTTGTCCACCTCATGCTGCTTAAGCCCAGGACTGTGCAAGGCTACCACTCGACCCGTGAGCAGTGCTTCTCTTCTTCGTTCTTCCCTTGGCAGGCACAGAGTTTGATGTATTTGAGATGTTTCCATCTTTGATGCTTAGTCTCAAATTACATTCTTTCTGAAATTAGGAAGAAAATCATCTTTTCTATCTTTATCCTTAAACTGCCACCTAAAATTTAGGGATTCCCATGATTTGTGTCCATTTCTAATCAAATTGCCTTTCTTTGGAAGTAAAAACTATATAGAAGAGCTAGATGGTGCTTCTTATTTTACAATCATCCAAAAGTAATGTTGCATTTCCTATTTTAAAAAAAAGGTAACAACTTAATTTTGGACTTGCCTTTGAAACTAGATGTCTTGTTCTTCAGAATAGCATTGAACTCATTCAAGGTGTGCTTTGTACCTTGAATGAAGGTATGCAGATCATACCTTCATCTGATCAGGCTGCTGTAATAAAATACCATATCCCGGGAAGCTTAATTCACAGAAATTTCTCATAGTTCTGGCATCCGAGAAGTCCAAGATAGGTGTGTCATAAGGGCCATCTTCCTTGTCCTGCCCTGTCTTCCCGTGGACTTAATGTGCACATGCAGGAGAGCAGTGTGAATCTTCCTCTTAAAAGGACGATAATCCTGTCATCAAAGCCCCATCCTCATGACCTAATCTTTCTCTTCTCTTCTTTCTTTCTTTGTCTTTTCTTTTTTCAAAAGATAGCATCTCACTTTGAAGTGTTGACTGGCCTGGAACTGGTTTTGTAAACCGGGCTATCCTCAGACTCAGAGATAAGGTGCGTGCCACCATGCCTCATACTTAATGAAAGTCCTCATCAATTCCTGTAGGTCACTTCACATTGAAGGTGTGATAGATTAAACAAAATCTGTAGGCATGCAGACATTTACTGTAGGCGATAAATAAGTTGAATTCTCAACACTACTCTAAGGGTGCTTATTTTAGCATTTTCTCCTACTGAATTTGGATGTCATGTCCTGGAGCTCTTGATTATACTGAATCAACTTGGGTACTTGGTAACAAGTTCATATAAGTGACACCAAAGGAGATGAAGGTTGTCTTACTTCACTGCCATGGTTGGAGTTTGGGGCTTAGGTCTTTTTCAGAACTAGGTATTTTATTGGGGGCTAGATTTAGAGGCTTCTGCCCACCACTGTGGAATCATCCCAAATACTTTTAACTCAGCTATCACCTATAGGTCTTGGCAGATGTCCCAGAAGAAAATTTCCCTGAAGATCCAGTGGATTCTCAGCCAAAATGTTAGTAAAGGACCATTGCAACTTGACCCTCCACCCAGTGCAGAGCACCCTTCCTTCGTACCAGAAAGCTGGCCCCACGCCTAGGACAGAATTAAAGGTATCCTTTTGATACCAGAGGTGGCTTTCCTGCCACAGGAAAGAGGTCTGAACATTACTGTTAGTGCAGAGGGAATGGCAGGCAAAATTGAGATGTATCATAAACAGAAGATACACCTGGCCTGAGAGAAGACTGGGGTGTGGGTCTTAGGGAGATGGGAGTGGAGCAAGAAGTATGCTACTCAGGTGTCTCTAGGGTTTGTGCACACATCACAGTGGATCCTTCTGAGGATGTAGAACAGGGAATGAGTGTGGCCCTGACACTGGTCTCTGCTGCTGCTGGTTCCCTGCAGCTCTGTGAGATCAAACCATACAGTGTTCATTTTGAATAGTCTGTGAGCATGAGTTCTGTGATGTATGTGGTTTTTAATAAAGTGGTTTTTTTTTTTTTTTTTTTTGGTTTTTCGAGACAGGGTTTCTCTGTGTAGTTTTGCGCCTTTTCCTGGAACTCACTTGGTAGCCCAGGCTGGCCTCGAACTCCCAGAGATCCACCTGCCTCTGCCTCCCGAGTGCTGGGACTAAAGGCGTGCGCCACCACCGCCCAGCCAAAGTTTTTTTAATACATGTTCTGATCAGTTTCCACTCCCTCATCTCCTGCCAAATTCTCCCCACCTCCTTATCCTTCCAACTTCACACCTTGTTTTTCTCTCTCTCTAAGAAAACAAATGGACAATAAAAAGATAAGAATAAAGCAAAACAAACTAATAAAGAAGGAAAAAAGCAGACACACACACATACACACATGCACAAAACCCATAAAAATACATAATTAGAACCTATAATATACAGGCAAAAGACATGTAAGATTTAAAAAAAAAACCCAAAGTACTATGAGACAAAAAAGTCTCCAAAAATAACTTTGAGTTCATTTTGTGTTGGTCATCTACTGCTGGGCATGGGGCCTGCCTTTGAGTGTGGTTTGTGTGCTGGTTGAGATTCCCTTGGAGAAACTTTGTCAATTGGAGATGGCTTCTTGGTTGGGGCTGGGAGTTTATGTCTGTTTCCCCATCTCAGCAATAGGACCCCATCTGGCCTGAACCTTTACAGGCCCTGTGCATGCTGCCACTGTGAATTCATATGTGCATCAGTCCTGTTGTGTCTGGAAGACAGTTTCCTTGGTGTCTTCCAACCCCACTGACTCTTACAATCTTTCTGCCAGCTTTTCTGCATAAGTCCCTGAACCCTGATGGGAGGAATTTGATGAAGGCATCAGATTTAGGGTTGAATGTTCCAAGCTCTCTCACTCTCTGCACATTCATTATCTAGACTATTAGTTCCCATCTACTGCAGGAGGAAGCTTCTCTGATGATGGCTGAGTGAGACATGGATCTATGGATATAGCAGAATGTCTTTAGGAGTCATTTCATTGTAATCTTTTTAGCAGAACATTAGTAATTGGATTCTGCCTAGGTCCATGGTCTTTCTAGTCTCAAGTTCTCAGCCATCTGAGCAGTGTCAGGCATGGGTCCTATCTCATGGAGGGGGCCTTAAATCCAAGCAGAAAGTGGTTGGTTACTCCCACAATGTTTGTGCCACTAGCACAAACTACCAAAAGCATATCATGCAAACAGGTCACCACAGGGTTTGTAGCTAGGTGGTTGTTTACCTTTCTCCTCTGGTAGTGTGCAGAGAATGTTCTAGTACCATGGACCCTAGTCAGCGAGGGCAAAGGCTCTACTTTGCCACCAGCTCGACTCCTGTGTTCAATGAGATATCTAAGTGTTCTTCCCTATCTCTCTGATTAGTTTTGGCTTTTAGCCTGTTTTGTCAGATACTAAAGTGGCTACACCTGCTTTCAACTTGGCTCTTTTGGCTTAGAATATCTTTTGCTGTCTTTATGCCCTGAGGTGATGTCTGTGATGTTAAAGTTTGTTTCTTGTTGGCAGCAGAAGGATAGATCCTGTTTTCTAATTCGTTCTGTTAGTCTATTTCTTTTTATTAGTGAATTGATGCCATTAATATTGAGAGTTATTAATGATAGTGTTCATTAATTCCTGTTATTTTGTTGTGGTATGGGTCCCCCGGTTTTGATTTGCTGGTCTGGGATTGTCTATTATTTGTGTTTTCTTGGGTGTGGTTAACCTCTTAGGGTTGAAGTTTTCCTTCTAGTGCCTTCTGTAGATCTGGGTTGATAGATACTGCTTGAATCTGGCTTTATTGTGGGATGTTTTTCTTCGTTCTTTCTTCATCTTGTGATTAATAGTGTTGCGGCTGGCATCTGTGCTCTTTTAGAGTTTAGAACATCCATTCCGGCTCTTCTAGCTTTTAGTGTCTCCATTGAGAAGTTGAGTGTTTTTCTAATATGTTTATATGTTATTTGTTTTTTCCCCTTACAGCTTTTAATATTCTTCATTCTCTATGTTTAATGTTTGATTAGTATGTGTCGTGGGGACTTTCTTGTCTGGTCCTGTCTATTTGGTGGTCTGTATGCTCCTTAGACTTTTAGAGGCACCTCCTTCCTTAGGTTAGGGGAATTTTGTTCTATGATTTTGTTGAAAATATTTTTGTTCCTCTGACCTGGGTTTTCTCTCCTTCCTCTATTCCTGTTATTTATAGTTGAGGTTATTTCGGTGTCCCAGATTTCGAATTTTCTTGTTCTGTACCTGCATTCAGCGTTACCTTCTATCAGGTCTTCAATGCCTGAGAGTCATCTCTTGTGCTCTCTGGGAGGCTTGCCTCTGAAGTTTTTGTTTGACTTCCTAAATTTCTAGAATTATCCCATTGTGGGCTTTCTTTAATTGGTCTATTTCTTTGTTAAATTCTACTTTCATATCTTGAATTGTTTTTATTGTCCCATTCAAGCATTTGTGTCTGCACAGACTTCACTGAGGGATTTTTTCATATCCTCTTTCAGGTCCTTGCGCATATTCCCAGTTACTATTTTGAAGACTTTGTCTTAGGCTTCAGCTGTATTACGTGTCTCAGGACTTAGTGTATTAGGGTCACTGCATTCTGGTGGAGACGTACTGTCCTGGCTGTTAATGACTGAGTTTTGTGCTGATGTGTAGGCATCTGGGGTTGGGATAATTAAGGTGAAATTAGATGTTGATATCTGGTCTTGTCTTTGTTGGGTGTTCCTGTTCTTGGTTTCTGTTGCCATCTCTGGATCGTAGGAAAGTGTAGTGGCTGTGGGTTTCCTGGTGCAGTGTTTCTTCAGGTCAGTGGGTGTCAGAGAGGACTGGCTTGAGCTAAGAGGGCCTCGGGAAAGAGCTGGATGGTTCTTTTTCACACCTAGCTGTGTGGTCCTCAGAGAGTCGGAGATGTGGAGAGGGGAGGTGGGCACAAAATTCCCGTTCTCAGCTAAGGAGCCCCTGGGAGACCACGCTCCAGTGGAGGCTGTACTTGTAAGAGTATGTAGGCAACACCAGTTGTACGTGATGGACCTAAAGGACACAAGTGGCTGGGTTGTGAGTGGGGCATGGACCTGGGAGGAGCTGGGGTGAAGAGGTGGATATGATCAAACAAGATACATTATATGAGATTCTCAAAGAACTAATAAAAAGTGAGGGGAAAAGAAGGCATTTTTCTACATTTGTACATAAAGACATATCTGAAGGGTATCATGTTTCTAGGTGTCATTGGAGGTTTTATACCATCATCATACTGGTGTTTCTTTGTGTTTTCATATCTGTATTTATACATTCTTTTACAGCTAACTTATACTCTTTGCATAGTAAAAATAATAGACTTTAAATTGGGTTTATAGAGCAGGGAGCCCAGTCTCAGGTGTTGTCCTGTGACCTGTGGAGTTGAAATCCAGTTTTCTGTGCGCGCTTGTTTAGCCACAGACAGCCGTTGGAATGTGGTTTGTTCAACACTGGCCTCTGAGCAGTTTCTCTTGTACCTCTCCCTAGATCAAATCTGGACCCCTTCAACCAGTACACGGAAGACCAGATCTGGGATGCTCTGGAGAGGACGCACATGAAGGAATGTGTAAGTGGAACTGAGGGAGGACTGGCCGTGCTGGAGTCTCAGGGCTGGCTGTGGGAGCACTGCTCGCTCTGTTCTGCTCCCACTTCTCCAGCAGCCATGCCTCTCCCACTCCAGGAGGTCTGGAGAAGAGTACTTCCAAGCAGGAGTCTACAGGCGTTCCAGGTGCATCCCAAAGTCAGTGTCTTATCCGCAGAGCTGCTCAGCTGGTGGAGGTGCATGCCACCAAACCTAACCCTTGAGTTCAAGGCCAAGGATCCACGGGGAGGAAGAAGAGAACCAACTCCGTCCACACTTGCAGAATGACACACACACACACACACACACACACACACACACACACACACACACTAAAGTTGGTCTCTCAGCCCCACCTCCCACATTGCTCATTGCCATATTGGCCCTGTACTCTCCATTGACTAAGAATATATTAATGATTGCTAATCAGAACTTAATTTCTATCAGTTATAATAGTATAACATCTGCTGGGTGTGGTGGCGCACACCGTTGATCCCAGCACTGGAGAGGCAGAGGCAGGCGGATCTCTGAGTTCAAGGTCAACCTTGGTCTACAGAGTGAGTTCCAGGACAGCCAAGGCTACACAGAGAAACCCTGTCTCAAAAAATGAAAAAACCCAACCAAACAAAAATAGTATAGCATCCACATATACACAAAAGACCTGTAATTTATTGCTGATTCTGTAACCTGCAATGTACCATAGATCATGGATGTCATGGAGCAACCCAGCAGACCCTTGCCAGCAGCCAGTCTGCAGATGGGCACCACTGATCTTGAGTGGGGCAGGGTAGCCTGAGTTCAGTGTCTACTGCCCTGATCAGTTAGCTGAGCCTTGCTTCCATCTTCCATCAAGTAGCCTCAATTCATAGGAGGAATAGGTTCCATGATGTTTAGAAAAAGAAAAGGCTACCAGCGTGGGCCAGGCTTTGGGTTCAGGAGTGGGACCCCATCTCCTGCAAAACGGTACTTTTAGAACCAAACATAAGGGCCCACCATCCAACGGGATCTTGAATTTCTGGGATAGTTTCATGGAATGAAACTAACAGAATCATATATTGCAAAATGAACTGCCTTAGAAAATATAGATCCTGGTGCATGTGTGACCACATGAATCTTTCAGATGACCAATGTAATTCTTTTTCATCTCCTTCAGAATAAGTTCTTTCCTTGTAAGGGTGGGACCATTTAAGATAGGGTCTCACCGTGTAGTTAGTCTATGCTGGCTTGAACTTACACTCTTCCTGCCTTACTCCCAAGTGCTAGGTCATAGATGTGAGCCGCCACCCCTGGCTAGGTACCCTGGATTTCTGCATGGTGTGGTTTGTAGCCTCACACTTCTAACCTCTGTCTCTTTCTAGATTGCCCAGCTACCTCTGAAACTTGAATCTGAAGTGATGGAGAATGGGGACAACTTCTCAGTTGGGGAGCGGCAGCTGTTGTGCATAGCCAGGGCCCTGCTGCGGCACTGTAAGGTGAGGTGCACAGCAGGTGGCATGAGGTGCTGAAGAGCTGGAGCCCTGGGGCGCAGCCCTGCCTCGGGGCCCTGACTCTGAGCACAGTGGTGCTTCCTAACCCGCGGTGTCTAAGTGACTCTTAACACCACTTGGCATACTGGTTTGAGGGATCATCTTCAAGCTTTTGCATGCGTGTGTGTGTGTGTGTGTGTGTGTGTGTGTGTTGTATGTTGAGCACATTCTCCATCACAGCCCCTTTGTGTATTTTCAACTTCTCCCAAGCCTTTGGAATTGAAGGACAACTTTGTTTCTGCCTAATGAATACATACAGAACTACAGACCCCTAATGAATACATACAGACTACAGAATAAAGGCTGCAGGAGACGTCACCAGGTGGAACCCCTCCTGGACCCTCATTTTACAAACAGGACAGGATATCTAGAAAAGCTGACCTACACATGAAGGCCACAGAGAAAGTGGGAGTGTTTGATCAGACCCTGTCACACGTGTCTGTTCCGTTTGTAGAAACTGAGCAAAACCTGAGTTATGTGAATTCTAAGCAAAGGGCATTTTCACAAATATGTGTGAACCTACTAATTAGTAATGGTACATGGTATCGGATTTAAATACTGAAATGCACTTTAGGAAACTGAGATTAACAACAGTGCTTAAGGAAGTCATTGGATCTGTTTGCCCTCTGCTTCCCTGGCAGATTCTGATTTTAGACGAAGCTACAGCTGCTATGGACACAGAGACGGATTTACTGATTCAAGAGACCATCCGGGAAGCGTTTGCAGACTGCACCATGCTGACCATTGCCCATCGCCTGCACACAGTTCTGGGCTCCGATAGGATTATGGTGCTGGCCCAGGGACAGGTAGTAGGCTCCTCAGGAGCTTCAGCTTGATGTGGGGCCTTGTCTGGGAAGAAAAGAGGCTCCTGCCATGGAGGGGCACCTGTCATCATCACGTGTCTGGGCATTCAGTTAGCAGCCATAGAACTTCATTTTGGCTCTTGCTGATCAGACAGGTGCCTCCTGCCTCAGGTGATGCCTTGATGACTTACTGTCCTGTGGCTTCTAAGAGTAACATAGGCCAGAGAGCACGTGCTCTTCAGTGACTTAGTCACACGCACAAGAATTCCTCAGAGCCACCCAAAACAGCAAACAGCCTTGGTTTGCTTTTTGTTACCATGTGGTGGTGCCAAACTTCTCCTCCAGTTCCTCCACTTTCCCATGGTCTGGTCCTAGCCCAGCCTTCTTCATGTCACACTCGGATGCCATTGCCTGTGTATCCTCTGTGTGGTTTCCTCTTTGTCTTTACACATCTGCCAGCTTAAAAGCTGCCTGTCCCTAGAGAGGACATGACTTAAATGTCAAAGCTTCCACAACCCCCCCGGGGCCTTATCCATCTGTCCATTGTAGACTTTTCACCCCACTTGTATGGTACTCTGCAGAGCCCCTGTAAGCTCTCCAAGGAAGGGACTCGGTCTCACTCGACTTCGGGTCCCCATTAGTGCTCACTGTTGTAGTTCTTTGCACAAGAGCTAGTTGCTAAGTACAGTTATGTGGATGATTACCTCTTTGTGTAAGTGTGAAATAAGCCATGTGTGGTGGGAACTTGGCTTCTTACATAATAATATACATAGTATAAAATACAGTAATAATAGCACCACAATATCTGCTTTGACGGAGTGTTTAGTCTGTGACATGCTCAGTGCTCAGTGAGTTGTGTCTCATCTTCAGTGGTCAGTTAGTTCTTCCTCACAATGAGAAGTCCAAGGCTGCACCAAACTCAGACCAGTGACTCCCTCTGATGCCGCACTGTCCCGTGGTTTGTGGGACATGTCAAGAGAAGCATTGATAGGATGCCGCACTGTCCCGTGGTTTGTGGGACATGTCAAGAGAAGCATTGATAGGATGCCGCACTGTCCCGTGGTTTGTGGGACATGTCAAGAGAAGCATTGATAGGATGCCGCACTGTCCCGTGGTTTGTGGGACATGTCAAGAGAAGCATTGATAGGATGCCGCACTGTCCCGTGGTTTGTGGGACATGTCAAGAGAAGCATTGATAGGATGCCGCACTGTCCCGTGGTTTGTGGGACATGTCAAGAGAAGCATTGATAGGATGCCGCACTGTCCCGTGGTTTGTGGGACATGTCAAGAGAAGCATTGATAGGATGCCGCACTGTCCCGTGGTTTGTGGGACATGTCAAGAGAAGCATTGATAGGATGCCGCACTGTCCCGTGGTTTGTGGGACATGTCGAGAGAAGCATTGATAGGATGCCGCACTGTCCCGTGGTTTGTGGGACATGTCGAGAGAAGCATTGATAGGATGCCGCACTGTCCCGTGGTTTGTGGGACATGTCGAGAGAAGCATTGATAGAGCAGGTCCTGCCTAATCTTGAAAGCTGAGTTGAGAAAGTTTAAAGTTAAATTATTTTTTCCTTATATTGAAATCATTTTAACATTAATATTCTGTGATTATTTGTCTTAGTTAAGGTTACTATTGCTGTGATGAAGAACCATGACCAAAAGCAAGTTGGGGAGGAAAGGGTTTATTTGGCTTACACTTCTACATCATAGTTCATCATTGGAGGAAGTCAGGACAGGAACTCACACCGGGCAGGAACCTGAGGCAGGAGCTGATGCCGAGGCCATGGAGGGTGCTGCTCACTGGCTTGCTCCACATGGCTTGCTCAGCCTGCTTTCTTATAGAACCCAGGACCACCAGCCAGGGATGGCACCACCCACAATGCTGGGCCCATCAATCACTGTTTAAGAAAATGCTCTACAGGCTTGCCTACAGACTGATCTTACGGAGGCTTCTTCTCAACTGAGGTTCCCTCCTCCCAGATGACTCTTGTGTCATCAAACTGCCAAGGACACTATCCTTGTTTGAATTATTCTTGTACTAAGATTCCCCCATACGTTGATATGAAGAGCTATCACTGTGTGTGTAGATATTAAATAGAATACACCTTTTTTAAAAGGTAGACAAGAAAACCTGGGAAATTCCATTTTAAAGGCTCTGATCCAGACTGTTTTGTCTCCTGGAGAAGCTTGTTACTATTTTAGAGTTTGTTTTGTTTTGTTAAAGCCTTAGTTGGCCCTGGAACTCACTCTCTAGACCAGGCTTGTTTAAACTCACAGAGATTCCTGCCTCTGCCTCAAGAGTGCTGGGATTAAAGTGAGTACCACCATGTCTGGTCCTAGAGTGATTGGTTGGTTTTTGTTTTTGTTTCTTCAAGACTGGGTTTCTCTGTGTAACAGCCCTGGCTATCCTGGAACTCAGTTGTAGACCAGGCTAGCCTCGCCTGCCTCTGCCTCCCAAGTGCTGGGATTAAAGGCCTGCACTACCACCGCCCGGCAAGTGATTGGTTCTTTAAGAGGGACTCCGGGCCAGGGAGGCATGGCAGTTGGTAGGTGTTTGCCCAGCATTCACAAGCGTCTGAGTTTGCCGAATACAGCGGGCATGTTGGCACAGACCCCAGAACTTCAGAGGTAGAAAGAAGAGGTAGAAGTTCAGGTTCGGCTACACATTGAATCTGACTCAACTGCCTGGACTAAGAGAGACTCTGTCTCAAAAAATCAAAGGAACTCTGTCCTTCTCTTCCCTGGATTGTTTCCTCTGACCCTACAGAGGTCAAGTTCCTGAGCTTTGGTCTCCTTGCTGGAAAGCAGTCAGCTCTTTTAGTCTTAAGGATGGAGCCCAGACTGAGCAATGAGATGTGGACACTAACCATTGCACCCAGCACAGACATTCAGCAAAAGTTGGTGCTGTGTGCCATTCACATAATACGTGGGTTCTTACTTCTGCCAAATGATGCATTTTAAGAGTATGCAAGTGTAAAGGCAAAACCGAGATTGCAGGTCATTGATACACCTTTGCCACCGCGGCCAGCAGCACCCCGAGAGGAGACCAGCACTGTGACACATTGTCTGTCCCAGCAGCTTTCTCACACATTCACACAGACTCCCAACAGGTGAGATACTTCTGCCCTAGACGTAGACATACCCAGGAGAGGAGGAGTTCCTCAGCATCAGGGGCGGTGGGTGCACGGCCGGCCTGCAGCTCAGCCATGCCAGGCTCTGCAGTCGCCCGCAACCAGTGCTTGTCTTTCGTCTCCAGGAACAGCATGCCATCTCTGGTACCCAGCCCACCTCAGCACCATGTCTAAATGATAGACCCCTTCTCCTGTGCTCCTCCCCATTAACATGCTGGCCTCTGCTAGGGGCACTGGCAGGGATCCCCTGCCACCTCTCAGGCCATGGCTGTGTCCCGTGCCTTCATTCCAGGCAGAAGAGATGGGCAAAGCTAACATAGGTTTATAGCTGCCGTAACAAGAGGCGGGCCCTGCTGGTGATGGGCTCGTTCACATGAAGTACAACTCTGCTGTCCAAAGTCCGCCATAGGAGTGGACACGGGATGTGTTGACCCCTTGCTTGCTTTTCCTATACATCCTGGGTTCTTCCTCTCTGACTGGAGTCAGATCAGCTTGCCTCACCTTGAGCTGTAGTCCCCGACCCCGGTACTTTATATTATAGAACCAGAGAACCATCCAGATGGATTTCTTTAGTCCCACAGATGAGAGCATTGGGTTGTATGTGAGGAAGCGTACACCATTCTCTCCACGCTTCCCCTCCCTCCCAGGTACTGCAGGCCGGCTCAGTGGTTCTCTGCTCCGCCCCAGGGCTTTGAGGCCTGCCGCCATTGCTCAGCACCAGTCCATGAGACCCTCCCCCAGCCACACCCTGACATGTCTCCTCTTTGCAGGTGGTGGAGTTTGACACCCCATCGGTCCTTCTGTCCAACGACAGTTCGAGGTTCTATGCTATGTTCGCGGCCGCGGAGAACAAGGTGGCTGTCAAGGGTTGACTCCTCCCTCGGTGAAGTCTCTTCCTCTGAACATTGCCATTCTCCTCCTGGTTTGGACCCCTCATCCTGTCCTGCTGAAACTTGGCCTTTCCCAGTTTTATCTCTCACACAACAGTTCAGGATTAGCTGTGTGTTTCACTTTTAGGGAAAATCATATTTTGATTATTGTATTTATTCCCTATTCACGTAAATGAAATTTAGTTTTTGTTCTTAATTGCACTCTTAAGAGGTTCAGGGAACCATTACTATAAATGTATCAGTGGCCTATAATGAAGCTTTATATGTGTAGCTATGTCGATATATAATTCTGTACATAGCCTATATTTACAGGGAAAATGTACGCGGTTTATTTTCTATTAAAAGCGAGCACTGTCTTACAGCAGTGCACATTCATTTCTATCGTTTTGTACAGCTGACTGCACTAGAGGTCTCGTTTGCTCTTAGCTGTAGGAAAGGCAGCGTTTCCTTCTCTAGCTGGTCGTTTCACGGTGCTGGGCTTTCGAGGTGTCCGGAGGACACGTGGCAGCAGCGGTCCCTCCAGGCCTGCTCCTCGGGCTCCGCAGTGGGAACCCAGTGCAGCTGGGCCGTGGGAGGCCTTGCAGAGCACCGTGAATTCTCAGGGCTCCTGCTTTCCTGTCCTGGTGTCTCTTACGTTTCTGTTAGAGCAGTGGGGCAAAGCCCACCCCTTCCCCTCTCAGGAATGAGAACCCCGGCGTTCCTCGGAGAGGAGAGTCTCTTTCCGCCTTCCTTCTCCTGCTGTTATTTCTAAACCAGATCCAGACTGCTCCCAGCGTCCCATGCTTCAGGTTCCTAACGCTGGCCACCACAGAGCTCGGGCTCTTCGGCCAGCTGGTTCCCAGCCCTGGGGTCCACTGCTGCTGTTGTAGGTGGCATTTTCTTTTGCCTGATCCCACACCTCCAGAGTTCAGTGACAGGGCTCAGGATTGTGGGGTCCGTCCTTCCTCATGTCAGTCTCCTCTGCAGAGTCTGCGGCCCTCAGCAGCTCTTGCTAGCCAGTGGCTTCACTGGTGTAGAAGTCTTTTGTACTGTAAAGAGACCTACCTCAGGTTGCTGATTGCTGTGTGGTTTGGTGTGCTCCTGCAGACCCCCTGTGTTCTGGGGCCGTAGCTCGGGTGGGTGTGGTTGCCTCTGTCATCAGTCCACTGGTCAGCGTTGCATGTCGTGACCAACTAGACATTCGGTCGCCTTAGCATGTTTGCTAAACACCTTATGAAAGCAAAGATCTGAAAAAGTGAATAAAATTATTTTGGATTTGTAAAACTCTGGTTGTATAAAATAGTTCTCTGGGAAGGGAGTGAGGTGTTTCTGAATGGTTCTGTAGAACTAGAGCCCTGGATCCCAGCACCTGATGGTGAAATTACATCTGCAAAGGGTTGTTTGCAAGGGGCCGTGGGACCCAAATACTCCCAGCCGTGTGTGAAGGGCCTTAAGTCTCTCTCTGTAGCCTGTTCCTCAGTGTGGCCACCAAGTGAAGCATCACGCTGCTGTAAGAGGTCAGAGAGTGGGAAGAGTGAGCAGGCGGGGAG
The DNA here is from genome assembly GCF_949786415.1 of Peromyscus eremicus. Classification (NCBI taxonomy): domain Eukaryota; kingdom Metazoa; phylum Chordata; class Mammalia; order Rodentia; family Cricetidae; genus Peromyscus; species Peromyscus eremicus. Next base: position 79,153,426 of record NC_081428.1, on the reverse strand, counting down.
GTGTGTGTTTAAAGTCAAGTAACTGTTGAGGGCGTATAGCAGCTGAAGTGAGGTAACTGACTTTTCATCCACTTCATTCAGACCAACCCAATGAGAGGTGGTTTCCTTTCAGAAGGATACTCATCCTAAAGCTTTTGTATTGTATTGAATACAGTAAAAAAAACATATTTAAATTGTTAGTTTAATATTGATTCTGCCACCAACCAATAGAAATTATCTCTTAGACCTAGCCCAATTGCTTTTTAAAATAAATTACTATTAGGAAAGTGTGGTGGCACACACCTTTGATCCCAGCACTTGAGAGGCAGAGGCAGGTCGAGCTCTGTGAGTTTGAGACCATGGCCTACATAGCCTGGTCTACATAGTGAATTCCATGCTAGCCAAGGCTACATTGTGAGACCCTGTACTGAGTCTTCCTTTGTCCTGCCAGACAGCTCTGAAATAATGCCACAGAGATTTATTATTATTATTTATGAAAGCTTGGCCAATAGCTTAGCTTTGTTTCTAACTAGCTCTTATAACTTAAATTAACCCATTCTATTAATTTATATGCTGTACCGAGGCTCGTTTACCTCACCTACGTACTGTCCACCCTGATTTCCTGCTTCTTCCTTGTCTCCCATGACTCTGCCCTTCTTCCCAGCATCCTCTGTGCCTGCCTAGCTATTGGCCATTCAGCTTTTTATTAAACCAATCTGAGTGACATATCTTTATACATTGTAATCAAATATCTCACATTTCCCCCTTTATGTCTAAATGAAAAGGAAAGAGTTTTAACTCTAACATAGAAAAACTACATACACTAAGAACAATTATCAAGTAAGGATTACATTTACAATATCCAGTCCATTTGTATTTGGCAGATTCAAAGAAAATACTCCATTATTTATCCTATCTTGGTGAATCCAAAGTTTTGTACCTAATTTACTTATATCATAACTAATGAAAAGTATAACTATAACTATCTAGTCTTCAACCTCATCAAAGACCCCAGAAGGATATAATATTACCTGAACAAGCCACTTCCAAATCTATAGAAACAACAGACATCTGGCTGCCTGGACAGTCACCCAAGGTTCCTCTGCAATGTTGGGGCATCCATCTTCTGCCTGCAGGCCTAGAATATCTGGCAGACTTTTCTTTTTTTCTTTTTCTTTATTTTTAGGTTTTTTGAGACAGGGTTTCTCTGTGTAGCTTTGGAGCCTATTCTGGATCTCGCTCTGTAGACCAGGCTGGCCTTGAACTCACAGAGATCCACCTGCCTCTGCCTCCTGAGTGCTGGGATTAAAGGTGTGCACCACCACCACCCAGCTGGCAGACTTTTCTATGAAGCAGGAGTTTTGAAGGACTGTCTCACCTTGTTTTGGCAAAGTTTAGTCTTTCCCTTTGTGTCTTGCTTGTCTATTTTGTACAGCATACTATCAACAGTCAAGGCAAGAACAGTTTCTTTGTCCAGTGGCTAACATTGCCACAATGAAAGCAAACTCCATGTGGAGTTTCTTTGATGCCCATCATCTTCTCTGAAGTAAATTGGTGCTATGAGGAGCAGATGTGTCTGTCATGAAAAGCCTTAGGTTATTAAACATCTTAAATGCCATATTCTATAGGTCTTTGAAGTGTCTGAAGACCATCTATCTATCTAAAATATATCTGTTTAACTTTGAAAGCATACCTAATATAACTACAAGTTTGATTATTATAGGTGACTACTAATCTGCATTTCTTAATTATACATTGCATTTTTAAATGAGCTGCATAAGCAGAATACCCCGAATGAGTAGAAACATACACTCAGTATAGCAAAAAATTAATTTAAATTTGTATTAATATACCAAAATCCATACCAATGTAAAATATTTGAGGTTAATAGTTGTCTTTTTATCCTATATTATATTTCTGTATCTCCCCTAAACAATGACAAACATCCATAACCCATCAAATAACCAAAACCTATCCACCCCATCTCTTGGGAATGTAGGCGTTGTGTTCTCTAGACTGCTTCCTACTGTCTGGGGGCACTGGCATCTTTAGGGGACCCTGAGAAAGTTAGGATAATGGTCAAGTCTTGGCTAGAATAGTCTGTGAGGCTGGACCATCTCAGCCAGCAAGACCTTGTCTTTTAAAAAATTAAGTAAATAAATAAATAAATAAGTATCCTATGGGGGCTCTGCTGAACCTCTTAGCCCACCCAGCTTTGCTCCTTCCTATGGACATGTTCACTCACCACCACTACCCCTTACAGCGCATACCCATCTCAGCTGACACAAGTCAGCTCCAGTACCTGGAGGTGCACTCACTCCTGGGAACCCTGCTGGCCATACCAGCCTGGAAATCAGGTAGACGGTCTTCACTCTCCTTCCTGTCCTCAGTCTCAACTCCAGCCCTGTAACAGATGGCTTGCTGGGATTTATCCTTCCTCTCTGCCTCCACTCCCTGGGGACTCCACCATACTTCTCGGTGGACCCAGCTTTCCTCCTGTGGACCCTATCAGCACCTCCTTCAAGTCAACTGTCAAAGCTAGAAACACTATCTACCTGGGAACCTAGTGGCCACACCAGGATAGACATTGAGTAGGTGATCTTTACTCTTTTTCCTGTTCTCCATTGCAGATTCCCCAGTCTCATCCCTAGCCTTTGTAGCAGACCACTGTCAGGGGCCTGCCCCCGCTCTCTGACTTCACTCCCTGGGGACTCCATCAAACCTTGCAATGGACCCACCTTTCCTCCTTCCTGAGCACCTTCTCAGGCCCCCCATCTAGTCCATCCCCATTCCTTTGTGTCAGCCCCCAATACCTAGAAACACATTCTACCCAGGACCCCAGGTGGCCAGACATGGTGGGGACTCAAAAGCAACCCACAGCCACCATACTTTCCTGAGATCCAAAAAGTGCAGCAGAAACCAAGGAATGGAATACCCACCCGACAAAGACAAGAACAGATATCAACACTTAGAATCACAGTCATCCAAAACCTAGCAGAAAAACACCATCATTAACACCCAAGACAATATGGCTCCACTGACCTAGCAAGCGTACCACAGTAGTCCATGAGAAATTCGATATAACTGAACCACAAGACAAAGACTTCAAAAATAGCTATTATGAATATGTTCATGGACCTTAAAAAGGATATGAGTAAATACCTTAATGAAGTCTGTGAATGAAATGAAGAGTTCAAGACATGAAAGTAACAATAAAATCACTAAACTGAGATTATCATGAACTTAGATAACATTATTAATGAAAAATCTGGAATGTCAAACAAAAACCTCAGAGGCAAGCCTCACCAACAGAACATAAAAGATGGAAGAGAGAATCTCAGGCATTGAAGACAAGATAGAAGAAATGGATATGGCAATCAAAAAATGTTGAACCTAAAAAAATCCAGGAAATCGGGGACACTGTGAAAGGCCAAATCTATGAATAATAGTAATAGGGAAAAAGTCAGAGTCACAGAAAATATTTTCAACAGAATCATAGAAGAAAATGTCCCTAACCTAAAGAAGGGAGGACGTGCCTATCAGAGTACAGGAAGCATACAGAACACCAAATAGACAGAACCAGACAAGAAATTCTCCACGACACATAATCATCAAACACTAAACATGCAGAGCAAACAACATTAAAAGCTGCAAGGTGGAAAAACAAATAGCATAAAAAGACAGACCCCTTAGAATAACACCTGACTCCTCAATGGAGACTAAAAGCCAGAGAGACCTGGACAGGTGTTCTGCAAACTAATCAGAGACCATGGATGCCAGCCCAGAATACTCTACCAACAAAATTTTCAATCACGGTGGGTAAAGAGGAACGTCCTATGATAAACCCAAATTTAATCAGTATTTATCTACCAGTCCACTCTATGATATGGTGCTAGAAGGAAAAATTCAACCTGAAGAGATTATTCACACCCAAGAAAACACAGCAGTAAAAGTAACTAATCCCAGACCAGCAAATAAAAAGGGGGAAAACCACCACAACAACAGAATAACAGAATCAACAAACTCATTGATGATTCTCAACCTCAGTGGTCTCAATTCCCCAATAAAAAGACACAGACTAACAGACTGGATTAGAAAACAGGATCCATCCTTCTGCTACATACAAGAAATACTAATTTCTATTAAAGATAGACATCAGGGGAGCAGGATGGGAAAAGATATTCTAAGTAAATGGACCTAAGAAGCAAGCAGGTGTAGCTACTTTAATGTCTGACAAAATATTCTTCAAAGCAAAACTAATCAGAAGAGCTGGGGAAGGACACTACATACTCATCAAAGGAAAAGTCAACCACTAGGATATTGTAATTCTAACATCTATGCACCAAACACAAGGATGCCCCAGTTCATAAAAGAAACACATTGACCATTATATAGTGATAGTGGGAAATTTCAATACCCCATTCTCTACAGTAGGTAGGTCATCCAGTAAAAACTAAACAGAAATGCTGTAGTTAAAATGATGATATAAATCAAATGCACCTAGCAGATATTTACAGAACATTTCACCCAAACATAAAAGAATGTATCTTCTCAGTAGTTTATGGAACTTTTTCCAAAATTGACCACTTTGATTGGACAAAAATCAAGCTTACAAACTCATGGAAACTGAACAACTCACTGCTGATTGAAAAAATAGTCTAGACAGAAATTAAGAAATTAAAAACTTTTAGAATTGAAACCCAAACCTATGGGACACAATGAAATCAGTTCTAAAAGGCAAGTTCATATAGCACTAAGTTCCTACATAAAAGAAATTGGAGCCGGGTGGTGGTGGCACATCCTTTTAATCCCATACAGAGGCAGGTGGATCTCTGAGGTTGAGGTCAGCCTGGTCTACAGAGCAAGTTCCAGGACAGCTTATAAGGACATACTTCAAAAAAATCTGTGGTCCACCAAATTGGAAAACCTGAAAGAAATAGATAAATTTATTGATGCATACCATCTGACAATATTAAATCAATATCAGATAAACAATTTAAATAGACCATTAACCTCTAGTGAAATAGAAGCAGTAATTAAAAGTTTCCCAACCACAAAAAGCCCAGGTCCAGATAGATTTAGCACAGAATTCTACCAGACGTTTAAAGGAGTATTCATGCCAACACTACTCAAAATATTCTGCAAAACAAACAGAAGCTGGGTGTGGTGGCTCACAATGTTAATCCCAGCACTCGGGAGGCAGAGGCAGGGGGATCTCTGAGTTGGAGACCAGCCTGGTATAGTTGAACTTTTTGGTTGGGACCATCAGCTCCCCAAAAATGACAAGTAGACTTATTAAATATGAAATCTTGGCCAATAGCTTAGGTTTGATTCTAACTAGCTCCTATAACAATTTATCCCATATTTTTTAATCTACATTCTTTTCCGTGGCTTGGTTACCTTTACTCTGTACTGCTCATGCTGTTTCTTCTGTGTCTCCACCTTCTTCCCAGTGTTCTCTCTGCCTGGAAATCCTGCCTAGGTATTGGCCGTTCAGCTTTTTATTAAACCAATCAGAGTGACACATCTTCAGTGTACAAAAAGATTATTCCACAACAACCTGGTTTACAGAGTGAGTTCCAGGACAGCCATGGCTGTAGCTAGAGTTTTCCTGCCTGGCCCACAGTCAGGACAAATCTCGGTCACCCACCAGTCCCACAGCCGCTCAGACCCAACCAAGTAAACACAGAGACTTATATTGGTTACAAACTGTATGGCCATGGCAGGCTCTTGCTAACTGTTCTTACAGCTTAAATTAATCCATTTCTATAAATCTATACCTTGCCACGTGGCTCGTGGCTTACCGGCATCTTCACATGCTGTTTGTCATTGTGGCGGCTGGCAGTGTCTCTCTGACTCAGCCTTCCACTTCCCAGCTTTATTCTCCTCCTTTTCCCGACTATACTTCCTGCCTAGCAACTGGCCAATCAGTGATTTATTTATTGACTAATCAGCAACACACTTGACATACAAACCATCCCACAGCACATGGCTACACAGAGAAACACTGTCTCAAAAAACAAAAACCAAAACAAAAAAAGAAACAGAAGGAACATTGGCTACCTCATTTTACAAGGCTAGTTACCCTGATACCTACCAAACAAAGACCCAAACCTTCAAAGAAAAAAAAATACCGGCCAGTTTCCTTTGTGAACACAGATGAAAAATTTCTCAATAAAATACTTGCAAACTGAATACAAGAACACATCAAAAGCTGGGCGGTGGTGGCACACACCTTTAATCTCAGCACTTGAAAGGCAGAGGCAGGCAGATCTCTTGAGTTCAAGGCTAGCCTAGTCTACAGAGCTAGTTCCAGGACAGCCAGGGCTACACAGAGAAACCCTGTCCTGGCGGGAGGTGTGTCATCCACTGTGATCAAATGGGCTTCATTCCAGAGATGCAAGGATGGTTCAACATACATAAATTGATCAATGTAATCCACCATGTAAATAGACTGAAAGACAAAATCCACATGATCATTTCATTAGATGCAGAAAAGGCCTCTGACAAAAATCCAACACCATTTCATGATAAATGTTGTGGAGCGTCTGGGGATCCAAGGGACATAACTCAACATAATAAAAGCAGTTTACAGCAAGCCCACAGGCAACATCAACCTAAATGGAGAGAAAGTCAAAGCATTTCCCGAAGGATGTACACTCTCTCCACATCTACTCAATATAGTACCTGAAGTCTTAGCTAGAACATATGACAACTGGAGGCAATCGAGGGATTACACATAGGAAAGGAAGAAGTCAAAGCATCTTTATTTGCAAATGGTAGGATTTTATACATAAGTGACCCAAAAATTCCACCAGGAAACTCCTACAGCTGATAAACACTTGCAGATACAGCTGATAAACACTTTCAGAAAGAATACAAAATTAACTCACAAAAATCAGTAACCTCCTATATACAAATGGCAAACAGATGAGAAAAAAATCAGAGAAGCAATACCTTTCACAATAGCCTCAGTATGTGTGTGTGTGTGTATGTATGTATGTGTATACACTATATATGTGTTTGTATGTGTGTGTGTGTGTGAATAACTAACCAAGCAAGTGAAAGATTTGTATAATCAAATCTTTAAGACACTGAAGAAAGAAACTGAAGAGGATAACAGAAGATGGAAAGATCTCCCATGCTCATGGATTGGATTGTAAAAATGACCGTCCTACCAAAAGCAATCTACAGATTCAGGGCAATTCCTATCAAAATTACAATTACAATTACAGAAATTCAAAGGACAATTTTCAACTTTGTATGGAAACACACACACACACACACACACATACACACTCACAAACAAGATAGCTAAACTATCCTGAATAATAAAATTACTGCTGGAGGCATTGCCACCCTCAATCTCAAGTTGTACTAGAGTTCTATAGTAATAAAAACAGCATAGTATTGATATAAAAAACATACACATTGATCAATAGAATATAATCAAAGCCCCAGACATAAATGGGCACTTGATTTTTTACTAAGAAGCCAGAAATACACACTAGGAAATAAACAGCATCTTCAACAAATGGTGCTGGCCAAACTGGATGGCTACATGTAGAAGACAAGTACATCCGTATTTATCACTCTGCACAAACTCAACTTCAGATGGATGAAGGACCTCAGCATAAGGCCAGATACCCAGACTCTGATAGACGAGAAGTTGAGTTGATGCCTACTAAATCCTTCATCCCTACTGACTAGTGTTCATGGTCCTGGAAGACACATTGTATGTTATCAGAGAACAAAGGTAAACACCAACCCAGCTACAAACCCTTTGACCTACAATGGCAACCTGCTTTAGTGATAAACTGGTGAAATACTGGCACAATGTTGTGAGGTTAACCATCCACCATCTGGTTGGATTTAAAGCCCACTCCATGAGATGGAACCTATCCCTGGCAGGGTTTGGGTGACCAAGAACCTGAGACTAGATAGCCTAGGGATCTAGGGGGAAGCCAAATGTGTTGCTAAGGGAACGTAGCAGTAAAATGCCTCCTAATGACATTCTGCTAGACTCGTGGATCTGTGTCTCATTCGGCCCTCATCAGAGACCCTTCCTCCTGCAGTAGAAGGGAAAAAATACAGGGGCCAACAACTGCGTATTACACAGAGTGAGAGACCTTGGAGCAGCCAGTCCTAACTGGGATACCTCCATCAAATCTCTCCCTGGGAATCCTATAGAAGTGGAGGCAGAAAGAGCTAAGAGCCGGTGGGGATGGAAGAAGCCAAGCAAACAGGATAGGTGCACAGATGAACTCGGAGATGTTGGTGTTGTGCACATGGCCTGGACAGGTGTAACCCAGATGGGGTCCTAGTGCGGGGAGAGGAATTAGGCACAACCCCCAGCCCCCGTCACTTACCAGAGGCTATCTCCAGTTGACATCTGCTCACAAAGGAATAATTAGCTTTCTCCAACAGAGTATCCCTGGGTACACAAACCACACTTAAAGGCAGGCCCCATGCTCAGCAGTAGATGGCCAACACAAAACAAAGTCAGTGGTATTTTTGGAGAGTCTTTATCTGTACAGTACTGTGGGACAAAGGTAAACAATACTCTGTCTGGGCTTTTCTTTTTTTAGCCTTAGAGATCTTTTGCTTATATATATGATTTCTGGTTTTGTGTTTTTATGGGATTTCTGTGTGTGAAAGTCTGTGTGTCTCTCTCTGTGTTTCTTGTGATTTTTCTTTGGCTCTTTTTCCCCTGTTTGTTTATTTTGTCCTAGTCTGGGTTTGTTGTATTATTTGTTGTTGCTTGTTTGTTTTCAAATGAGAAAAAGAAAAGGTGTGGAGTTGGGTGGGTGGGGAAGTGGGGAGGATCTAGGAGGAGTTGGGGGGTGGGAATCCAGGATCAGAATATATTGTATGAAAAATCTGTTTTTAATAAAAATTGAAAGTATAAAAAATAAAAATATATAAAAATAAATAAGTTATTGCTGTCTTGAAATTTTGAGGACTTACCTCTATGGCTCAAAAGTTAAAAATTCAGGGGCTGGAGAGATGGCTCAGAGGTTAAGAACACTGACTGTTCTTCCTGAGGTCCTAAGTTCAATTCCCAGCATCCACATGGTGGCTCAAAACCATCTGTAATGAGATCTGGCTCCCTCTTCTGGGCTACTTAGGGAGACCCTATTTCAAGAAGGGAAAATCAAAATTGTAACATTTGTTTTCTTTTCTTTTCTTCCCCCACCCCCACTCCGGGGGCAGTTCTTGGTTTGGGTTAGGTTTGGTTTTTCAAGACAGGGTTTCTCTGTGTGGCCCTAGCTGTCCTAGAACTCATTCTGTAGATCAGGCTGGCCTTGCACTCACAGAAATCCTCCTGCCTCTGCCTTTGCCTCCTGAGTGCCACCACCGCCCAGCTAACTGTCACATTTCAAGCGCTCATTTTACAGATGGCCTGTGACTCTGGTGTCCCATGATGCAGGTGTGGGGCCTCCCTACTACCGCAAAAGCGCTGCCGTGTCGACAGCACTGGTCTAGACCAAAACCACGGTCGCCGTGCACTGTGTTCACCTTCGGGTGTCAGAGGGGCCCCTTCCTGTTCCACTTGCCGCTACGGTGTACACCAACTTTCTTCTGATTCCTTCTCGTCTCTCGGTCCCCCTCCCTCACTCCTCCTGCTTCACTCCACAAAAGAAAGTGCTTTCCTGGCTTCTGTATCTGTATCCCTTCCTCCCCAGTACAGAACAGACCTGTAGATGTGAGTGTGGCTTGCTTGGTACCGCCCCTCACCCGCTGCCGAGGGACCCCACTGCGCATGTCCCACGTACCAGGCGCCTCAACAGTATTCTTTGCTTTAGTAGTGCCGCTGACCTCGCCTTCCTGACTGGCAGCCTCAGCTCATTTCCAACTCTCTGGACCCTTCTTCAGAAGGAAGGGTGCATGTGTGGTGGGGGTGGAGGTATTACTAGGTGTCACGAATGCCAGAAAAAATGTTGTACTGCTGAGCTAATCCATAACACTCTGCTCCAGATTCAATCACTTCCCGGAGCTGCATGCTTTTACTAGACTCTTTCCTCTGCCCTTTCTCTGCCCTGACTAAGGTCTCCTCCCTTCCCTTTTCATGTTACAGTTACAGCCTCTGAACTGCCTCGGTTCCCTGAACCATCAGATAAACTGCAAGGAAAAAAAAAAAAAAAGCTGGTTGGTCAAGTATTTCACCCTCACAAAAATGTCATTTACTTGTTTGGGGTTTTTGAGACAGAGTTTCTCTGTGTAAGTAACAGCTTTGGCTATCCTGGAACTCACTCTAGCCCGGAACTCATAGGGATCCACCTGCTTCTGCCTCCTGAGTGCTGGGATTAAAGGTGTGTGCCATCACCCAAAATCTTAAGGGACAGCAGCCTAGTATATTAGGTAATAGAACCCAAGAGGGAGAAAAAAAAAAAGCAGAGAAGAGCATTTGGAATGTTGGGACCAGAAAGGAAAATCTTAGACTGGGCAGGAAACACCCACTGACAAAATAGCTACTGACTGCTATTTTTAAGCCCAGTCCAGTTCTGCCGGTTAGTGAGTGGTTCCAGCTTTTCTTTCTTGGATGGCTTTATATTTGAGTTGTTTGTTTTTTGCATATTTGTTTTGAGACAATGTCCTGCTGTATAGTTTGACTAGCCAGGAGCCTGCTCTGTAGACCAGGCTGGCCTTAAACTCATAGAGATCTGCCTGCCTCAGCCCCTGAGTACTGGGATTAAAGGCATACAGCACCATTCCTGGCTAAACTTGATATTTTCAAGGCAATTTCTACTCTGTTTCTGGTGCAGTGGGCTGCCAGTGTGACAGTGGCCCCATGCTCTCAGCAGTTAGCCATGAGCCATAATGGAATGGAGGCTCTGTCATGTAGCCACCTTCCCAACCTCTAAACTTGAAGTTCTCAGCGGATCCTCTGGACTGGTTTGTAGATCTGGGAAGGGAGTGAAATGTTGAGCAAGACGTGTCTCAGCCAGACCCGGAGATTGTATGCCGGGGGTTCTGCTGGCCAATTTGTGTGAACCCTGTGTGGTAAACCCTGTCCTGGGCATTTTGGGGCTGAGCGACTGAAGTTTCTCAACCGTTTCACAAGTGTGACTTATATGACATAAAACTTAATAAAGACGCCGTTTCAGGCCCTACTTCCAACAGACATCAAAGCACACGGAAGCCATGCCGGAGCAGCCAAACCCCGAGGTCCAGCCTGTTCTTTCATCCTGTGATCTCAGCTTCAGTAACCAGGAGCCAGTGCTCGACTAGGTGTTGGCCACAGTTTCGTCCACCTCTAAGTCTGACCGATGTTAGTGTATATGACCTGCAAAGCCTGGATCTTGCTGAGGTCACTTTCAGGTCCCAGGAAGGAGAAAGGGGGACAGATCCCCTTTTTCCATGCAATGTTCTCTGTACCCAGAATCTCCCTCTGGCCTGGGCAGAGCACGACCCTTGGCTCAGGCGAGCTCCCTTCCTCCCCCTCAGGTGGGCTCGCCTGGGGAGAGCTTGGCTGGCTGCTGCCCAGATTGAGAACAGGGTCCCCACAGCTCTGGTACAGCGTCTTCCTGAAGGGGAGCCCCATCGCCCAGGTGAGACAGGCCCAGTACCATCCAGGTAGGCCTGTGGACACAGAATACTTGGGGTGAATATGCTGACTTTGCATAGAACAATTGGTTTCACGGTTTGGGGACACAGCTCTGGCCCATTTTTATGGCCTCGACAGAACCTAGCAAGCCACTGCCCTGGAGTCATTCTGACCTCTGCTGAGAACAGTGTGCTTTGGGCCCTAGCCCTCACCCCATCCCTCTGGGCTTCCCCTCAGTCCTCAGGACCCTCAGCTGCCTGACTTCTCATTCCACCACTTTCTGCTCTCATAGTTTCCCAGTACTTGGACCCCTAGTATGTTCTTTCTCTCCACCCCCTCCAAAAAAAAATATTTATTGAGAAATATTTATTGAACATCCGATAAATGGCAGGCACTGTTTAGCACTGGAGACAAAAACACCTCTGTGCCTATCCTTTCCCACATGAGTGGAGAACCCAGGGCTGGGTCAGCCATGTACCATTTATACTGGCATTTGTATTTTGTTAGGCAAAGCAATGTTTGGCTGAAAGAAAGGACACCTTGCCAGGTGGTGGTAGCACATGCCTTTAACCCCAGCACTCGGGAGCAGAGGCAGATGAATCTGAGTTTGAGGTCAGCCTGGTCTATAGAGTGAGTTACAGGACAGCCAGGGCTACACAGAGAAACCCTGTTTTGAGAGAGAGAGAGAGAGAGAGAGAGAGAGAGAGAGAGAGAGAGAGAGAGAGAGAGAGAGAGAGGAATTATACTTTGGAAAGATGTACACTTCCCCCATTCCTACATGATGGCATCCTGTGCCAAGACCACCATACCTAGTCCTGTCCATTTTCAGAATCTGATTCCAGACCAGAAGAGGGTTTCAGATCCCCCAGAGCCAGAGTTAGGGGCAGCTGTGAGCTGCCCAATATGGGTGCTGGGAATTGAACTCAGATCCCCTGGGAAAGTACTGTAACTGCTAAGCCGTCTCTCCAGCCCCCAAGCCCAGGAATTCTTCAACAGCAGAAAGCACTGTGGGTAGGATTGGCTATTGTTAAGGAGGATGCTGGTGACTCCTCTCCATGCCTTCAGACATGAATTTTGTTTTGAGCCCTGAGCTCATATACTTTGATGCATAGCCTGATGGAGAAGCCTTTTGTTGTTTTGGGTCCCTTCTTTTCAATAGTGAGTTTGAAATTCCACTGAAACACCCTGTAGAGTCTCAGCACTGAATTCACAGCAGGCTGGCAGCTTCACGGCATGCTCCCACACTCTGCAGCTGGACACTCGGTGTTGGTGTGGTAGTGTTTATGAGTGTGTTTGAGAGGCAAAGAAAGCACTGGCCGTAAAGTCCACAGACCAGTATTGGTCTGAGTTTGTCCTTTCCTAAGTTAGGAGTCCATAGGTCTCCAAACCTTCTCCAGAAATAGCGTCTCTCCTCTGGAGACTTTACGTCATAGCCAGAGGAGTCAGGCCCCTTGGATTTGTTCTTAGAACTCATAAGAAGCACAGGGGTGCATTATACAAATGAAGCCCAAAGAAGGAATAACTCCTCTTTGTGTGTGTGAAGGCCAGTAGAGGGATCTCTGCCTACCCCTCTGCCTTTGTACCACCTCTATTGATCCCCTTCCCACTTGGTGGGGGGGGGGGCGCGGCTTGGGGGCCTCTACAGTGAGAGACAGTCTGTAGAGGGAAGAGACTCTGTTGCCATGGTTGAGGCTGTACTTCCATATCCACTGTTATCTTGTGCCATGGAAAGGGCTCTTGGTTGACCGAGTCTGTAGGCAGAGAGGAAGGAGTGGTCATCCCCAGGACCCTGCACCTCCTGGCACTGGACAAGAGATTCTGGATGCAGCTGCTCACAGGAGGGTTGTCTAGTGGCAGCAGCCTGGGAGAGTCTTCTATGGCTGGATTGGAACCTTACAAGCGTGGTAGACTCTTGGCTCCTCTACGTCATCAGGAGTTCCCTTTACCAGTGCTGGTTCAGGGCCTCCTCTGCCCCAGCTGGAGGCAGCCATGAAGAGAGAACACTGAATTAGAGACAGAAGACCTGGGTTTGAATTACAGCCTCCCCTCCTCTTGCAAGTGGCATCACCTTGCTGAGTCTAAGTAGATGCGAAACATCCTTCCCAGTACTTCAGGTAGAAATAGTTTGGAAATATATGTGGATGCCTCAAAAAGGGCTCTTGTTTTACTGCAGGTTTTTAGAGTAATGGCATAGGAGGAAGTCTGAGTTTTGTCCATTCTTGTTGCAGAATTCTAAAAAGAAAATAGGCCCACGGCCTGGGTAGCAATGACAGCTAAGAGTCCACCACAGGCTTGGTAGAACTTGCTGGCAGCTGTACCTGCATCAGCCCCCTGCTACATGGGGAGTCTTTTAAAAGAGAACCTTGGGGCCACTGCTTAGTCACTGAGGCTGAGTAATAAAGGCTTTTGTTCCTGGGGCCTCCATGTCCCTGTTGCCTGCCATCTCTGGAATATGGAGGCCCAGCGTGCTGGGTGTGTCTCTGTTTTAGAAACTGAGTCCAGCCCTCAGCAGCCAAAACACTGTGACCTTTGGCCGAGGGAAGGAGGAAGCCTGCCACAGGTCAACACACTTGGGAGGGTTGGGCAGACTTGTTTCCCAGCAGCCAGAACACTGTAACCCTTGGCTAGGCAAGGAGGAAGCCTGCCACAGGTCAATATACTAATTAGGGACGGTTGGCCAGCCATGTTTCCCAGCATCCAGAATACTGTATCCCTTGGGTGAGGGAGGGAGGCAGCCTGCCATAGGTTAACACACTTGGGAGGGTTGGGCAGACTTGTTTCCCAATGGGCAGAATACTGTAACCTTTGGCTAGAGAGGGAGGAAGCCTGCCACAGGTCAACACACTTGGGAGGGTTGAGGCGATGTTTCCCAGTAGGGTGATAGGTTCTCCACCTTTAAAGAAAAGCCTTTAAATGTTGTGTCTGATTTGAGAAGGCTCTGAGAAACATGCCTGCTCCACATAGCTGGAGAGATGGTGCCCAGGTAGAACATGCAGGCGTACGGCAGAGCCATCTGTGTATCTCACCCCTATCCTTTGAGCCAGTCATCTCCACAGCGGCAGCCTGGACATCTTCATTACACTACAGCTTCTGATGAAACTCTGATGTCCTTCCGCAGGACCCCTCACGACACCCCCAGACTGCCAGCATAAAAGTTCCGTTGAAAGCTGGCACTGTGTACTGGGCCATGACAAGATACTACAGTTGAGAACAAGTCTGAGGCTCAAGGAGTTCTCATTGCGGTAGGGACAGGAGGAGGCTGTCACATGAAAGGACCGCCATGTTCTCATGTAGAACAGTGCACAGAGAGCCGGGAACTCGGACTATCAAGTCCTTCTTCAGTAAGTGTATCACTGGATGACTTAAAACTAAGCAACCTCTGACACAATCTCAAAGAAATGGAAACTTGATGCTATCTATCCCGTGAGCTGGCCACGTTGTAAAAAACTGGGGTGGACAGGCAAGGTTGACAGAGCCTGAGATTAACCCTGAGTGAGGCCAGGGGCTCTGTGGGAGACATGCAGTGTAAGGAAGTGTTGGCTAACCATTGGTGAAATCCCCCCCGGGAAGGCCTCAGAGGGAAGTCTCTTCCTTGTTTTGTTTCTAGGAAGGGGGTTCAGTATGTAGCTCAGGATAGCCTCCAGTTCACAATCTTCCTGCCTCAGCCTCCCAAATGTGCCAGTTTAGCCAGTGAAGACCTGTAGTCTCTCGAGAAACATTTCCTGGAAGGGAAGCAGGACTTGTTAGCGGAAGGCAGCTCAGTCCAGAAGTCACAGTGTTAACTGTTTAACAGTGTTTCCACACCTCACTATCTCAGCTCACCTCCCAGTGGACCAGCGAGTTGAACATTGTTCTATATCCAGTCGAGAACCTGGAGCCAGAGCCCCCAGAGGTGGAGATGCCAGGGAAGTCCTGGGCACAGGAGGCTGCATGGGTTTGTCTATGAGTCTACCCATCTATAGGACTCCAGTTTCCTCCCAGTTTGGCCTCCTGACCTTTTGAAAACTGTAATACAAAGCCTGCCATGGCTTCACTGCCTGCAATTCCAGCACTTGGGGAGGTAGAGACACGCAGATCAGGAGTTCAAGGCCCGCTTCAACTATTTAGAGTTTGAGAGCAGCCTAGGCTACATACATTGTCTCAAAAAAGGAAAAAAAAAAAATGTAGCAAAAGCTGGACACACACACTTGCAATTCCAGCCCTTGTGTGGTGGAACTAGGAGGCTCATCTTCTATGTAGCAAATCTGAGGGCAGCCCGGGCTACGTGAGATTCCTTCTCAAAACCAAATGAAACCACATTAATCAGAGAAGCTTCTCCCCACCCCCACCCCTCACCCCCACCCCTCACCCCGGGGGCAGCAGCTGATGCAAAGGCTCATGACTGGCCAAAGTGCTAAGAACAAGGGACTGGTGAGTGCCCAACCCTAAACGGGACGTCTGTATCAGCCCCTTACCCCTCAAGGCCCAGCCAACAGCCGCGCTGTGAACTGCCGTCTTCTAGATTGGCGTGACTACTGCAGTCATGACCTCACCACAGCTGTGGCGACCTGCGCAATCCAGCCATTCCAGCACGAACACGGGCCAGGCTCAGGAAGCCTCACTTCTAGTTGAGGAGTTATGGGCAGCTGATGGCTGCTGGGGGAAGGAGAATCGTTTCTTCGGGAGTGTGACCACTGTCAGGTTACCTGTGCACCAGAGTCTGTCACAGTTCCACACACATGAGCATCACTAACTGGACACAGTAGGTTAATCAAAAAAATCGCTTTTAGAAGGACATGAAGTTGTTTGGAGGTACCAGGAGAAGTTGGAAGGTGAGAGTAGGGGTAGGTATGCTTTTTTTTTTTTTAAAGTATGTATGTATGACATTCTCAAGAAAAGTGTAAAGTAATACTAGAAATGTAGTAAAACACTATGCATACCATAAATTTTAGCACGCTTAAATGTGTGATTCAGCCGAGCAGTGGTGGTGCACACCTTTAATCCCAGCACTTGGGAGGCAGAGGCAGGCGGATCTCTGTGAGTTCAAGGCCAGCCTGGACTACAGAGTGAGTTCCTGAAAGGCACAAAGCTACACAGAGAAACCCTGTCTCAAAAAAAAAAAAAAAAGTATGATTCAATGGCAGTAAGTGCTTTCATATCACTGTGTGGCCACCACTACGGTCTATCTCCAGGGCTCTTCCATCTTCTGAGACTGAGGCCTGGAGTGGCAGGGACTCCCACTGTGGCTAACCTTTTATCTGGATGCCCTACCCCATCCATGCTCCATTGCCAATAGTCTCTTGACTAAGAGATCCTCGGTTTTCCCAACTGGAGTGTGGCATTGTTCTGTTGCTGGGCTCTGGTGTCAGTTCTGAGAGGGAGTTAGCTAACACTAGTGTACATCTCCAGTCCACGTGAGAAACTGAGGCAGGGGAATCCCAGAAGTCCACTCCCAGGATAGTCAAAAATAAACAAAAGGCTCTGGACCCTGACTTCTGACAGACGTGGGGATGCCGGACAGGTGAAGGACCATGCTGAGCAGAGGACAGAACAGGTGGAGATAGGCAGGCTGGAGAGCTTCAGAAGCTGCTGTGCCCCTGGGTGGAAAGCAGGCACAAGAGCCCAGCTTTAGTCACATCCTGATGGAGTAGCTTCTCCCCAGAGGAGATGCTGCCATTTGTAGTTACTGCTTCTGTCCTTTTGGCTAACAGTTAACAGACCCTTTGGGCAGAGGCTGAGTGGAGGCTCCCCAAGATGGAGCTATGTGGGACATGGGCAAGGCTGGTTGCAACTTGTCCCC
The DNA here is from genome assembly GCF_949786415.1 of Peromyscus eremicus. Classification (NCBI taxonomy): domain Eukaryota; kingdom Metazoa; phylum Chordata; class Mammalia; order Rodentia; family Cricetidae; genus Peromyscus; species Peromyscus eremicus. The sequence continues at coordinate 79,136,120 of NC_081428.1, read as the reverse complement.
TACTGGAGCCCTGCGGCCCTGCTGAGTGACATGGCTCCTGTGTGAGTAGTGTGACCGAGTGGATTTGCTCACTGGTTTGCCTCCCATCACCAAGCAGCCTGAGAGCATAAAAGCCAGGGGAGACAGCAGTAAGGGGGCCTGATTTGTGACTGGGGAGCAAAGGGAAGGAAAAGCGGCACAGGGCCACAGACATGTTCTCCCTGTTCAGTGGGTTGGCTTTCCTGGCTAGTTCCTTCCTGCTCCTGAAGCTTGCCGCCTTCTGCTGGAAAAGGAGCCACCTTCCTCCTGGCCCTTTCCCTTTCCCCCTCCTTGGGAATTTATGGCAACTAAACTTTCAGCTGCACCCAGAGACACTGTTGCAGGTATGGAGCAGGACCACAAGCATGAGGTCCTAAAGGGATGGACAGAAGAACTTCATCTTCTCAGCCTAGGGACATTGGAGGTAGAAGCAAGATTTAGGGCCAGATGTGGGGATGGGGAGATCCTGGTTTTGTCACTTGTCAGCTCTGAAGCTGTGAGCCTCAGTTTCTTCACCTGCCAAATGCAAGGGCATACAGAGGTTGTAAAATGGAGTCTAAGGACCGCAGGAAGAGGGTGGGAGAATGGGGGGTTCCGGCAGTATAGCTGTTTATATCATGTATAATACTAGAACACACCCATTCCCAGGACTGATGGGGTGTGAGTGCTGAGCCCCAACTCCAGGGAGTCTGTGCCCCTGGGCTGGTTCCTGGGGAGTGGGTAAGTGCTCTGAGGAGGTACACCGGAAGTTGAGGGTTGGGTGCAGGAAGGAAGGGATTCATGCCAAGAGGGTGATCCCAGCAAGTGAGGCCAGGAGGCTTCATGTACAGCCATGAGATGTCTGGTCTCTCCACAGCTGGCTCAGACTCACGGCAACGTGTTCACTGTGTGGCTGGGTTCCACACCCATTGTAGTGCTCAGCGGCTTCCAGGCCGTGAAGGAGGCACTGGTCTCCAACTCAGAACAGTTCTCGGGGAGGCCCCTCACCCCATTCTTCCGAGACCTGTTTGGAGAAAAAGGTGAGTGCCCTTCCTATGGGGAGGGAAGGGCAGATCTATGAGGCTGTACATCACTGTATTCAAGAGGGCAAGGATTGTTGAGAACCGTGAACAGACAGGGCTGTTACCAGGAAGACATACTCAAACCCCTCCGTGTGAGGGGAGATGTGAAGAAGATCTGCATCCAAGCCCAGCTTAACCCTTTCCTGGCCTCATGGCCTTGAGCGAGTCAGTTTCATGCTCCGACCCTCAATGTGCTCGTCTTTAGTTAGGAAACTGCTCTCACTTCCCCGGGTGTTAGAGACTAAGCCGTCCAGAATACCTGTGAAAACCCATGACTGTGTAGTCTCAGAAAGTGCCCGTCCCTTACCTGTGAAAACCCATGACTGTGCAGTCTCAGAAAGTGCCCGTCCCTCCTGTCCTCCCCTTAGGCCTCTCTGTTTCTTTCTTGCTTCATTTCCTCCTTCACTTCTGTGGGCACTTGGGGCAGAATCGGACTGGAGAGCTGGGGACACATGTATCTGAGCCCACCCTAAGAACCCTAGGCTCACTGACCACCACCCCACAATGCCCCTCTTCCCTTGGTCAGAGCAGCAGCCCCACGCAGGTTGAGAAGGTTATTTGAAAGTCTGCTTTCTAGGCCTGGTGGAGTTGCCTGCGGTGGCAGTTGTCGGGGTGGGGGAGGGTGACCATCCTCTCTCCCTCCTTGGGCCCAGGTGTTATCTGCAGCAATGGGCATACGTGGCGGCAGCAGAGACGCTTTTGTCTGACGACTCTTCGAGAGCTGGGCCTTGGCAAGCAGGCGCTGGAACTGCGGCTGCAGCATGAGGCAGCAGAACTGGTTAAGGTGTTCCGCCAGGAGCAGGGTGAGAGGAAGTGGGCCAGGGCAAGCCTGCCCTAACCCTGCGCCCCTCCGCACTCATGCATATCCCTGTAGAGGTGTGTGCGCGTGCGTGCACGCGCGCAGGTGTGTGTGTGTGTGTGTGTGTTGTGTCCCTGAAACCTAAGAATATTACTAGTGGTTTTGACTTTGAGTTTCCCCAAGGTGAGTGGACACAGACCTAAGAATACCTAAGTGGCAAGCCAGATGTGTTCAGTCAACACCGATGGCCTTTCATCCTTCCAGCCTTGTGCAAATGTTGATTTCCCTTCTGGACTTTCATAGGCCACAACACTTCCTTCTCTGTGGGGAACTGATACCCTTCCAGGCCACAAAAGACTTAAAAAGTTCTCCCTGAAATCTGGGTGGTGGTGGTGGTGGCGCACACCTTTAATCCCGGCACTTGGGAGGCAGAGGCAGGTGGATCTCTTGAGTTTGAGGACAGCCTGGTCTACAGAGTGAGTTCCAGGACAGCCAGGGCCACGCAGAGAAACCCTGTCTTGGGGGGAACAAAGTTCTCCCTGAATCCTAGGCACAGCTAGTTCCTATCCCACCCCACCTTCTTCCCAGCAGTGACATGCCTGCAGCATGTGATGTGTCTAGTCAGCCTCTCTCAGTCTGTCACAGAACATGGCTCACAGAAGGTATTGGGGAGCGGCCGGCAGGCACCTGTGTGAGGTATGAGAACGGATTAAGTAAAGGAATGGCAGTGTTGGCGGCTGGATGAATGCTGAGGCAGAGATCTTTGTGCCTCCTCCCGCTGAGCCTTGCCCCTCTCCTCACAGGCAGACCCTTCGACCCTCAGGCTCCTATTGTTCGATCCACAACGAGAGTGATCGGGGCCCTGGTGTTTGGCCATCACCTCCTCTCGGAGGAGCCCATCTTCCTGGAACTAATTCAAGCCGTCAACCTAGGCCTAGCCTTTGCCAGCACTATTTGGCGCCGGGTAATTGGCTTTGAGGGAGGCTGGTATGCAGACCATGGGAATATCTGGATCCAAGTCAGACAGGAGCCTCAGCCAGGGTCTGGCTGGGAGGGTAAACACAGGCAGGAGGTGTGGCTGGGTCTGAGTCTGGGTTCCCCAGGCTCTCATTTCTGTTTAGACAATTTGGGGCTCTCCACATAAAAGGCAGTCCTGAGTTTTTTTAGGTGTGTTTGTTTTGTTTATCGAGACAGAGTTTCTCTGTGTAACAGAGTCGTGGCTGTCCTAGAACTTGCTTTGTAGACCATGCTGGCCTTGAACTCACAGAGATCCTCCTGCCTCTGCCTCCTGAGTGTTGGGATTAAAGGCATGGGCTACCACGCTCTGCTCAGCCCTGAGCTTTTTAAGTCAGAGGCCTACCGCATTTTGGAGACCCTAGTACAGTGCTCAGCTGTCCTGACTCGGGACTGGTGCCTGAGTAGGCTCTGAGTGGACCATTCTCTCTGTAGCTATACGACATGTTTCCCTGGGCCCTCCGCTACCTCTCAGGGCCCCACCAGAAGATATTTCAGTACCATGAGGCTGTGAAGGGCTTCATCCGCCATGAAATCATCAGGCACAAGCTCAGGGCACCTGAGGCCCCCAAGGATTTCATCAACTGCTACCTGTCACAAATCACCAAGGTTAGCCTGGAGCGCAGGGATTGGGAGCCGATACTCCTGGGGTGTACCTCATTTCTCAGCCATGAGCTCTGTTTCTCATGTTTGACTCATTCTGCAAACTTTTGGGCACCTGGACACTTGGGTTAAGAAAGGGTCCTCCAGGCCAGAGCTGGCTTCTCTACAGATGGTAGGCTGTGAAGCAGAGGGCATAGAGGGAGGGGGCGGAACTCCACAGCAGTCCCCCCACGGAAGCCAGTCCCGTCCCAGGACTCAGGCCCTCCCTCCAAGGGGTCTCACCCTCAAGGAGCTCTGGTCCTCTAAGTCTTGGGACAAGTCAGATCTTAGGAAGACACCAGGGCTGTGCACAAGGAACCCTTAGAGCCAAGGCTGCTTGTTCCTTTCCCCACCCCACCAGGCCATGGCTGACCCTGTCTCCACATTCAACGAGGAGAACCTCATCCAAGTGGTGATTGACCTGTTTCTGGGCGGTACCGATACCACGGCTACCACACTGCACTGGGCACTCATACACCTGGTCCATCACGGAGCCGTCCAGGGTAGGGTGCCCTCAGTTATACCCTGCTCCAAGACCCCATCACTCTGTTCTGTGGCCATGGGGGAGGGTCCTGTTCTCATCTCATGGCACAGGGACATTGACAGCTTTGAGTCAGACATGAGGGGTTTCAGTTGCCAGCCTGTGACTTGCTCCATGACCTTGAGAAATCATTCTGTCTCTCAGAACTGGTGCAGCTGGGGAAGTGTGGCTTCACTCATTTGGTAATGATTCAGCGCCTGCCAAGTGCCAGGTTAACAATAAGATCACAGTTGTGAGGAACAAAGGTAGCTGGAGTTCTCCAAGGAACAAACCAGGCTGTAACCAGCTGTGAGGGCAAAAGTCCCTGCCCGGTGGAGGCCTGGTTTCCCCACATGTCAAATGAAGACAACGGTTCCTAGGCGATGAGACTCACATCCGGGGCCTCTCCCACGGAATGGCTGGAGGTGGGGTGGGGGTATGACCTCAGACTGTGAACTTCAGCAGCTGTCTCTGGGGGGAAAGCTGGATAGAGGTGTCCAGTGGGATGGGGTGGGGCACGGGCATCTCCCCGAGACCCTTACTGAGCCATCCACAGAGAGAGTGCAGCAGGAGCTGGACGAGGTCCTGGGCACTTCGCAGGCCGTCTGCTATGAGGACCGGGAACGGCTGCCCTACACCCGAGCTGTCCTCCACGAGGTGCAGCGTCTTAGCAGCGTTGTGGCTGTGGGTGCTGTGCGTCAGTGTGTGACTTCTACCTGGATGCACGGTTACTACGTGCCCAAGGTAAGTAGTCTGGAACGGGCCCATGCCAGACCCAGCACCTGCAGAAAGCACTCCTGCCCAGCACAGTTAGCCATCATTCAGTCACCTGTGGCACTGGGGAGGCGACTATGGCAGGATGTAGTCACTTATAGAGTGTCCTGTGGTTCAGGGGTATTTTAAGATACCTCTTTCCAGTGTTTGTCGTCCACACATATTTTATGTAGTTCTACCGTGTGCAAGGCCCTAGGTTTAATAGCCAATAATACAAAAATAAACCAACAAATCAAAGTTAGTAGTACATACCTGTAATTCCAGAGCTCAGGAAATAGAGGCAGGAACATCAGGAGTTCCAGGTCATTTTCAGCTACATAGTCAAGGCCAGGCTAGACTACATGAGATCCTGTCTCAAAAATCAAAACTAGGGACTGAAGAGATGGACGTGGTCATCACTGAGGGAAAGTCAAGGCATCGGGAACCTGAGGGAACTGGTACATTATACCCAGTCAGGAGCAGAGAGCAATGAACCAATACCCAGTAGTGCCCAGCTCGCTTTTTCTACCCTTACACAGCCCAGGGTCCTTTGCCTAGGAAATGGTGCTACTTTACCCAGTGTGGTTGGGTCTATTCACCTCAACTAATGTAATCAAGATCCCCCCACAGCCAAGCTGGAGGCCCACCGCCCAGGTCATTCCAGATTTTGTTGAGTTGACAGTTAATAGTACTCAACACGCCGTTTCAACGACTGAGAGACAGTAAGCGCAGCAGGCCCAGCACACGGGTGCTCTTCAAGCTGTCTCTGCTCCGACATGCTAAGCGATGGTGAGCTTCAAACTGCCGTTTCCCGAGGACAGGCTGGAACAGAGGCCCCAGGAGGCAGATGGTTCTGGGGGGAAAGGCATGTTGGCCTTCTATGTGTGGATATGGGGTGTTCTGACTGCTGCTCCATGAACCAAGATCTGTCCGTGCTTTGCAAGGCACCAGATGCCATTTGGGATGGGATACATGAGAGATCATAGCCTCTTTGCAAATGTCCCTTCATCTGAAGGTGATTATTAAGAACTGTTGAGTTGGGCAAGAGAGATGACTCAGCTGTCGAACAAGAATTGATGATTTGGCTGAGGTGTGGCTTAGAGGTAAAGTACATGTGAGTGAAGCCTTGGGTTTATTTCCCAACACCACGGGGCGGGGGGGGGGGGGGGGGTTGTGATCACAATGCATCTGGCTATTTAATTTCAAGCAGAGACCCAGGGAAATTCCCAGCACTGTAAGGGAAAATGTGCAGCTGACTCAGGCACTAGTGGGAACACGTGCCTCCCCAGCACCTCTGTGTGGAGTCACAGAGTGAGCAGGTCTGGGTGTCTTGCTGGTCCAGATGGCCTCAGCCCGGCCTCGTCCTTCAGCCCAGGTAGTGCAGCAAGCTCAGCAACAGCGCACACCCGCTGGACAAAGTCAGCTCCCTCTGCAGTCTCCATCAGTGTTTGCTTGGGATGCAGAGTTCAAATTCTTCAGACGTTTTTGTTTTGGTTTCATTTTAAACCTAAAGCTCTCCTTGTCAAAACCAAGAATGCTGCAGTCTGTCTCCTGGTGCCCATGGGATATTTGGCCTAGTTCTATGGAATTGAGAAATAAGCCATAGGGTAGGAAGCCTTCACCAGAATCCTGAAGCTGAGTATCCGAAGACCTAGGGCCATAACTAACCCCCATTCTTCTTTGCCTGGACCTTTTTATTGCCTCCCTTCTTATTCCCCCTCCCCCCTTTCCTTCCTGTGCTGGGACTCCAGGGTTAAACTCAGGCCCTAGTGCATGCTAGGCAAGGGCCAGACCACCAAGCTCTATTCCTAGCTGCAACTGGGGTTTCCCTTTAGCCCACGGGTGCTCTTCAAGTTGTCTCTGCTCCAGGGACTCCAGGGTTAAACTCAGGCCCTAGTGCATGCTAGGCAAGGGCCAGACCACCAAGCTGTATCCCTAGCTGCAACTGGGGTTTCCCTTTAGCCCAGGGCCCACATGGAAAGGACCGTAGGTTATTTGGGCCGAAGCCTTTGGCCCTTACTGCTCCCCCTTGCTCAGGGTGACTCTCTGTCCAGTCACACATCCATTTCACTTGTGAGACAGAGTGGGCACTGGGGTTAGGGCTGCAGGGCGGGTAAGGGTCACAAGTAGGGCTACGGTGGAGGTGAAGGTGAGGACATATCCATGGTCTCCTCTCTCCAGTACTAACCAGTCAAGTTTCCATCTACGGCTCTACATTTTCTGTCTTTCCAACACTTGCTCTTCCCCTCCCCCACACCTTTTCAATCTCCCCATTCTTTTCTTCCCTTCCCCCATGGAGGGCAGCCATGAATCCAGAGGCATGAGACTCACCTCCTTAGTGGGTGTGTGCCTGGAGGGAGGGCCACTCAGGGTCTGCCTGCTACATCTGCCTGGGTCCTGGGCACCCTGGCCACCCCCACCCATATACTGCAGTTTCTTTGGCCCCAAGCCAAGCTCTTCTCTGCAGGGTACCATCATCTTGCCCAATCTGGCCTCTGTGCTGTATGACCCCGAGTGCTGGGAGACCCCTCAACAGTTCAACCCTGGCCACTTCCTAGACAAGGATGGAAACTTTGTGGCCAATGAGGCCTTCCTGCCCTTCTCTGCAGGTATCAGGCACAGTGCTGGGTCCTGGAGTGGTAGGTGGGAAGGTAATTGGGACAGACACAGTCCCCGGCTACTCTCTGACCTCTCCCTCTGCCTCCAGGGCATCGGGTGTGTCCTGGGGAACAGCTGGCCCGAATGGAGCTCTTCCTGATGTTTGCTACCCTCCTCAGGACCTTCCGGTTTCAGTTACCAGAAGGGAGCCAGGGCCTCAGGCTGGAATATGTCTTTGGGGGGACACTACAGCCTCAACCCCAGAAGATTCGTGCCGTGCTTCGCCTGAGCAGCCTCAGCCCTAGAGAGGAGGGCCTGTAGTCACCTAGGAGTAAGCAGACCTGCCACTCCAGCCCACCCCCTGCCCTCTCCCCAAAGACACACACACAGATCTGCAGACTGTCAGCCCTAAAAATCAGAGACTAGGAAGATGTGGGATTTTACCTAGCTCAGCTGCCCACAGTTCTCACACAAGCTCTAACCTTAATCCCAGAAAATGGACTTAGCAAGGATCCAGCAATAGTAACTGGGTTAGGGTGGTTTGGTTCTTAGAGTAGGATAATTATGTTTTGGCAGGGGAGGGTTTTATAATATTTGATAAGGTTTGACATGGAATCAGTTCACATAGATCATTTGGGGGAAGTCAAATGTCACAATGTAATAGCTAAGAAGATTCAAAGGGAAAGGCTTTCCCACAATACTATAAACAGTAGTGCATGCAAATGCTGGGGAGTGGTAACTGGTGGGGTGGGATAGGCTGGGGCAGGGTGTGTGGGCCAGGAAGCACACATCATTTTCGGTCCTCTTCCTGCTCTCTTTGGACCCGAGGTTAGAAGTAGCTACATATGTTGTCTAGATAACTGTTCCCATCGTATTTTCCATCAGGGACCCCAGATCTACTTTTCTTGAAACAATCCCATTGCTTTGAAATATTGTGTCTCCAAACAAATCTTATTAAAGAGAATTACTTGCTTTCAATAGATATTAAAATAAAAACGAGAAACCACTACACATCTGCTAGAATCGCTAAAAACAAAACTCTGGCAATCCTAAGAACTAGAATGCAAAGACCCAAGAGCACTGCTGGTCACTGCTAGAGTGCTCACACACTGCTGGTCACTGCTAGAGTGCTCACACACAGCTGGTGACTGCTAGAGTGCTCACACACCGCTGGTCACTGCTAGAGTGCTCACACACCGCTGGTCACTGCTAGAGTGCTCACACACCGCTGGTCACTGCCGGAGTGCTCACACACTGCTGGTCACTGCTAGAGTGTTCACACACTGCTGGTCACTGCCAGAGTGCTCACACACACCGCTGGTGACTGCCAGAGTGCTCACACACAGCTGGTCACTGCCAGAGTGCTCACACACCGCTGGTGACTGCCAGAGTGCTCACACACAGCTGGTCACTGCCAGAGTGCTCACACACACCGCTGGTCACTGCCGGAGTGCTCACACACACCGCTGGTCACTGCCGGAGTGCTCACACACACCGCTGGTCACTGCCGGAGTGCTCACACACACCGCTGGTCACTGCCGGAGTGCTCACACACATTGCTGGTCACTGCTGGTCACTGCTAGAGTGCTCACACACACTGCTGGTCACTGCTAGAGTGTTCTCACACTGCTGGCGACTGTCAAATGGTAAAATTGTGGTGGAAAAGAATGTGACTGTTCTTTGAAGAAAACAAACATTAAACCACAACCCCGGCCTTCTCAGTCCTTAGAATTTTTATCGAGTGAAGCTGAAAACATACTTGGATGAATGTGCATTCTTGACTCCATTTCTATGCTACTTTTTTAAAAAGTAAAACAGATGAGTAATTAAAAAAAAAAGATAAGTGGTTGCCAAGGTCAGGCATACGGTTGACCATTAAAAATACATGAGTGGAGGCTGGAGATAAATCAGCGGTTAAGAGTACTTTCTGTGAGACAGAGAGACAGTGCAGAGGTTCTTCCATCTTGTATTCTTGCTGAGGCCATTTCAGCTTTAGCTAGAATTTGATCTTCGCAATGGACAATGACCTGGAAAATTACCCAACTCTATTCTGAGACCAGAGGTCGAGATGCTCAAGCTAGCTTATCTTTATTCTGATAACTGCCTGCTTATACAGAACCCCCTCCAGCTAACTGCTTATCTTAGCCTCTGTTAAACTGCTTGCTTCTACATATTCCCCCTCATGAGGTTTTTGCTCCAAACAGCCTGTGCTCTGGACACTCAGGGCTACACCTGGATCCCTGAATACCTGAGTGAAGTCCCAGCCAGCTGGAATAAAGACTTTCAATTGTCTATAAACTGTGTCTGAGTGGTCATCTCTGGTAGACTGCTCATAACAACTGCTCTTCCCAGAGGACCCGGGTTTGATTCCCAGCACCCTCATGGTAGCTCACAACTATCTGTAACTCCAGTTCCAGGGACTCTGATATCCTTTTCTGACCTCTGGCAGCAGGCATGCACATGATGCACAGACAAGCATGTAGGCAAAACATATACATAAAATAAATAAACATAAAAATATTAAATGTTTTTTAAAATGAGGGAACTTTCTAGGATGATGGAAATGTATTGACAAGACGCAGACAACTGTATCCTGGGGGTGCGGGAGGAGCACACTGTTTTCTGTCCTCTCCTGCCCCCTTCTGACCAGAGGGCATACATTTTTGTTTGTTTGTTTTTCAAGACGGTTTCTCTATGTAGCTGTGGCTGTCCTGGATCTCACTTTGTAGCCCAGGCTGGCCTCTAACTCACAGAGATCCACCTGCCTTTGCCTCCTAAGTGCTGGGATTAAAGGCATGTGCAGCCACCACCCATCCAAAGAGTGTATATCTTTTTAAAAAATTATGGGGGGGCAGTATTTTACCTTTCTCTTTCATGTTCTTTAAAAGATGTGAGGGTTGGGGTGTAGTTCAGTGGTAAAATGTTGGTCTGGCATGTGCTAGATTCTCATTTCTATCCTTAGCACTGCAAAACAAATAGATAAAAATATAAAATTTTCCTGCTGTTGTATGGTGCTGCTGTCAGAACCAGTGTCTGTAAGAGAGCGCCTGTACCTACTTTCCGGAGTCCACCTGAGCACATGGTTGATCAGATCCCAGCTTTACATTGTAAGTGACAGAGCAGTAAAAAAAAAACAAAAAAACACCGAAATGGCCACTCCATGGTGGTGGTGGTGTTTATTGTGAGTAAGGGAAAGAATACCCAGAGGCTTCTGGAAGAATCCAGAGCAGGGGGGGGGGGGGGGGAAACCCAGCAGACTGGACATGGCCAGGACTATCTGCGAGAGACTAGCGGGGCAGGAGGGAAACCTTGCTATTGCACGGAGAACAAACAGGTGTTTAGTGTTTGGGTGGGAGCTCCACCTCAACCCCCGGCACCCTGGCATCCCTATCTCCAGAGTCAGGAATGTTCTGGTGGAAGAGCCACCTCAACTCCCCTCCCCCATCTTTTTCCCCAAACCCGCCCCTTCAAAGCCCACCAAACACAGCTCCTCCCCCAGAGAGGCTCAAGACCACTCCCACAGGGTATACAAGCTGCATCCCCAAAACAGACATTTGGTTCTTCTGGTCTCTCCTCCCAGTCTCCTCTCTGAGGGGCCAGGGAATGATGCTTTACCCATTAAACCTGGGCTTTTCCAATTCAGTCTGATTCAGTTTAATTTGGATTGTTGTGTCGGCAGAGAGGCCTTCAGAGTGAAAAGACTTACCATCTGGGGATTCCACCGAGGGGGTGATGATTTTTCCCCACTGGTCCAGGGCCGCAAGGTCGCAAGGTGGAAAAACACCCCTCTCCCGCACACCTGCTCTCTGCCAGACTGAGATCAGCTCCCAGCTGGGTAAGTTTCCTTTCCAAGTCCTTGCCTAGGAAGGCAAGGGTGTCCACCAGGCCCCCAACCCATTCTGGAGCAAAAGGCTGCCTCTGCTCCACCCGACCCTTTCTGTGCAGAGGGCTGCCTTTGTTCCATGGGACCCCTTCTCCAGAAAATGTTCTGGTGAAGGGACCCCCCCCCCCCCCGTTTTTGACCCAAGACTTACCACAGCAGACGCCTTGTGCTAGCTTCAGGTCCTCGGCATAGACTTGAGAAACAGCACTTGCCATTCAAAAGCCTGATGCTCAAATGCCCCCGTGGGGCCTTTCACAAAATACATTCAAATTGGGGCTATCTGTGTAATTGGACAGAACTGCCCTAGGTCCACAGTTTTTGGGTTCTGCGTTCTCACCCTCCCTACAGGGGCCAATGTCTCACAGCACCGGTCTTGTTGGCTAGGGTCACGGCGCCTCCAGATTCCCGCCTATCTGGGAACTGGGATCCTAAAAATTTCACTCTGACCATGCTGCCAGGGACATTGGCCCCTCCCCCACTTCCCCTGCACTCTACCTGCTCAACCCCCTCCTATGGGGCCACATGTTCCACTCACTGGTGGAGACACTGACCTCTCCCCCACCTCCCCCAAACTCTACCTGCCCAACCCCCTCCTCCAGAGCCACAAATCTAAGACCAAATTCCTCCTCCTTACCCTCCTTCCTGTCCTCCCCTCCTCCCACTGCCCTCCATCTCCCAATGCCTCAACCTACACACTGGCCTAACGCCTCCAAATCTTCCCCAGTTTCTTCTTATACTCAGTCTTGCCAGACTCCTGCCTCCCCACCCATTTCATTTCTCAGTCAGTGCCAGATATTAGAAAAAAATTAAAAAGGCTGAGGAGTATCCTCAAACTCCCCTACAGGAATTGGCAAAAATGGCTTTTAAAGTTTTTAATGCTGGAGAATGACAGCCGAGTCAACCCGACAGACAGGACTACAACAGAATCTGCTCCAAGCCAAGCCTTAGCAGCTGCTCTGGGGCCACCAGGGTAGTAGGCCAGGAGGCTCCATCCCACCGGAGCTCAGCCCAGGTCAACTCTGCCAAAAACTTGCTTCAAATGCAGCAAGCAGGGCCACTGGTCACGGTGTTGCCCTGACCCTCAGCCGCCCAGGAGGCCATGCCCTGTCTGCTGACAGCCTGGGCACTGGAAATCGGAATGCCCCTGTGCAGACTTGTCCTCCATGCCATGCCATGGAGGTCCAGCCTCACCAACACTGGCAACTGAGAACTCCTAAGCCTGGCGGAGAACTGACGTGGCCTAGACCTGCTGACTCCCATTGCCCTCTCTGAGCCTAGGGTAATGCTGCAGGTAACGGGTAAGTCCATTGACTTGCTTTTGGACATGGGAGCTACTTATTCTGTTTTGACATCATGATCCCTTCCTTCCTACTTAAGACCCTGACACTTCCCTGCATTCTTGCAGGGCGATTCTTCTCACACTCTTTTTCTGGTCATACCTGCTTGTCCTGCACCTCTGCTTGGTTGAAATGTTCTCAGACTTTTTGGGACCACACTCACCTTGGCCCCCATAGTGTCCTGAGTATTTCACGGGTCCATTTATAGGGGCCCTCCAGATATGTCAGCCTTTGCACCAGCTTCGAGGACACCAACCAGGTGAGGATTGGCAGGTGGACTTCACTCACATGACCATACCTAAAGAACTCCATTACCTCTTAACTATGGTTGACACCTTTATCCTCAGGAAAGGTTGAGAAGGCCAAAGGACTCATCAAACAACAGCTCACCAAGTTCTCCATTGAACTCAGGTTATCTTGGCCCTCCCTTCTTCCCATTGCCCTTACCCGTCTCTGGACCACCCCACGCTCTCCTACAGGTTTGAGCCCTTTTGAGCTCCTTTATGGAAGGCCCTTCTTCCTTAATCACCACCTCCCAACCCAAACTCCCCCACTGGCCGGGTGCTTCCCCTACCTCTCTCTTCTGAGATCCCTTCTCCATTCATACTGTGATCCTCACCACCCCCTCAGCTGCCAAGCTCCTGGGACATCCATGCTGGACATCTCTCCAGGCTCAAGCAGGCACCCATTCAGGATACATGGTCTGTCCAGCAGCTGGGACCCTCCACCCTCTGGTTTTCCAAGATGTCCCAACAATGGGCCTATCTGCTCTTCTGCTCTGTGCATTCATCTTTACAGTACAACTAGGGCAGATGTTAATGATCTGTTTTTTTCCTAGAAACTTGCCTTCTTTGCTTCCTCAAGAAACAGATGCCTGAGGTCTCCAGAGTGATAATTAACCGGATGCTCCTCCATTCACACCTCCTGCCAAATGTGAGCTCACCAATTCCCGACTCCTCTTCCCCACATTGCCCCATGCCCGCAGGATGTAGTCAGACTTGAACCCGTGTCCCTATACCCAAAGAGTCTGGAATGTTTGGGTGGGAGCTCCACCTCAACCCCTGGCAGGGTGCAAAGACCTATTTAGAGGAAGGAAGCCTGTGAACTGCCTTTACTTCTAGCACTTAGGAGGCAGAGGCAGACAGATCTCTGTAAGGAGGCCAGCCAGGGCTACACATTAAGAGCCTGTCTCCAAAATAACAATAAATTAATACAACTGTAATGTCTTCTTGAAGAATTGTTTTCATCAACAGCATGAAGTTAATTTTTTAAAATCTCTTCTCATTTTGAAGTGTGTTTTTCTGCTCTTGGAGAAGGCGGCACTTGCTTGTCTCCTACATCCAAGATTTGCAACTTGTCAAGTGGGCCATCCTGTAGAATGGAGCTCAGACAATGGTGAGGGGTGAGGGAACACAATTTCCTTACTGCATTCTTGTCTTCTATTTAAGCCTTACCCTCATGTTAGACCTGGAAGATGAGCTGGGGAGTCACTGGACCTCTACGTTCTTCCCAGTGTGGCCCCATTGAATAAATCTTTTCCTGCTTTTTACTATCTGTTTGACTGTTTAGTCGGCGTATTGAAGACAGGTGGCCAAGCCTCGCTTGCTAGGGTTGCCAGTGTACAGGCAACCTAACAATTCCCTAACAATTCCGATATCAGTGCCTTTGAAAAACGACCCATGGCTGGATATGGCTGCAGCTAAGGCATGGCGGATGCAGTGGCAGGAAACAGAACTGACCCACAGGCTAAAATTCCAGTTCGGGTTAAAGATATGAGCTCTGTTCTCTTACGCATGCGGATATCAGAATAACATGAAGTGGTAAGATGCAGGACAAGTTGACAAGCTCTAGGTACGCAAGCCATTTCATCTCTCGGAGCCTCGGAAGCACTGTGAAACGGTGTCTTGTGATTAAATGTGATCATCGGAGGGTGTCTGATACACAGCGTTACCCAAATGCTCAAATTTTCCCCAGCCACTCTTCACCAGGGGTTCCCGGGAGGTGCTCTTCGGAGAGGAGGCCAGCCGGAACTGGCCCCGCCTCCAGGTGGCGCTCTAGGCTGCGCCTCCGCGCTCTGTGGCCTTCCTTTGCCCCGGAAGTGGTTCCGGGGCTGGGGTCGGTAAGGTCGGGCCATGGTGGGGCCGAGGTTGGGAAGATGGCGTTGCGAGGTTGGGCACAGCGAGGCTGGAGCTGCGGTCAGGCGTGGGCGCCTCCAGTGGGCGGCGGCTGCCCGGAGCTCTCTGCGGCCCAGGCCCCACGGCTGCTCGGACGCAGGTAATGGCTGCCGCTTCCGGCTGCCCGGTTTTCCCGTGAGCCGGGGTCGCGCGCATCCTCGGGCGGCGGCGGCGGCGGCGGCTTCGGCGGCCCGGGGCCCCGGGGCTCCGGCTCTCCATTGTTCACGAGGTCTTCCCCAGAGCTGCCCCTTCTCCGCCACGCTTTTCCTTGGTCCTTCGTTCCCTTCTCGCTTCTGAGGGTGTCGCTCGGGCCGTGCGCGGTGGCTGGCCGAGCCCAGCCCGGGTCTCCAAGCCCGCGGTGTCCTTCCTAGGCTCTGCGAGGGACGTGGTGGCAAGGGGAACTAACTTCTGAGGGCTCATCGCGCTTGTCCGGTTCATTTTCTTGAGAGGAAAAAATACTGAGCTCGCTTTTTAGTGAAGTAGTTGCAGAGCTGGTAGGGTAGCTGAAGTCTGATTTCATTTCCTGTGGCTGGTAAAGCCGGTGTTGCACCACAGCGCGCCTTCTTAGCGCTCAGAAGAATTAAAGAAAGCACGGAGTTGGGAGAATACATACTTGCCCGAGAGGCCTTTTCTTTGAAGAGTTGATGGCTTTGGAAAGAAAGTCATCCTTATACTGGCGTGGGACGCGCATGGCCTTTCAGGTCGGCCGATTTTACATTAAGTGTAATTAAGAGGAATTCTGCAGTTGAAGAACTAAGTTTGACTTTGAAATTTCAACCAAAGATTTCAACTTTGCGATTTCTGCCCAATTTGATGGTACGCCTGAAATCTTATCAATGTGTGGGCCAGCTAGTGGCAAATAATTAAGATTCGGTATGGTGAAGCTATCACTCGATCTTAAAATTCACCTGAGGTGGGCACAGACCTGCACTCTCAGCTCTCACTAGTCTGGAGTAGGAGGATGGGGAAGACCTGCATTAAAAACAAGAGTCACCCGGACTGTTTGTAGACGCTGTCATTTCCCAGGTGCTACCCAAAATCAGAATCAGGAAGATGATAAAAGTGAAAGAACCTGGCTTTTTTTTTTTTTTTTTCCTTTTTCTTTTGTAAGCTCCCTGGAGTGAAGTTTATCAGCATTTGCGGGAAAAGTTGCATACAATGTAGCCTACAGTGAAGTTTCCCGATACAGGGTAACGTGGTCGTTCTTCAGGCATTAATCTTAAACAAAACAGCCTGGTGTGGTCTGACATGCTTGTAAGGATGATCAGGAGTTTGAGGCCAGCCTGTGCAGCATAAGATCATGTTATTAATAAAAGAAAAAAGAAAAAACAAAACAAAAACAGATGGAGCTGGGGCGGTTAATTGGAGGTGACTAAAGATTTCAGTGATCTTGTTGATTGGCTGTAGTAGTTTTGGGAAAAGGCGCAAAGAGAGCTTCATTAGTGAGGAGCCTCTAGTAAAGGCCGGGGGATTGGTAGAGTGCTTGTCTAGCACACACAATCTCTAGTAAGGCCACACACATATAGACCTCCTTAATATAGTCCACTATGATGGCTCAGGCCTGTAATCCAGCCCCCGGGAGGTGGAGATTGTAGAATCTGGACTGTAAGATTGCTTGAGACCCTACCCTGTCTCAACGTCCCCTCCCCCAATATATGTGGCATTAATGATTTATATGGAAACTTTGAAAATGACAATCACATCATTGCCTGATTGTGAGTGAGCCTGAAGTACTGGCTTTTCTCCTGTCTCCTGAAGTACAGACTTAGTAAGGAATAGGAGTTCTTTGTGATCATTAGTCTGTTTTGAGTTGCTGTGGTTCTAAAATTAGCATGCAGAATGACCTGAGCCATGTGGCTCTAAAGAGGACCTAGGAATTTGCATTTTACAAACACTGTGTGATGATACAAAGGCCTAGAAAAATACAAAGTCTCAAGGCACCTGCCAAAAATTGTTTCCATATTTATAGGATTGTAAGATTTTATGATATTTTATGACAGAAGATTTCAGTAGTCCACAAGTATTTATTATTTAGTCTTTCTCAGGAAACAAAAAATCATTTAGGCACTTAACAAGTTTGAAAGTAGAAACCTGCATAATTTTCCAGTTGAATGAAATCCAAAGGAAGCAAATAGTTGATTTTGGCACTTCTGTGGGGGGCTAGTTTTGTTAGGTTTAAATGACAGCCTTTAAAAAAAAATTAGGTGGGCTGGAGAGATGGCTCAGAGGTTAAGAGCGCTGCTTATTCTTCCAAAGGTCCTGAGTTCAATCCCAGGAACCACATAGTGGCTCCCAACCATCTGTAATGAGATCTGGTGCCCTCTTCTGGCCTGCAGGGATACGTGCAGACAGATGTATACATAATAAATAAATAAATCTTTAAAAAAAAAAAATTAGGTAAGATACTCAATAAAGTAGTAAGTCAGGCTCATTCTTTTTCACTCTCTGTTAACTCAAGATATGTTTCAAGAAAATAATCTTGGCATTTAAGAGTTGATAAAGAGCCAGGCCTGGTGGCTCATGACAGTGTTTCCAGCCCTCAGGAAGAGATCCCTGCAAATTCAAGGCTTGCTATGTCTATAAAGCAAGTTCCTCACCAGGCAAAGCTACATAGCAAGACTCTTGTCTCAAAAACAAAGTACGAAGAATTCCTCCCAACCCTCCAAAACTTGTTTTTAAGTGGAATGATTCTTATCAACCATGTCTAGACTCGTCTCTCCTTTTGAGTACGAGGTTATTGCTCCTCAACTTTGTTAATCATAACAGTACCAACCTGTATATATGTTTAAGTTGTGTTTATACTCACAGGCTTGAAAACAGTTTATATTAAAATTACTTGTAACCTCATCATTTAGCCAACAATACATGGATATGAGTTTTCTATTTAAAGTTATAGCCTTGGGGCTTGAGAGATGGTTTATGTGTAAGAGCACTGGCTGCTCTTCTAGAGGACCCTGGTTCAATTCCCAACATTCACATGGCAGCCCACAACTGTGTATAACTCCAATTCCAGGGGGATCTGACACCTCTGGGTTCTTCAGGCACCAGACATGCACATGGTACATAGATACACATTTAGGTAAAACACTCATACACATATACAAAAACATTCAAAACAAAACAAAACAAAAAACAAACAACTTCTTTGTTACCAGTTTAGGTAAATAATTTCCTCTTTAGGTAAATAATTTTCCACCTTTTGTGTTCATCTGAATGAATAAAACTAAATGTCTTGGCTTTGACTCGAGAGTTTCAGTGTAATTTTCAAACTTCAGAATTTTAAATGATTGATGAGATGTAGAAGTAATCTTTTATTTGAATTGGCTGGTTTTTCTGGGCATAGTGGTACAAGTCTGTAATCCAGTACTCGGAGTCTGAGACTCCAGGGCCAAGAATTAAAGGGCCACCACCCTAAGCCACAGTGAGACCCTATCTTAAAAGGAGAAAGAATGGATGATACATTTAAACTGTTGGATTCATATCCTTTCTAGTTCCTGATCCAGTAAGAGAAATCAATAGTACTTACTGGACTACAACTTTAGGTCTGTATAATGAATGCACTCTGGTAATGATCCTTTGGTTTGGTCCAAAGTGACGTTACTTGTCTTAATTACTTATCACTTTATTTATTAGATCTTCTTTTGCTCTTTAAAGTCATTGGGTTTGAGAGAGATGGCCCAGCAGTCAAGAGCACTCACTGCTCTTGCAGAGGACCTGGGTTTGATTTCCAGTACCCACATGGTGGCTCACACTGTCTGGAATTCCAGTTCCAGGGGATACAGCACCCTCTTCAGGCCTCTGTTGGCACCAGGCATGCATGTGGTACACAAACATACATACAGGCAAAACTCATACACATAAAAATAAAGCTTTGGGACTAGAGAGATGGCTCAGTGGTTAAGAGCACTGGACATTCTTCTAGAGGACCCAGATTCAATTCCCAGCACCCACATGGTTGCCTATAATGCTAGTCCTAGAAATCTGTTACCCTCTTCTGGCTTCCACAGGCACCAGGTACACATGAATTGCACAGACATACATGCAGACAAAACACTCATCCACACAATTAAATTTAAAATAAAAATAAAGTTTTCAAAAAATCACTTAGAGATGTATTTGACTATAAAACTGATGGCAGTTTAGATAAATGGTAGTTACTTACCTAAGGTGTTTTGAGGGAAGGAAGTAGCTGCTGTCTTGGCTCTGTAGTTCAAAAAATGTTAAGGTGTAAGTGTAAATACCTTGACTTTTCTCTTGGCTTTAAAGATAACTACTCTAGTTTTAGGTATTAGATCCATATTCAAGCCAGAAGGAGAAGGGTGTGTGTGTGTGTCACAGACAGACAGAAACTAGTGATATGTATTTAAATTTCGTTTAGCCAAAATTCCAGATGATATGACACAGCATACTGAAGGCTGGAAAAATGAAGGGAGGGGGTTGGCTGTTCAATGGTGTTTGCTTATCAGACTGATAACTGTCATTGAAGAGAGTTCAGATCAGTGAAGGGAGTTCAGAGCTGTTTAGGGCAGCCTTAGCATTAGTTGAATAAATGGATAATCTTCTGAAATCAAATTGTTAAATGTAATCCAGGCATGAAGGAGGAGACTAGACTAGGAACAAAAAGCTTTGTTTCTTTATTTTGAGACATAGTCTTATATAGCTCAGAGTGACCTCAAACTCCGTATGTAGCAGTCCTGCCTCCCTCCATCTCTTGAGTGCTGGGATTACAGGTGTGTGCTACCATCCCTGGAATGTACTGTTGTGGGTGGGGATTGAGCCCAGGCAGGCATGCATGTAAGTCAAGTGGTGTACTGATTTCCATGTTGGTTCCCTCACCTTATTTTCCTTTCTTTCTTCCTTCCTTCTTCTTCTTCTTTTTTTTTTTTTTTTTTTTTTTTTTGGCATATTGTAGCACATAGCATGTGGAAAAGAAGGTGACCTTTTTCTTTCTTTCTTTCTTTCTTTTTTTTTTTTTTAAAGATTTATTTATTATGTGTACAGTGTTCTGCCTGCACATATTCCTGTAGGCCAGAAGAGGGCACCATATCTCATTACAGGTGGTTGTGAGCCACCACGTGGGTGCTGGGAATTGAACTCAGGACCTCTGGAAGAACAGTCAGTGCTCTTAACCTCTGAGCCATCTCTCCAGCCCTTCTTTTTTTAAAAACAAAACAAAAAACTAGGACCTTCAGTCAGGTGTAGCCTGGGGTAGTCAGGAGCTCACTCTTCTTCCTTAGCCTCCTGTTTAGGGTGTGATGGGAATGGCAGCAAAAGGAAAATGTACTTCAGGAACTTGCATGGATTGAGTCTGCGTAGATGAAGGAACGTAGAGTAGAGCCTTTGAGTGCACGTCTGCTCCTAAGGAGTTCCGGAATAGAACCATCAGTGTGAAAGGTCAATTTGGAGAGTAGAGCACAGACTGAACAGAAGCTGGGACTGGGGGCTGTGATTGGTAGTGTCAGATGTTTTGAGAAGCCAAGTTATAAGGACTTAAACAAGAAGATCCTTTTTGAATGTGTTTGGTTGGTGTCCCTAAAACAGTGAGTTAAGGGGAGAGGTGGGAGGAGTCCATCACTTCATAATGATCAACACTCATCAAATGAAAAATTGAAAGGATAACACACTTAAATGTTTCTTTTGGAAACTGACCAGAATTCAAACAATACAAAGTTATTTTATGCCTATTGAGGCCGGCAGTTTATGGCTCCACTGGGTAGAAAAGACCTCTAACCTTGGGGTGTGGGTATGAGTACACACACACAAAAAATAAAATAGAAACAAAAAGAAACAGTTCACAATGTCTGTAGTTTTTTTCTCAGACAATAGGACTCATAGGGAGACTCATAGGAAGACATAACTACATAGGCGTTATTTTTCTGATTGGTATAAAGTAATAGCCCAGTGGTGTACTTTCTAACCTACAGTTTGTGTTTATTTTTCCTGGGAGGATTAAGGATACCTCCTTGACGTAGCTCTTCACAGTTGATGGCTTCTGGCAGGGGGTTGGGTGGGCAAGGACTCAGTTTTCTTTAAGGTGCTGGGAGTTTGACCACGTTCCAGTGGGTATATGGACAGCACGCATTGGACTTGGTGCGTTTTCTTTTCTTTCCTCCTTTCTTTCCTTTTCTTTGGGGTAGGTGACAAGGGAGGAATGTGGACATGGGAAAATGGGGAGTGAATGTGATCAGGGTGTGTTATGTGAAACTCAATAAAATTATTACGTTGGAAAAAAAGATGCCTACTAGAGATTAGGCGTCTTGCCTCTTGTTGGATTATTATAAATAAAGTGAGATGAATATAACTCAGGCCAAGGGGAGGTTCCTAGGGATTACCGTTTGTGAGATGCACTGTTTCTAATCAGATCCCTACCCACCCTCCACAGGTTTAACTTATTTCTTCAGCAAAAATGTGACTTTAGAAAAGCCCCAAGGAAGGTTGAACCGCGGAGGTCAGACAAAGGGTCGGGTGGTGAAGCGTACAAGAGAAGTGCCTTGATCCCGCCTCTGGAAGAGACAGTTTTTTATCCTTCCCCCTGCCCTGTAAGAACTCTTGTGAAGCCCTTCTTCTTCACTGTTGGGGTAAGAGCTCACACCGCTGGTGTTTTCCTAGCTTCCTGCTAGCTCTGTGTTCAAGTACTACCCTGGGCGGCTTCCTGTAAGAACACAGGGGTGGGGTTCAGTGGGACTGGGAAGCTGGCCAGGTGAATTCAGATTAAAGAATGAATCCAATAATTGCTTTCAGAATTTGGTCCCATTGTATGAGCTTTAAGGAAGACATTTATGGGCTTCCTATTTCATATAGCATTTCAAGTGGCGCTAAGTTAGTATTTTTATTTTATCTGGAGAGTTGTTGCTGGAAACAGGCCTCTGGACTCTTGACTATAAAACAACATGCTGGGTTTTACTATGCTAGGTGAAATATTATCTGGGAAATATATTTCATTTTCAGACTATTTAAATATTTTCTCTAGTTCACAGGCTGTGCATTTGGATCAGCTGCCATTTGGCAATATGAATCACTGAAATCCAGGGTCCAGAGTTATTTTGATGGTGTAAAAGCTGACTGGTTGGATCACATTCGACCACAAAAGGAAGGAGACTTCAGAAAGCAGGTAAGAGTAAACGTTGCTTTCTTTATTCCACCTAACTGCAAATTTAAAGTCTGACTATTTAGAAAGCATTCTTTTTTATTTATTTTTAACTTTTATTATTGTGTGTGTTGGAGAAAGGTGGGGGTGAGTAAGTGCTGTGGTATTCAAATGGAGGTCACAGAATTTTTTTTTTTTAGATACCAAGTCTTACTCTATAGTCCTGGCTGGCCTGGGAGTCAGAGATCCACCCACCTCTGCTTCCCAAAATGCTGTGAATAAAGGCATGTGCTACCATGCCCAGGTTTTTATAATGGGTTCTGGGGCTCAAACTCAAGTTGTCTGACTTGTATAGCAAGTGTCTTCCCTCCTGAGGCCTGACTCTAGCAAGTGTCCTTACTTAGTGGCAGCGTTCCATCCACAGATGTGAAGTTGAAGACATACCATTCCTCTTCTGTGTCCTTTAACCATAGTGGGCATTTACTGGTGCATGTCTGGCAGTGTTGCAGTTGACTTCATTACGAGTTTGTCCTTCAAGAGTTACCACAGAGAGTTAAAAAAGGGTGGGGGCGCTTTTCTAACCCTGCTATAGCAGCCAGTGTTCACTTTCTTCACCCTGCTAAATTAGTTTGTAACAGGACTACAGGGCTGAAAAGTATATATGTATATACACACACACACACACACAGAGGCATGTGCCTGTGGGCCTGTGGGCCTTATAGACAGCCATCACGTGGATTGTAAAACACTGCTCTGACATAGTGCTTATGGACTGGTAAATTCCCATTGCTTTATGTTCTGACTGGCTTCGGGAGGGAATACCAGAAGGAGGTGCAAATTCAGAGCTTGTAGAGCTGTGTTACTTTGTATATGAAACTGATGGTTGTCTTTCCTCTTAACCAAGCTCTTAAAGTTTCTAGATACAGTATTTTACTTGTCAGTACATACTGGGTACTGAGGCCGTGGGTAGCACACTTGATTCCACATCCGTTTGTTTTCAAGCACCACTCACACCTCTCACCAGTGTTAGGAGCTGAACTCAGGGCCTTGTACAGGCTCAGCAAAGCATCTGGTTTTGCTTGTTTGTCGGCCTCTGTGTCTTGTGGTTTGGGCTGCATGTGTTTCTGTGCAGCATGTGCGTTCAGCGCCCTCAGAGGCCAGAAAAAGGATGGTTCTGGATTCCCATGGAACTGGAGTTGCACATGGTTGTGACCCACCATATGGGTGCTGGGAATTGAACAGTGGTCCTGAAAGAGCAGTGCTCCTAACTGCTGAGCCATAGGGTTTATTTTTATTTGTGTATGTGCATGCCACATACTTGCAGGTGCCCACGGAGGCTGGAGGAGGCAGTGGATCCTCTGGGGCTGGAGCTGCACCTGACAGGAGTTCTTAGAACTGAGCTCAGGTCTAGCAAGTGTGCTCAACTGCTGGCCAGCTCTGTGATGCTTTGAAATGTGGGAAACGATATGGGATGTGTATATAAAGCCTTAATCCAAAAATAGCATTCATTTAATAATAGCTAAGCAAATAGTAGGTTATTGTAACGCAGATCTTAAAAGGTCTTATTAATAAAAGCAAACCCAGAGCCAGGTATTGGGGTGAATGCTGAAAGATCAGAGAAGCAGAACAAGCCATAGCTAACCTTGCCTCGCCAATTCCTCTGCTGATCCTGTTTCCTCAAACTGGAAGCCTCTGTGTCCTCATCCAAATGGGTCTCAGCTGAACTGCTGCTCAGAAGCCTAAAAGCTTAACCAGGCTCTAGTTCCTGGTCCTCATGCCTTATATACCTTTCTGCTTCCTGCCATCACTTCCTGGGGTTAAAGGCGTGTGTCACCATGCCTGGCTGTTTCCAGTGTGGCTTTGAACTCACAGAGATCCAGACAGATCTCTGCCTTCGAAATGCTAGGATTTTTTTCCCCCCCAGGGCTGAGGACCGAACCACTGAGCTAAATCCCCAACCCCGAAATGCTAGGATTAAAGGTGTGTGTGCCACCACTGTCTGGCCTCTATGTCTATCTAGCAGCTGTTCTGTTCTCTGACCCCAGACAAGTTTATTAAGGTGCACAGTATATTGGCGGACACAATATCACCACATTTCCCTTTTTTTGTCTAGATTTAAAAAAGCTTATAACTAATACAAGAAAAACTATATCCAATAAGTATATACAATATATACAGTCAAGAATTGCATTAACAATGTCTAGTCCATTACCATTTGACAGATTTAGACAAAAAATTTTCGTTACGTATCCTATTTAAAACAAGTAGTTCCTTTTTAAAAGTAGATTCAATAATCTCTCTTTTTATCTTATCAGGTTATGGTATTTAAAATCTATGTTCATTAAAGAAAATTGAAACAATTATGAGTACAATATGGAAGAGGAAGTCCTAGCCTGGCATAGTAGCACGGGCCTTTGTCCCTGGTACCTGAAAATTTCTGAGTTGGGGAATTTGAGGAAAGCCTCAACGACAGAGCAAGCTCTTAGTTAGAAAGCAGATTCTTAGAAAATGGTTCACACCACTGTCCATGCAGCTCTGGGGACTCACAGTTAGTTACAGAGATGGGATCACATACATCCTAATGTGTCATTCCTTTTTAGTCTTGAGTTTCTTTCCGTGTGAAAGTCTGGTTCAGATTCATAATTAGAATTGTTTTTGAGACAAGATCTCAAATATGAGCTTAGGCTGGCCTTGACTTTGTTATGTGCACAAAGATGACCTTGAATTTCTAATCCTCCTGCCTCCACTTCCCAAGAGCTGGGCTGATAGGTGTGAACTAGCACAGTGTTTTCTGTGTGCTGGGATGGAGCCCAGGACTGTGCATGCCAGGCACATCATAGCCCTAGAATAGTTTTTACTTAAACATTTTAATCATGGAAACATTTCAGATTGAGAAGTAGAGAGAATAGCATAAAGAAGCCTGTTATTGTACAAACAGTAGTTCCCAGCACGTGGCCAGTTTCATTTTTCGTATCCTTTCCCTTCCCTTACTAGATTATTGGAAAGAAGCCATCAGCATATTTGGTCCCTAAAAACGTGGCCCCAGGTGCGGTGGCAGAGGCAGGGGATCTCTGAGTGTCAGGGCAGTCAGGCCTCAACATGAGAATGACTCTTTCAAAAAAAAAGTGGCAATTTTAGTGAAAAATATAGTTCGAATTTCATTTTCTGAAGATTTATGTGTATGAATGCCTTGCCTGCCTGTATGTGTGTGCACCATGTGCATGTCTGGTAACCACAGAACTCAGAAGAAGACACTGGATCCCCTGGAACCCGAGTTACAGGTGGTTGTGAGCCACCAAGTGGGTGCTGGGAATCAAACCCAGGTCCTTTTTAAGAGCAGCTGATGCTCTTAAGCACTGAGCAGTCCTCCAGCCCCTTCTTTCTGTTTTGACATGGTTTTGCCCTGTTGCTCAGGCTTACCACCAACTCCTGGGCTCAAGCATTTCTTTTCCTCAACCTCTTGAAAAACTAGGACTTCAGGCCCATGATACCATGCCTAGTATCTGTTGTAACTTTTTTCTTAGGTTTTTTTTGTTTTGTTTTAAGATATATGTCTTGTGTGTGTATAAAAGCACACATGAAGAGAGTATGTGAGTGTATGCTCAAGAGCTCGTGTGTGTGTGTGTGTGTGTGTGTGTGTGTGTGTGTGTGTCTGTCTGTCTGTCTGTCTGTCTGTCTGTCTGTCTGTCTGTTGTGGGAAGTGGCAGAGGCCAGCAGTGGGTATTGGATCTCTTGGAACTTTTTATAAAAGTGCTGGGAAAATGAACTTCAGTCCTCATAATTTTGAAGTAAGTGTTTCTCCAGCTCCCTTAGTTAGAATTTTTTTTTTTTTTTTAGTATAAAGTTTGTTTTGTTTTAGATAGAGTGTCATTGTGTAGTTCAGGCTGTCCTGAAACTCACTATGTAGGCCAGGCTGACCTGAAATTCTCAGAGATCTGCCTGCCTCTGCTTCCCACATGCTAGCATTAAAGCCTTTTGCCAGCACAGCCAAGTCTTAGGTAACAGTTTTAATAGGACCTTACCTCCTCCATCTTACAGTGTGACCCTGTTCTTCACTCTCTTGGTCGGCCTCATGACAGCACTGCTAGCTCACCTTTATTATCTCGTTCTGTTCAGAGAAAACTGTCTGAGCAGTGGTTCTGTGGAGAGTCTGAGTAGGGGATTTCGAGAGGACAAGAGACGCCAGTGCAGACGAGCCTTTTCCTCCTGAGCACAGCACAGAAGCAGCTGCTGTCTTAAGATGGCAGACAGGAGAAGCTTGATTTGACCCCCAACTCATTTTTTGTAGTCTCATGCCTTGCAACACATTCTATCATTAAATTCTCAGTTTTATGTTTAATAGTATGTTCTCATTTCAGGTCTTTTTCAGTATTTAGCTCTTTTTTCCCTGTAATTACTTATTTATATTTATACCTATAATTAGGGAATTGTTAAAAGACTTTTTCGGTAGGAGGAATGTTAAAATGAAAATTGTGTGGGAACAACAAGGGAGATACTGAAATTGGATGAAATTAGTTACTTATCAAGGACAGTAAACTGTTTCTCTAAAAATTATAAAGGATCATGATACTTAGGAGACATGAAATTAATACTGTTAAAGAAGTTTCCGGTCCTCTAAATTAAAATTGTGAAACAGGGTTGTGACCAAAGGCATCATGGCAGTCGATAAATTTGGGTTGATAGGTTTTTTTGGTCACATCCACAATTACTTTAAAGAATTCTGAAGATGATGTAATATGAGAAAAATGTTTTGTTTGGTAGAGAATTCTTTTTATTAAATAGTTTCAGTCCTGAGAGAAAGCACCCACCTTTCCCCTTAGTCGAAGTGTTTCACCTAGAGTTATGTGCATTTTCCTTCTGTTTTAGATTAACAAGTGGTGGAATAGCCTAAGTGATGGCCAGCGGACTGTGACAGGTTTGTGTTAGCTTACACGTTTTAGCCATTCAAGGGAAGAGAAATCAGAACAAAAGGTACAGTATGTCACAGGCAATGGCTTTCATACCGTGCTCACTGGTGGATTAGGAGACAGGAAGTCTCTGTACCTACACACCTATGTAATAGTATAAAATAATGTGGAGCTGGGCATGACAGCCCATGTCTGTAATAGAAGGACAAAGAGTTCAAGGCCAGTCTGTGTTATATAGCAAGGTATTACCAAAAGGTCTTGCCAATACCAACAAAAAAAGTCTGGCATAAATGTTTTCAAGATGTTCTGGATCACTTTCCTAGTTTGTATATAACATGATATTGACCAAATAAACAATACTGCTTGTAAATAGTTCATGGGTAATTGTTATTTCCCCCATTAAGGAAGATGAAGAAATGCTGGGATATAGCATAGTTGGTAGAGTGCTTGCCTAGCAAGGCCCTGGGTTCAGCCACAGCACTGCACAGACCCAGAAAAGTGGTACATGCTTGTAATCCTAGCACTTGGGAGGTAGAGGCAGGAGGATCAGAAGTGTAAGGGTGCGTAACAAGTTTGAGGCCAGCTTGGAATATAGAAAACAAGCCAAGGGAGACATTGCTCAGGTCACAGGGGTCTCTGTACTTTCCAAGCTGGCTGCAAGGAAGTTGTTTCTATTTTGTAGATGGAGGCTGGCTTCTAGAGAAAGAACTTTTCTCTACCTTTTAATTGTTTGAGAATTTTGTTCATGTATAAAATGTATGAAAAGACCTTTTTGAAGTCAAACTACTAGTAAAATAGAGGTGAGTTTTAACCCCAGTCCATCTCCCTGCCTACTAAACCATGTTCAGAAGGCTCCCTATAACGTGAGTGTGTGGTCATGTCGTCCATGCCACCATGGTGATTTATTTTGTGCTGCTTTTCTCCCCCGAGTGGAGGGGTGAGAGACAGAATCTGCAGACCAGGCTGGCCTGGAACCCAGAGATCTGCCTGCCTCTGCCTCCTGAGGACTGGGATTATAGGTGTACACCACCACACACTTGCTTCTTCTCTACATTTCTATGGAAAGACACACTTAATTTTTCAAAGCTAATAGTTTATGGACTTGAAAAACTCAAGGAAATGGATTTGTAAGTTCTGTACAGTTACATACATAGTAAACATGATTTCTGGAGAGTAGCCTGATACTAATTACTCTCAAACAGGGTTATATTTATTGGTACTCTGTTTCCCTTAATTTCTTGGTAGATAGAAGGGTGTTTATATTTCTTAATTTAGACTGTTTCTTCTATATGAAAGTTAATTTTTCCTCACTTTATTGGAACCTGATGTATTCTTGAAGCTTGTGATTGACATGCTTTCTTTAGAAAGCACTTTTGTTTTTCTGAATTCATCGACATTTTCTGAGAAATAACACCAGCTACCTTGAAGGTAAATGTCAGCATCCTGAGGCCAGCAGTGAGAGGAGCATGGACTGTGTACACAGCAGCAGCAGCTGGTCTGTCGAACAACCAGTGGAGGAAGACTTCAAGTTGCCATAGCCAGGGTTGTAGAACTGATTTCAGCAGTATGGTCTTAATAAATAGTTAATTCAAAGAAGCTCTATAGAAAGACATCTGTTTCCACTGAGATTTATGTGTTTTGTTTGCTTGTTTTCAAAAAGCAATGACAATTAAAAGACCTGCAGTATTTTTTTCTTCTTCGAAATGACATCTGTTTGTGTGTATGTGAGTGCGTTTGTGGAGGTCAGAGGACACCTGTCAGGAGTCACTGAACTGTGTGTGACCAGGGCGGGAACTCAGGCTGTCAGCTTTCACAGCACAGAGCCGTCTCATCCGCCCTCCTTCGGCTCCTCATTGCAGTTCACAGGTGCTTGCCATGCTGTGGGTCTGGGCACGATCAGGTTTTCTCCCATTTAGTGTAAGAAAAGGCCCAGGCTCAAATGTTAAAACTTTTTTCAGCTGGGCATGGAGGTCTACACCTTTACAGGCAGATCTCTGAATTCAAGGTCAGGCTGGTCCATATAGTGAGACTGAGTTTGGCCCATGAGAAAAATTACTGACAGAAGCAGCCAGTCATTTACAGTCAGTAACCCCATGGCTTCGCCAAGTGGTGCTCCCCATCAGGGAGTTATTCATCCAGTGGGTCGACCTGTTAAATACTAGTTGTCACCTGCTGTATACTCCCACAGCCCTCTGCACTGTTTCACCCAGAAAACATACCTAACATGACTAAAAGTTTGATTGCTATAGATGACTAACTACTAACTTGTCTTTCTTTATTATTCTAAATAGCTTTCAAGAACTAAAACTTTACATTTTTAAATGAGCTGCATGGGTACAGTGCCTTAAACAAGAATAGAAACAATTACAGTATAACAAAAATAACCTTAAATTTGTATCAATACCAGTGTAAAATATTTGAGACAAGTGGTGGTTTTTTAGTTCAAAAGTAGATTTAATAATTCACCATTTTATACTAAACCCCCTTTTTCCTTCAGAAAGAGATCCCTGCATCTAATCTCCTTTGTTCAGCTTTTTTCCTGACCATGACCAACAATAACTTGAAACCAACCCCCCTAAACTATGATAAACACCCATAATCCAAACTACCTTCCCCACCTGTTGGGAATGTGGGTGTCATGTTTTCTAGACTGCTTCCTGTTGTCGGGGGGTGATGGCATCTCCAGAGAACCCTGAGAAAATGGGGATAATGGTCAAGTCCTGGGAGAGCTAGCTGTATTATTATTTTTTTTGTTTAGTCTCTATAATGGGAAGGTGTAGAGCTTATCTGAAGTCCTAGCTGAATAGTCTGTGAGGCTAGACCATCTCAGCTAGGAGCTTTGAAGTTGTTCTGGTTGTAGATTTTTTTGTTGTTGTTTTGTTTTTTTTGTTTTTCGAGACATGGTTTCTCTGTGTAGTTTTGGTGCCTGTCCTTGAACTCACAGAGATCCGCCTGGCTTTGCCTCCCGAGTGCTGGGATTAATAGCGTGTGCCACCACCACCTGGTCTGGTTGTAGAATTTTGAAGAAACTGCAACAGAGGCATTTTGAGGCTGGATCACCTGGGCTACTTGTCTTCATTGGTGTCTGGTCCTTTTGTTCTTTAAACCCACAAACTTTTTTTTTTTTTTTTTGGTTTTTCGAGACAGGGTTTCTCTGTGTAGCTTTGCGCCTTTTCTGGGACTCACTTGGTAGTCCAGGCTGGCCTCGAACTCACAGAGATCCGCCTGGCTCTGCCTCCCGAGTGCTGGGATTAAAGGCGTGCGCCACCACCGCCCGGCTAAACCCACAAACTTTTAAAGCTAACAGATATATCTGTAGTAACATAAGTATGGAATGTGCAGTGTGCACAAGTCAGCTAACGATGATTTTTGTTTATTTGTTTGTTTTATGTTTGAACAGGGAAAAGGCATCTGTTAACTTTATAAGTTTCTTTGGACTGTATAACCAAACCTCTATCCATGTCATATAAAAGGATGGCTTGCAATAAAAGTCATGAGGACTCTGTAGTCAGCAAGATTGATCATGTCTCATCCAGTCTCAGAGCTGTTCCCATGTCAAGGCATCAGCTTATATATCACCTGTTTTGTAGTTTTTCTTGTTTTATTTTTCATGTCTGTAGCCAAGATTTTCAGAAGGTCTCCTGATCAAATCTGGTCTTAATTTTGACGAAATCCATAGCTTTTTGTTTCCTGTTGAAACAAAGCAAACCTTTTCCCCCAATGCAATGTATTTTCTGACTTCCATTCTGAAGTTAAGACATTCTCTGGTGATATTTTATTTGTGCTGAAATGACATATTTTACTTGTGTGTTAATAAAGTTTGCCTGGAGATCAGAGGTCATAGTGAGCCATAAACAGAAGTCAGGTGGTGGTTGCACTCTCTTAATCTGATCACATGGCAGGCAGTCTCTGTGTGGTCAAGGACACAGTCAAGCTGGTGACACATGCCTTTAATCCCAGTACCAACCATAGAGACCTGGAGGTCTGTATAGACAAGCAGTGACAAGGAAGTGGTGTGGCTGGGCTTAGAGCCAATGAGAAGGCAGAACAGGAAGGCAATAAAGGCATAGGTTAGACAGGAAGAATCTCTCTTGGGAAGCTACAGTGATGTGGTAAGCTAAGGTTAGTCGGTGGCTATTTGCTATTTCTCTGATCTCTTCAGCTATTACCCCTTTATTTGGCTCTGTGTTTCTTATTTAATAAGACTGTTTAGAAATTCATCTACAATTCTCAAAATAGCATTTTGAGCAGTTTCCATAATCCAGTGTTTCTCAGCAACTATAGTTTTTTTGTTTATCAGCATTTCAAAAATTTAAAGTCAACAAAGCACCAGACAGGATCCAGACACCCTATGTATTTTCCATCATGTTGTGGCTTTTTCCTTTTATATTACTTTACTCTCTCTTTAAAGAGTTTATTATTTTTAAACTTTTTTTTATGACTGTTTATACTCATTTTTTTTCTTTAGCATCTAAGTACATTTATAAGCATACTATGTCTGTTCAGAGGTTTTCTCAATCTGCACCTAACTTTTTAAGCACCTGCAGCTGCACACTAGTACAATGTTCTGACCGTGTGAGCCGAACCTTAAAATGCCAGGCGGATGGTCTGCCTCTGCCTACTTTGAGTCTGTGAATCATGGAGCCTCATGTCTGTGAGCCCTGGCCTGGAGCTAGTCCATCTGCCCCAGGGCTGGGAAGTTTCTGGGTCCATGCTGTGGTAGGCGTTTCTGCCTAGTCTCCTTCCACCAAGTGGCGACTGTCAGCTACTCATAAACCCCATTCAGATGCTCGGTATCAGAGTCTCTTAAAAGAGTCTCTGTAAGCCACAAGCACTGAGCCTGCTCACTATTTTTTTTTTTCCTCAGCTTTTTCAGGCCCTGTATGGATTTACGTGCCCCACATTGTATGCTAATTGTAACAAGCTTTTTAAAATGTCATCAGACTTTCTTTTGTGGGACCTCCAGTTCCCCAATAACAAACAACATGGAGACTTAATATTAATTATGGAAACTTGGCCTTAGCTTATGCTTTTATCCAAGTAGTTCTTATAACTTAAATTAACCTGTCTCTATTAATTATATTCTACCACATGACTCAGTTACCTCTGGTTTGTGCCTTATGTCCAACTTCTTCAGAGTCTCTGATGAAATGCACCCACCTAGGTTCCTCCCCCTCTTCCTCTCTCTCCCTGGAAATCCTGCCTATCCTTTCCTGCCTAGCCACTGGCCATTCAGCTCTTTGTTAAACCAATCAGAAAGCACCTTAGGCAGAGACACATCTTTACAGTGTACACAAATATTCTGCACCACAACCCCAAGAAGAGTACTTCTCCTCTCCAGCTTTCAGGGGCTCCTGTTAGGCTTTCACTAGGTGTGGTTTGAGTGTGAAATGTCATTCATGGGTTCATGTGTTTGGTCCCAAGCAGGCGGTTGTGCTATAGGGAGGTTAGGGAACCTTTCAGAGGTGGGGCATGGCTAGAGGAAGTGGTCCCTTGGGGTGGGCATTGCCTCCCTATTTTGTGTTTGTCCCCCAGTAGTTTGTGATTCTCCTGCCTCTGTTTCTGGGTTGGCCATTATCAAACAATAATTACGAATCTGATTATTTATTGAGCAGAGTAAACTGTTCTGAAGGAGAACAATATTGATCTGGGTGAAGAAAGTTCCTGGGCTGGGGAAATGACTGTGTAAAGATGATAGCCTCAGCTGGGTGTGGTGGGGCGCACCTGTAATCCCAGCACTCAGGAGGCAGAGGCAGGAGGATCTCTGTGAGTGGAGGCCAGCCTGGTCTACAGAGTGAGTTCCAGATCAATCAGGGCTACACAGAGAAACCTTGTCTGAGAAAATGGGGGACGCTAACCTCCCAGTTAGCCCCCCTGAACCTGACAACCTGAGTCGGTCCTCAGGACCAGGGAAAATGTGTGAGAGGCTGGGTGTGTCTGCACTCCACAAGGTGGGGCTGGAGACAGGTAAGCTCCTGAAGCTGGCTGGTCAGCCAGCCCGGATTCCCAACACCACCGCAGAAGCGATAGCAATCCTGGGGCGGCAAGGAAGGCAAGAGCGACCCCGAAAGTTGTGTGTGTCAGCCTACCGTAAATAAGACCTTTAAAAAAGGTAGCCAGTTCTTAGAGCATTTGCAGCTTTCCACAAAACCTCTGATTTACCCTTTTGACACTTTGAAGGCATTGGCATGGTTTGTGTTCCTCAGTCTACCATCCCTTACCAAATACACAGTCCACTCATGCACCTGTGGCAGGGGAACATCAGGTGGACGGGATCGGACTTTCTCGGCTCTTATTTTAATGTCCTTCAATTCTGTGTTGTAGGCATCATAGCTGCAAATGCTCTAGTATTCTGCCTATGGAGGGTGCCATCGCTGCATCGAACCATGATCAGATATTTTACATCCAACCCAGCATCAAGTAAGTCTAACTTGTGTGAATTTATGTTGAGATAGAAGTAATATGGAAAATAGGCTTTATATTCATCAGAATGTTACAAGAATGAGTTATTTGTCAGTAATTATACACAAATACAGAGGTAAAGCCCGTAAGCTCCTTGAGGACAAGAACTTTGTCTCCCCTTTGCTGTAATCCCCAGAGGCCTGAAAGGTACTTTACACATAGTAGGTGCTTTTCTTTTTTAAGATCTGGACCAGGCATGATGGAACAACCCTTAATCTCAGCACTCAGAAAGCAGAGGCAAGGGGATCTCTGAGTTTGAGGCCAGCCTGGTCTACATAGAGAGTTCTGGGAAATCCAGGGCTACATAGTGAGAAGAAAAAAGTGTCCAAAAAAAAGAAATTCGATCTGGGGCTGGAGAGATGGCCCAGCAGTCGAGAGCACTGGCTGCTTTCCCAGAGGACGCAGGTTTGATTCCCAGCACCCACATGATGTCTCCTAGCTGCCTGTAACCTCAATTCCAGGGTATTCATTGCCCTCTTGTGGCCACCTTGGGCACCAGACACACAGATATACAGGCAGGCAAGCAAAGTACCCATACAGTTAAATTAAAAAAACAAAATAAAAATAAAAATTTTAAATTAAGATCTAAAATCACTGCAGGCTTATTCTTTGAGGAAAATATTATATGTAATTTTGTGTTTGTAATTGAAATAATTTTCTCATACTTTAGTGATAAAGACAAATTGCTTTGAATGTTCACTGGCTGCTTACTAAGGAGAAACATTTGTTAAGGTAGTTTTTATCCTTTGAAAATGCTCTGTTAAGGGCTGGAGAGATGGCTCAGATTAAGAGCACTGGCTGCCCTTCCAGAGGTCCTGAGTTCAATTCCCAGCAACCACGTGGTGGCTCATAACCATCTATAATAAGATCTGGCTCCCTATTGTGGCCTGCAGGCATACATGCAGACAGAACACTGCATACATAATAAATAAATAAATCTTTTTAAAAATGCTCTGTTAAACAGTCTTATTTAAACTTTTAACCGATTGTTTTGGATTCTTAGGTTTGGCTTAATAACAATAATGAGACAAGCTTAAAGTGAAAACCTTAGTGCCCTAGCTTGCATGTTACCAGATTCTTTGTTCTCTTGCAGAGGTTCTTTGTTCTCCAATGTTGCTGTCAACGTTCAGTCATTTCTCCCTATTCCACATGGCAGCAAACATGTATGTTTTGTGGAGCTTCTCATCCAGTATCGTGAACATTCTGGGTCAAGAGCAGTTTGTGGCAGTGTACCTGTCTGCAGGTAATGCTCACTCTGAGAACGTTGGATTATAAGCCTCACTTCTCTGCAGAAGGGACAGAGGAATGATTATAGTGATATTCTGGACACAGCAGATACTCAGGATGGATTTGTTTATCAAGTTGTGTGTAGAGAAGGGCATCACAGACAAATGGAATTGTTCCTTCCCTGCTTCTCATCTGATAGTTCCCAATTATTACTTGGGGATGCTTGGTTTAAATTAGCGAGCAGACATTCAGGAAGAGAGTACTGCTTAAACATCACATTTTTATCTCCCTGGGCCCTGGTTTTGTAGTTCAGATCAGCCATCTTCTAGATGATGGTCTCCAGACCTCCCAGCTATCTTAGCCATCTGTCTCGTTTGTTGTAGTGGGAAAATGAGAACTGAGAGGTAAAGTGGACACCATATGTCACTCAGTAAGTTGTGTATGGGGTCTTGGAAAGGACACCGCATTCAGGACATTGCCCTATAAATTAGCTGAAGTGATAGTAGGGTGAGGTTCATATGACGACCTTAGATTGATCCAGATAGAAACCTTACACTATTGCTGAGCATAGCATGTAAGCCCAACACTCAGGAGGCTGAGACAGGAGGATAGCAGGTTTGAGGCCACCCTGGACTACAAAGCAGTATACCATCTAAAGAAGAGAGGCGAACCAGTCACTAAAACTGTGGAGTGGAGACGACAATACAGACACGAAGGGCTGGGAGCGGAGGGCCGTGCTAGAGGGCTGGCCTGGTGTGCAGAGGGCCGTGGTAGAGGGCTGGCCTGGTGTGCAGAGGGCCGTGGTAGAGGGCTGGCCTGGTGTGCAGAGGGCCGTGCTAGAGGGCTGGCCTGGTGTGCAGAGGGCCGTGCTAGAGGGCTGGCCTGGTGTGCAGAGGGCCGTGCTAGAGGGCTGGCCTGGTGTGCAGAGGGCCGTGCTAGAGGGCTGGCCTGGTGTGCAGAGGGCCCTGGCTCAGTCACCAGTACATCTGAAGGGAAAAACAGCACCTTTTGTACTGAAACTGTTGACATGTGCCTTATTTCATAGGTGTTATTTCCAATTTTGTCAGTTATGTGTGTAAAGTTGCCACAGGAAGATATGGACCTTCACTTGGTGCAGTAAGTATTTCTTTTTCTTTCTTTTTTAAAGTATATCTAATATAAATGTTTTCTGATCTAATTTTAAATTTCACTGAGGAGTGATTATGTTTATAAGAAAGTTGCAAATGAATACAGCTTCCATATACTCTCAGCCTGCGTTTGCCTTACGTCTTACAGACTCAGTGTAACAGTAAAAACAAGTAAATTGACATGGAAACAATTCCTTTGACACATCTTTGTCAAACTTAGAATGCACACATTTGTAAAACTGAAGTTTTCAGACTGCAGATTTTCTACCTTATACTTGTTGGTTGTGTGTGCTGCGTGGGTGCTTTGGGACTTGTGTGTGGAGGACAGAGTACAGCTTGGTGGACCAGTTCTTTCCTTCTTTTTTTGTTTTGTTTGTCTTTTTGAGATGGTCTGACTGTATGTCCCTGGCTGGCCTGGAACTCAAGAGATCCGCCTGCCTCTGTCTCCTGAGTGCTGGGATTAAAGGTGGGCGCTGCCGTACGTGGCCTGTCTCTGTAGGTTTCAAATATTGGTCGTTTGCATGTACTTGCTGGAATATAGTACATATTGGGAAGAGTATGTGAGAATAATGAGAGCCCCCTCTAGGATTAGATAATTCTCATTACACATTTAAGTCTGCTACTATGTTAGAGTGTTCACTGGGCAGACACTACCTAGATACAGTCACTGGGCCAGACATGGTGGCACATGCCTTTAAGACCAGCACTCAGGTTGCAGAGGACATGGATCTCTGTGGGTTCCAGGCCAACCTGGTCTACATAGAGAGTTCCAGGTCAGCAAGGGCTACATGCTGAGACCCTGTCTCAAGCAACAAAACAAACCAACAGATGCTGTGGACATTTTGTGTACAGCCCCTTGTGTGGACATGTGCTTTCATTCTTAGTGTCAAATGACCAGATCATATGGTACAGATGTTACTGTTTAAGAACTACAGACTGTAGCACATCGACCAGCAGTGTTCTGTCCTTTCCTGCCAGCAGAACGTGAGAGTCCCCGTCTCCACGGCTTCACCCGCTCACGGCTGTGGCCTGGTTGGGACTTTTGTTTTTCCCAACAGCTAGTGATGTTGATGATCTCGTGTTTGTTCCTTGTGCATCATCTTTGAATTATCCTTGCTCATTAACATCTTTATTGAACTTGTCAAATATTCTTGATATATTTTGGAAGCAGGTGCTTTGTTAGGTTGTTGTTTGAAACATACTCAGGTAGCTAAGGCTGACCTTGAGCTCCTCATCCCACTCCCTGTACTGCCCAAGTGCTGGGATTGTAGGCATGTGCCACCTTGCCTGGCTTTTATCAGAATTTTAACCAGCAAACATTTGTTTATTTGTCATTTCTTGGAACAATTTCTTTCAAAGAGTATGCTTTTAATTTGCACCAACTTTAATGTCATTAGAGCTCACTTTTGATGTTGCAGTGAGGAAAGTTTTGTCTGACCGAATCACAAAGATTTTACCCCTATGATTTGCTTTATTTATTTAATTCTATGTTTCATTTTAAACCATTTTAAATCTTAGTGCAGGGCTGGAGAGATGGCTCAGAGATTAAGAGCACTGGCTGCTCTTCCAGAGGTCCTGAGTTCAATTCCCAGCACCCACGTGGTGGCTCACAACCATCTGTAATGAGATCTGGTGCCCTCTTCTGGCCTGCAGGCAAACACACAGGCAGAACACTGTATACGTAATAAATAAACATAAATAAATAAATAAATCTTAAAAACAATGTTAGAATTTTAGCACAGATCCACTAGCTCTTAACACTTTGCCATATATCATTTCCTCTCTGACTACACTTATTTTTTCAGAATCATTTGAGCAGGTTTCTTTTGTTTTCTGTCTTTTCTTGTGTGTATATACAAAAGAGAGACACAGACAGACACAGTGCACCAGTGCACACACGTGCTGTGGTGTGCACACACGCGCTGTGGTGTACATATGCAGGTCAAAGGACGACTTTTGGGCTTGGCTCTCTCCTGCTTTGGGTTCTGGGGACTAGATTCAGGCATCAGGTTTGGTGTCAAATGCTTTCTATGTGTTGAGCTACCATCCTCAAGACCAGCTGTCTTATATTGTGTCTCTTTCTTCCTAGATACTTCAGCATATATTTCCTAGAAACACAAATATCTTTACATATCCCACAGCGCCGCTTTTAAATAGCTACATTAAACTTTATAATCCATATAAAATCCAGGTATGGAAGTTGTTCCAGTAATGTTTCCCCGAAACTCACGTGTTGCATTTAGTTCTGATTTTCTGGGCTTCTAAAAGCTGCCTCCTTTCCACAGGTCATCTTTATTTTTCAGACAGTACAGGGTGGCTGTTGTGGATTTGTCTTTTTCCTCAAGACTCAGTCAGCTTGTGTGGCTGGGTGGGAGTGTTAGATAGATAGATCAGTGGTGTCCTCAGGTACTAGGACCACAGGGACATGGTGTCTGTTTGTCCCTTTCTGTGGTGAACGTCTTAGCTGTTGTGTAGTTTCTATACTACAGCTTTCTTTTAAAATTAATGTGTAAGATGTGAGAAGACGTTTTAGACTGTGTAAATACCATGTCCATCAACCTCCCCTGGCATGCGTTCCACTGGGTGTAGACTCTGTTGTTTTAGCTGGAGTTGGTTTTCACTGTATTCTTATGCAAAGGTAACATGCATATCCTCATAGCTAGTGTCTTCTGTAAGCACACCTCCCTTACCACACTGGGATCAGCACTGACATAGCACACTTGGCCAGAGTTGGTGGTTTCCGTGCGGTCCTTTTTGTGTGCTGGAATGTTACACTGAAGATTCCTGAAGTCTGTCACAATGTATCTTCCTGACCTAGTACTTGAGATGAATGACCGGGAAGCACTTTGTAGAGTTTCCCTCATGGAGATAACTAAGATTTGTTCTCAATAAATTATTCCTTTCACAGACAGTTTTGTCTCAGCTGTGACCTTTGTTAGAAAAAGACTAGGTTGCCATGCTGTGTTTTCTCCTGTTTCTCCTCTGCACCTCACACTTGGATGCTTTGCAGTCCTCTGCCAGGCTGTGCAGTTCACGTCCAGCCTTGGTTCTGCTGTGCTGCTCTGCAGGACGCTCTTCCTGTGTCCCCTCATTGCCCTGAGCCTGGGTTTCCATGTGCTGCCATGGCACACAGTACCTCCCTTCCCATCTCAGAATTACTCATTTTTCTTAGTTGTCTTTCCTACCACGGGGTAAGGTCCATGAAGGTGTGGCCTGTCTGTTCACCTCTGTGTCTCTAGTATGTAATAGCATGTCTACTGTGTTGGAGTCAGATAGTTGAATGAATGTGTGTCATGAGAGTTAATATAAACAAGGAATTGTGATCGTGTTCTTGAGATGTTCCACCATTCAGAAGAATTAGGATTGTGATAGCGTTAAAAGGTTTGATAAATTGGTGTATTCCAGAAAAACACCTCACAGCCATTATAAATTTAAATTGTAAGAAAAAATTGCCCATAGCTCATTCCAGCCAGTTAGAGAGCTGTTAGACAGCCTCGCTTAGGTGCGTGGCGTATGTAATGCTCTCCTTGGAGCGCATTCATGTGCTTATTGTGATACCGTTAAGTTCTCCATGGTGGTAGTGCAGTCTGTTACCTGGGATTATTTGCAGCCTTGTGTGACAGCCTGGCACATCCCTTCCCCTGACACTGTGCACATTCACAGTGGAAAGTGGTAAGATCTGAGCCCTCCAGACGGGGAGTGCATCGGCCTGCACAGAGCCTGGGCATCACAGAGCCTGGGCATCACAGAGCCTGGGCAGCCCGTGCCCCCCGGTCTGCTGTCCTCACCGCCGTGTGTATTACCTTGCAGTCAGGAGCAATCATGACTGTGCTTGCAGCAGTCTGCACCAAGATCCCAGACGGGAGGCTCGCCATCATCTTCCTCCCGGTCTTCACCTTCACAGCAGGCAATGTAAGTACCTGTGGAAGAAGTCTGGCCGGAGCAGTGTTCAACAGTGACTGAACTCTTGCCCTTAAATTGGAAATGGGCATCAAAATTGTACCGTTTCTCTTTTCTCTCCCTGGCTTCTAGGCCTTAAAAGCCATCATTGCCATGGATACCGCTGGGATGATCCTGGGATGGAAATTTTTTGATCATGCAGCACATCTTGGGGGAGCTCTCTTTGGAATGTAAGTTTGAGCATAATCAGGTGCTGAGCTGTTTGCTGCCCCCCGCCCCCTCCCGTGTTCCTGGTGTACAGAGCTGGTGCAGCCATTGTTCTCCCTGCACTGCGCGTGTGGGAGAGCACCGTATGTCTAGGTAGGGGCTGGTGTGGACCGTGTTCCAGGGACGATGGTACCCGACGCCTGCTGCATGTAAGTACCAAGCTCATTACCTTGGTTCCTGTTTAATGAAGGAAACTGAGTCCCAGGAGTAACTGATGGCTTTGAGTAGAGCGGAGACGTCAATCCAAACCCTCAGCTTCTGTTTGCAGCACAGCCACTGAGCACACTGAGTGTGTGCTCACACGCACTGTTGAACTTGAGGAAATTGGGTTTGCCTGAATTTAGACAGAATAGAGCCTGTCTAAGTGAAGCGGTGCTGCCCTAGGTGGAGCTGAGCGCTGCTGTGCCGTTTATGATGTCCATGGTGGTTAAAGCATGGCACACGCGCGTTCTAGCTCTAATGATCACAGCACATTACAGACAGTCTGAGACACAGAGACTTAGGAAATTAGCTCTGCTTTGTGAACTCTAAATTCATCTGTACTTTCCGTGTGTTCTCAGAGCATCTCTTCCCCTGGCGGGTTTTTATTGTTCTAAACATTACCTTTCTTTTATTCTGAAAATAATTGGTCAAATATACTTTACAGTCCTGGATCTGAGAAGCAAAGGCATCCTTTCTCCTCACTGTTCTAATTTCAACTCTTTACACGTACTGGATCTCATTCATGTCCAGGACTCATCTTTTTTGTGGTTAGAAAGGATTCAGAAACTTGGGCTATCGAGAAGGCTCAGTGAGTAAGGGTGCTTGCTGCCAAGCTTAATGACCCACATGTAATCTCCAGCATACATGTGGTGGAAGGCGAGAACTGACTCCTGCAAGTTATCCTTTGACCCACACACATGCATGCACATAGCCACACACGTGCATGCACCCACACACTTGAATACACATACCCACATATGTGTACATGCACCCACACAGGTGCATAAACACACATGCACACCCCCCACATGTACACACACACACACACACACACACCCATGCACACACATGTGTATACCCACATGCGTGCACACCCTCACACTGTACCATGGAATTACAACAGAGCTACAGAGCCCGGCTGTGTGACAGCTGATTCTCACAGAACTCTATGATCCAAGGGTTAATTTGACTTCTTAAAACCCTCTGAGACATTCTGTTCTTCAGACAAGAAAACTGCATAAAGAATGGGTAGTTTGAGGCAGTTGTGGCATTGCACTTTTAATCTCAGACCTCAGGAGACAGATGAGGTAGATCTCTATGCGTTTGAGGCCAAAGAGGGGTTCATAGAGAGACCTGTTTCAAACACACACCACATCCCCCTTTACCAAAAAAGAAGGAATGGGTAATTGGCTAAGGTCTCCCAGGCAGTAATTGCAGGGCACTTGCTTGTTTCCCTGCAGCATCAGGAGAGGGGACACTAACCACTGTGTGGTCGGTGGTGACACAGCCAAATGAATGTGCAGGTTCTGAACTCAACCCCTGAAGCAAAACAGTGTCGTCTTCCTAACTTGGGCTGAGCCAGCTCACAGGTTCATTTGTATTCATGAGTATAATGGAGTCGTTGCCTGTCAGACTGAAGTGTTCGGTTCTGCATGAAGTTAGAAGACTCAAAAGATTTGGAAAGATCCTTGGTTCGTGGAGAGTCCTTGGGAAGTGACTCACTTCTAAGGGTTTACATTCGAAGGGGCAGTCCTTTTTCTCTTCTGCATTCATGAGAGAATCTTGTTTAGCTTCAGAGAATTTTGTTACTATGTAGCTCCTGTCTGACCTCTTATTCAGTATCCAGCCCACCCTGGCTGACCTTGAACTTATGGCAGTTCTCCTCTTAGCTTCCTGGGGGCTAGGATTACAGATGTGTACTCTTGTGTCTAGCTTTCATAAGAAGGAATTAAAATTCTGGTATAAGTCAAGCCCTTTACAATAAAAATGCATATTCAGGTATTTTTGACATGTTAAAACTTTATGTTGTTGTATTGGTTCCAATGTAAATCAGTTAGAGGTGTATTTATTTTTATGTGTATCAATGTTTTGCCAACATGTATGTCTGTGTACCACATTCATGGCTGGTGCCCACAGAGGAGGGCAGCAGATCCCCTGGAACTTGAGTTTCACATAGTTGGGAACCACCATGTTGATGCTGGGAGGTGAACCCGGTTCTTTTTTGTTTTGTTTTGTTTTGTTTTGTTTTGTTTTGTTTTTGTTTTTTCGAGACAGGGTTTCTCTGTGTAGCTTTGCGCCTTTCCTGGAACTCACGTGGTAGCCCAGGGTGGCCTCGAACTCACAGAGATCCGCCTGGCTCTGCCTCCCGAGTGCTGGGATTAAAGGTGTGCGCCACCACCGCCCGGCCGTGAACCCGGTTCTTAAAGAGCACCAAGTGCTTTTATCCTCTGAGCCCTTAAATCCCTCCACCCCTTAAATCTTTTATTCCTTTATTCTTTTTGAAACAAGGTCTCCCTATGTAAACGTGGAAGGCCTGGATCTTGATATGTAGACAGGCTGGTAACAAACTCACAGAGATTTACCTGCCTCTGCCTCTACTGTACCTCTGGCCTCTTGCCTCTGTGCCTTTGTCAGGATTAAGAGCATGGCCATCCTGCCCATTCCCTTAAATAATAAAATCAGATATCTAGTAAAAATGAGGTCAATGAAATTTGGAATCTACCCCTTGGAATTTGAAGTCTGCTTGGAGGAATGAGTATGTAAGTCAGGATTTCGAGGGTAGGTACTTTTCTAGACTGCCAGTCTCCCATCAGTCCATGTCTCCTGGAGGTTATGTCCTTTCCCAGGAGAGGTGAAGCTGCCCTAAATGAACCCCACAGCCTGTGCTCAGGTGGTTACGGCATGCCAAGCCAGTTGGCAGAATCACTCAGCACGTGGAGACGTCCTTCATGCTGTTGTGTGCAGTGCTGG
This sequence comes from Peromyscus eremicus, assembly GCF_949786415.1. NCBI lineage: Eukaryota > Metazoa > Chordata > Mammalia > Rodentia > Cricetidae > Peromyscus > Peromyscus eremicus. The sequence goes on along the minus strand of NC_081428.1, from coordinate 79,093,392 downwards.
AGCCCAGGATCTCAGGTTCCTAGTCAGAGGGTGAGCAAATTAAGGCGTTACACCTTTCTCCTTCACTGCTCATTGCCTTAGGCAGGATTTGGATTGACAGGCCATCCACTGTGTGTAGCTAGTAGAAATGGCAGGAGGTGTATATACCATTATAGTACATGTTAGCAAATCCCACACCTGACATTTCTTCTTCTTATTCATAGAAAAAAAGGGTCAGCGTACCTTTGATCAGACCTTAGTTGACACACAAAGCTGTTTGCATGTTGAACGAATTATTTTCTTGTATACTTGTTCTCCTCTGGTCTGTAATGAGAAAAACAACTGTACATATGGTTGTTTATGCCTCTATTCCTAGCTTTTGGGAGGCAGAATTGTCCTGAGTATCCAGCCAACTTGGGCTACATTGTGAGAACTTGTCTCAAAAATAAATAAGTAAACAAACAAGGAAACATGATGGCTAACTTGCATTGAATAAAAAAGTTACAGTGCAGGGCCTTAGAGGTGGTTCTGTGGGTAAAGGCATTTCCACAAAGCCTCACAAACCTAGTCCCATCCCTGGGACCTGCATGATGTCCTCAGACCTCTACACATACACTGTGGCATTCATGCCTCCTCCCCCAAGACAAATAAAATGTAAAGAAAAATGCTTAAGTAACCATGTAAAGCTGCCACATAGTTCCAAACAGCCAGTGAAGCCCATCCTGCTTTTATCCTCTATACATCATAAATGTTAAAGCTTTATATCAAATTACCTGTCTTACTCAGTTTTGTGGAGTGGCCTTGGCATTTTATTTAAAGTGTCAACTTGTGGCTGAACACCTGGCTCAGAACTTAAGAGCACTGACTGTTCTTGCAGAGGACCTGAGTTCCCAGCACCCACATGGCAGCTCACAGCTGTATGTAACTCCAGTTCCTGAGGATGCAGTGTCCTCTTGCCTCCAGTGCCACTGCACATCCACGGTACACAGAAATTCATGCAGACAAAACAACGACTCGCCTGAAGCAAATACTCTTTTTAGTGAAAACAAATACAGAAAGGAAAGAAAAACTGGTGTCACTTAGTGCTGTGATGGTGGTTGTGTTTCCTTGTCACACCATTTGAACATTGGACCATTTATCTTTCTCCAGATGGTACATCACTTATGGTCATGAACTCATTTGGAAGAACAGGGAGCCTCTAGTGAAAATCTGGCATGAAATAAGGACTAATGGTCCCAAGAAAGGAGGCGGCCCTAAGTGAAGCAGAGCTGGCCGATGTGGTGCATCTGCTCCTGGCTTCCTTGAAGACTCAGCATCCAGCGGCCCCAGTGTTTCAAATGTCCCCAGTACATGTCTCCTTAGAAAATTATGGGAAAGTTGTGGAATAAATGTTTATATCTCTAGTTTGTAAATGGTGTTTGCTCCTTGGGAGTTCTGGAACTCTCCAGCAGTTTGCTTTTTTGGTTAAATATGGCATTCTTCAAGCCTGGAACCTGGTGAGGAACCCTCAGTGGATCTGATGGGACCTTGGAGGAGCCTTGGTCTTATCCCTGACCTGGCATCTACTTAGCATTGGTACTGACTTCCTTTCCTGGACTGGCCAACAATAGAAAGTTGAGGGCACCTTCTCTCTGAAAAAGTCTGAAATAACAGCCTTAGCACTTCCAAATATTTCCCTAGATGACATTTCTGGCAGTGAGCGCCACATCCAGGAACATTTTTTAGGATTTCTTTTCTAGGTATGAGGAGAGGAGGGGCTGGGCAGGCGGCTCAGTCAGGAGAGCCTGCCACGAGAGCTAGAGCTGAGTTTGGATCCCAGCACCACAGACAGCCTGCTGTGGTACACACCTGGCATACCAGTGTCGTGGACCAGACATGGCAGGTGGTGGACATGTGAGAGCAGCTGCAGAATGTGAGTGAAGTGTGTGCGTGTCCTGAGAGAGAAGTGTGAGGGGTGAGGAGTAAAGAGTGAATAATGTAGAATAAGTGTGTGTGAGTAAGAGAGCTGTGTGAGAGGGTTGCTGCTACATGGAGGAGCTGTGTAAAGTGTATGGTGAGAGCTATGTAAATGAGATGTTTAGCTGTGGCTGTGTGGAGATTTGTAACTGCATGGAGGCAAGGAAAATGAAGCTGTATAGAAAAGAGATGTAGAAGAGAAATGTATGTAAAAAAGATGTATAGCCATGTGAAAAGATGTATGTATGTAAAGAATGTAGCTGTGTAAAGATAGATTGTCAAGAGAGATTATTTAAGTTGAAGTAAAAGAGAAGGTTGCCATCAGGAAAGCATGTGCTTGTTCTTTTCTTCTTCGGTTACCAGCAGAAAGTGTGTGTGTTTCCTTATTTTACCCCTCAGATAGAAAAAGTCTAGGGGGCTGGAGAGATGGCTCAGCAGTTAAGAGCACTGACTGCTCTTCCAGAGGTCTTGAGTTCAATTCCCAGCAACCACATGGTGGCTCACAACCACCTGTAATGAGATCTGGCACCCTTTTCTGGCCTGCAGGCAAACATGCTGTATACATAATAGATAAATAAATCTTTAAAAAAAAAAAAAAAAGAAAAAAAGAAAAAGTCTAGCCTCTAGATAGAAAAGAATTTTTTCCTTCACTACTCTGAGGTCTTCTATTCACAATCCTGGAACAGTTCAGGGAAGCTGGCCTTCCCATGGACTGTGTTATTCTGGCGCCCAAAAAGGGACCTGAAGAATCCACAAATGAGAACTGAGGCCAACAATTAGAGTGTCTCCCTTGAACACTCCCAGAAGGTGCCACCTCTTTTTACTGTGGGAGTCAGGTAAAAAGTTAGCTAGCTGGCTGGAGCAGAGTTAGCACCAGATGGAGTGGCAGGCGGAGGACCAGGGATTTTGTCTCTGACACCATCCAGCCAGAGAAAATGACACACCCTCATTCCCATACCTGGGGCAAGCTACATAGGATCTCTGGAAGTATGCTTTGGAATCTAGCCAAGCACTCCGATGGCACACACAGGTAGATGTCCAGCAGGAAGGGCCTTTCAGACCCCTTCAGTGCCTGAATCCTACAACACCATCTATAAAGAAATTATTATCCCTAATTCAATAGTGACAGGACTGTGACTTGCGGAGCAGGTGGGGATGGGGGTGGGGCTGTACTCAGAGCAGAGCATTCTCGTGGGATTCCATCTAGGACACACCGACAGCTTGTCAGAATTCCTGAGTGGTGCTCCGGGTGTGGGGCTATATTATCCTTTTGTTCTAGTTAGTGTTTATATTTCATAAATTTTATGCTTATTAGTTTTGATAGCTCTATACTTTGTTAACTTTGTTTTAATTGTGTCCTGCCAGAAGATCTTTTATGACACTTCCTTTTCCTTCTTTGCCTACAAAATATTTCATTACATTTCAACACCTACAATAGTCTTGTGTCCTGCATCTCATATCTCACCCTCCTATATATCCTTTCTTCATACTTTATAAGCTTTCTCAATCTTTCCTGGTTCCCATACTTACATGTTGATAATAGTAGCTAAAAAGATTAACTACATTGTTCCTACTGCTACTGTTGTTTTGTTTCATTAATTTCTGCTTTGATTTTTTTTCTTCTTTTTTATATCTCCCCATCTGCTGGCTTTTGGTTTGCTGTGTTCTTGTCTTTTCAAACTCTTGTGTCTTGTTTTATATCATTTATCAGTGCTTTTTATGTGTGTGCTTAAAGATATATATATTTTTTTTCCTTGTAGGCCTTGTGTATCCATTTAATTTAATTCCTGATCATTGAAATTTTTTCTTGAGGTCTTTGGCCCACGTACTGTTCCATTGTGTGTTGCTAAGTCTGTGTGAGTTCCTGCAGTTACTACATATCACTCTGCTAATTTTAAGCTCTGCTACACTGTGGAAGACAGAACACACAGGGTTATCTCAGTTCTGTATTTGGTGAGATTTGCTTTGTATCCCAGTTTGTGCAGTATTATGAATAAACTTAAGCTGCTGAGTAGAACACGTACTCTGGTGTTTGTGTGTTGTCTGTATATCTGTTAGTCTGTTTGATGGATGATCTCATTTAGTTGTGATGTTTCTCCATTTTTTTGTCCAGATTACCTATCTGTTGGAGAAAATGGGGTGCTGAAATCACGTACTATTAAGGAGTTGGGTTCATCTGGTTCTTTGTTTTTGTCTTTGGTTTTGAGACAGGGTTTCTCTGTGTAGTCCTGGCTGTGCTTGAACCCACTCTGGGGACCATGCTTCCTGGAACTCACAGAGATCCACCTGCCGCTGCCTCCTGAGTGCTGAGATTAAAGGTGCGCCACCACTGCCTGGCCCTCATCTGTTTCCTGAAGTCCTGTATTACACTTGTCATGAAAATGAGTGCACCTGTGCTTGGTGACTGTATCTGGGATTATAAAATGTTCTTGGTTAATTGTTGAACAGACTGGAGTGTCCTTCTTTATCTCTTCTTACTAATTTTCGTTTGAAGTCAGTTTTGTCGGACGTTAAGATAGGTCTGTATGGTAAGAACATAGCAAATATTACACTGCATTGCGGGAAAAGAGGACATTTCTGGTGCCACGAGACAGTGTGCCACTTTCCACTCCACACTGAGATTTCTCAACTACCACACCTACAGTTCTTCAAAATGTCATTCATGTTTTTACTCATGAGACACACACACACACACACACACACACACACACACACACCTCTGAGGGGGTTGCCCTTGTCTATCATACACATGCATTAAATTCCCAGGAGCTGAAGTTATAGGCAGTCATGGGTTACCTGGGTGTGGGTGTTGAGACTCATGTGGTCCTCCAGGAAGAGGCGTATTGCTCTTCACCACTGACTGAGCAATCTTTCCAGCTCTGTCCTGCCTACTCTCAGCTTGTGAACATCAAGATATATTTGTTTTTATTTAGTGTATGAGTGTTGGCCTGCATGGATGAATGTGCAACATAGATATCAATATAGTATAATATAATATATATGTATGCATGTAACAACAAAGTATAGAATCCAGAAGACATGGAAATGAAAAGGAAGGGTATACAAGAGGGGTTCCAGGGAGGAAAAGGAAAGGGAATTATGATATATTTTAGTTAAAAATAACTCATTTAAATTGTGACCATTACAAATTGGTAACTGTAATATTATGAGCAAAAGCAGTTAATATGATGGGGTTACAACTTGTGCTTGCAGGTAATCTTGATTCCACACCATAATGCAGTTACGCAGTTAGGTGCCTCGTGACACAAAAGGCAGTGTGGTGGGGACGTCCGAGGACCGTGGTCAGAAAGCTGCAGTCCCGCGAATCGTGGAGCACTGCCAGTTAGAACGGCTGGTGTCTTGTGTTTATAAACAAGTTTAATTATTTCAACAGGAAACATACAAAACATGGGTAATATGTCAAATGCTAACACTCAATGGCAAGGTTACATCGACTCTGTAATTAATAATGCTTGAAATACTGTGTTTTGTAATGAATGGTTCCAATTTTCCCAGTGCCCCCCCCCTTGCATTCAGCAATGCCATTGGATATCTTGAGGTAATATTCTGATGCCTTTTAGTTTGTTTTTTAAAAACAAATATATCTTGATGTTCCCAAGCTGAGAGTAGGCAGGACAGAGCTGGAAAGATTGCTCAGTCAGTGGTGAAGAGCAATACGCCTCTTCCTGGAGGACCACATTAGTCTCAACACCCACACCCAGGTAACCCATGACTGCCTATAACTTCAGCTCCTGGGAATTTAATGCATGCTTATGATAGACAAGGGCAACCCCCTCAGAGGTGTGTGTGTGTGTCTCATGAGTAAAAACATAAATGACATTTTGAACACTAAAAGGCATTTTGAACCAGAGAAATCCTATTCAGCAGCCATAGGATCAGCATGATAACTACTGTTTGAAAGCAGTTTCTAGCATGTTGGTTCTTTCTTTAGAATGCAGATCTTTAGTTTTATCATTCATACCTTCACTCTCCCTCCCCTTGTCTGAATCCAGTCCCCCAGTTTCATCCCCAGCTCTGTATCAGACCACCTGCTGCGCCCTCCCCTTCCTCTCTGTCACCATCTCCAGGAAAACTTCAGAACAGCAAATCCAAAGAAGGGAAAAGTAACTCACGCCACAAGGACAAAATACTAGGAATCAACAAATAGTGCTCATTGATAACTCTCAATATTAATGGTCTCAATTCCCCAGTAAAAAGACACAGGTAACAGAATGGTTTTGAAAACAGGATCCATTTGTCAGCTGCATCTATGAAGCACACCATAACATCATGTGTAGACATTATTTCAGGATAAAGGATGGAAAAAGATAGTCTAAGCAAATGGACATAGAAAGCAAGCTGCTGCAATGTAAGATGAATCTTAAAAGGTCTTACTAATTAAAAAAAAAAAAAAAACCAGAGCCAGATATTGGGGTGAAAGCTGAGAGATCAGAGGAATAAAACAAGCCACAGCCAACCTCACCTTACCCACTCCTCAGCCTCCAGAGAGAGCTACTTCCTGTATACTCATGCCTGTATACCTTTCTGTGTCCTGCCATCTTACTTCCTCTCTCTGCCCAGCTACATCACTTCCTCTTTCTTACAAGCTCTATCACTTCCAGTCTGTACAGACCCCCAGACCTCGATAGTTAACTAGTGCTGGGATTAAAGGCATGTGCCACCACTCTGTTCCCAGTATGGCCTTGAACTCATAGAGATCCAGATGAATCTCTGTCTCCTGAATGCTAGGATTAAAGGCATGTGCTACCACTCTGTTTAATATAGTGGCTGGCTTTGTCCTCTGACCCCAGGCAAGCTTTATTTGTTAGAGCACAAATAAAATATCACCACACTACAGCCATATTGATATCTGACAAAATAGAACACAAACTAAAACTAAGAAGGGATAGCGAAGGACAAGATATACTCATGAAAGAAAAAAAAAAACCACCAAGAAGACAGTGCAATTCTAAACATCTGTGCACCAAACACAAGGGCACCCAAGTTCATAAGGGAAACACTACCAGAGCTTAATGGTAGCTATAGTGGTTTGAACAAATAGCCCCCAAAGGGAGTGGCACTATTAGGGGGAGTGGCCGTGTAGGAGTAGGTGTGGCCTTCTTGCAGGAAATGTGTCACTGTGGGGGCGAGTTTAAGGTCTCCTATGCTCAACATACACACAGTGAGACAGATCACTTCCTGTTGCCTGTGGATCAAGAAGTAGGACTTTGAACACCTTCTCTAGTACATGTCTGTCTGCATGCCTCCATATCCTGTCATGATGAGAATGGACATGGTCGTGGTGTCTCTTCACAGCAATGGAAACCCTAATTACAACTTCAGTATCCCACACTCTCAACAAGACATAGGCCATACAGACAAAACTAAAAGAAATGCTGGAGCTAAATGACATCATTAAGCATCTACAGAACATTTCACCAAAATGAGAAAGAATATACCCATGTCTCTGCACCTCATAGAACTTTCTCCAAAATTGACCACATTCTTGTCACAAAGCAAGTCTCAACAGATAGAAGAAAATTCAAACAACATTCTGCAGCCTTGCTGACACCATGGATTAAAGTATCAAACAGAAACCACAGAGAGCCAACAAACTCATGGAAACAGGTCAATACTATGAGTGAAAAATGGGTCAAAGCAGATATTAGGAAAGAAATTTAAAACTTTCTGGAGTTGAATGAAAATGAAAACAACATCCCCAAACTTACGGGACACAATGAAGGTAGTTCTAAGAGGCAAATAGCTCTAAGTGCCTACGTTAAAAAGAAAAAAAAAAAAATGGAGAGATCTCATACTACCAACTTAACTTCACACCTGAAAGATCTAGAACGAAAAGAATCACACCCAAAAGGAGTAGACAGAAAGAAATCATCAAACTTATGGCTCAGATCAATAAAATAGAAACAAACAACAATAACAACAACAACAACAAATCTTTTTAAAAAAAATCAATGAAATAAGGAATTTTTTTTTGAGACAATAAGACTGACAAGCCCTTATCCAAATTAACTAAAAGGCAGAAACAGAAGATCCAAATTAGCAAAATTAGAAATGAAAAGGGGGATACAACAACAGACACTGAGGAAACGCAGAGAATCATAAAAATATACTTAAAAACCTGTACTCCACCAAATTGGAAAATCTAAAAGAAATGGATAACTTTCTCAGTACATACCACTTATAAAAAGTTAAGTCAAGATCAGATAAGCAATATAAATAGACCTAAAACTCCTGGTGAAATAGAAGCAGTCACTCAAATTTTCCAAACCAAAAAAGCCCAGGGACAGATAGTTTTAGCACAGAATTCTACCAGACTTTCAAAGAAGGATTAACGCCAATAGTCCCTAAATTATTCCATAAATTTGAAACAGAAGGAACATTGCATAAATCTTTTTATGAGGGCTGATACATAAACCACACACAAAGACCCAACAAAGAAAGAGAATTACAGGCCTATTTCCATCATCAATATAGATGCAAAAATTCTCAATAAAATACTTATAAACCAAATACAAGAACGCATCAAAAAGATTATCCACCATAATCAAGCAGACTTCAGCCCAGAGCTGAGGGATGATTAAACATATATAAATTGATATGTGGTGATATATTGTGTTCCCCAATATATTGTGAACCCTAATAAACTTATCTGGGGTCAGAGAACAGAACAGCCACTAGATATAGAGGCCAGAAAATGGTGGCACACACACCTTTAATCCTAGCATTCTGGAGGCAGAGATCCATCTGGATCTGAGTTCAAAGCCACACTGGAAACAGCCAGGCATGGTGACACACACCTTTAATCCCAGGAAGTGATGGCAGGGAGCAAAAAGGTATATAAGACATGAAAACCAGGAACTAGAGCTGGTTAAGCTTTTAGGCATTTAGCAGCAGTTCAGCTGAGATTCATTTGGATGAGGACTCAGAGGCTTCCAGTCTGAGGAAATGAGATCAGCTGAGGAATTGTTGAGGTGAGGTTATCTGTGGCTTATTCTGTCTCTCTGATCTTTCAGCTTTCACCCCAATACTTGGCTCCCCATTTGTTTTTATTAATAAGACCTTTTAAGATTCGTCCTACATTGATAAATTTAATCCACTATGTAAACAGACAAATATGATCATGTCATTATATGCAGAAAAACTATTTGATGAAACTTTTTTATTAAGAAACTTTTATTCATTTTACATTCCAATCACAGATCCCGCTCTTCCCTCTTCCCACCCCTCCAGCTCCTCCCCCCCCCCCCCCCGCAGCCAACCCCCCCATTCCCTCCTACAAGAAGGTAAGGCCTCCCGTGGGGAGTCAGCAGGGCCTGGTCCATTCAGTAGAGGCAGGTCCAAGCCCCTCCCCCCCACATCAAAGCTGTGTGAGGTGTCCCACCATAGGTAGTGGGCTCCAAAAAGCCAGCTCATGCACCAGGGATGGATCCTGATCCTACTGCCAGGGGGCCCCTTAAGCAGATCAAGCTACATGACTGTCTCATTTATGCAGAGGGCCTGGCCCAGTCCCATGAAGGCTCCACAGGTGTTGGTCTAAATTTCATGAGTTCCCACTAGTTTGGTTTGGTTGTCTCTAGATTTTCCCATCATGATCTTGATGCCCCTTGCTCATAGAATACCTCTTCTCTCTCTCTGAATGGACTCCTGGAACTCAGCCTGGTATTTGGCAGTGGATCTTGTTAGGATCCTGCCCTCACTCTGGCACATGCACAGCTCGGGGTCTTGCATCTTACATCATCACTGTGCACTGGACTACGTACGCACCTTAAAAGCCAGACGCAGACCCTACCCTCTCTCTCTTCACTCTGCTCCCCTCTCCCCCCTCTCACCATCTTTCTCTCTCTCCAGACCTGGCTTTCCTCTCTCCTCCCCCCCACCCCCCCCATCTTTTTTTCTCCTAATAAAGCTCTGAAAACTAACACTGGGTTCTGTCGTGATCGTGACCTAACCAGCGCCGCCACCAGAGCCATTTATCATCCTTTGAGATCTGTGCATCTGCTTCCATCAGTTACTGGAGAAAGGCTCTATGATGACAGTTAGGGTATTCACTGATCTGATTACTAGGATAAGCCCAGTTCAGGCACCCTCTCCACTATTGCTAGTAGTCTAAGCTGGGGTCATCCTTGAGGATTCCTGGGAATTTCCCTAGTACCTGGTTTCTCCCTTACCCCATGATGTCTCTCTCTATCATGGTATCTCTTTCATTGCTCTCCCACTCCATCCCTGTTCCAGCTTGACCATCCAGTTCCCTTATGTTCTTATCCCCCATCCTCTACTCTCCATTGCCCTCCCCCATCCCCAGTTTACTCATGGAGATCTCATCTATTTCCCCTTCCCAGGGTGATCCATTTGTCCGTCTTTGGGTCCTCCTTGTTAGCTAGCTTCTTTGGAGCTGTGGGTTGTAGTCTGGTTATCCTTTGCTTTACATCTAGTAATTTGATGAAATTTAATATTCTTTCATGATAAAAGTCTTGGATAGATCAGGATACAAGGGACATACCTCAACATATTAAAAGTAGTCCATAACTACCATCAACTTAAATGGGGAGAAATTCAAAGCCTTTCCACTAGAATCAAGGAGAAAATGAGGATGTATACTCTCTCTGTATCTACTCAATATAGTACCTGAAGTCTTAGCTAGAGCGTACGACAACTGGAGGCGATCCATATTACATTACACATAGGAGAGGAAGAAGTCAAAGCATCTTTATTTGCAAATGGTAGGATTTTATATGTAAGTGACCCGAAAATTCTACCAGGAAACTCCTGCAGCTGATTCACACTTTCAGCAAAGTGATGACACACAAAATTAACTCACAAAAATCAGTAAGTAGTCTCCTATATACAAATGACTGAAAAAGAAATTGGGAAAACAACACCTTTCACAAAAACCTCAAAAATTTTAATATCTTGAGGGAATGCTAACAAAGCAAGTGAAAAGTTTTTATGATAAAAACTTCAAGTCTTTGAAGAAAGAAAATGAAGAAGATATCAGAAGATTTAAAGATCTCCTATGCTCATGAATCAGTAGGATTAATATAGCCAAAATGGACATCCTACCAAAAAGCAATCTATACATTCAATGAAATCCCCATGAAAATCCCAACACAATTCTTCACAGGATTTGAAAGGACAATTTTCAGTTTCATAAGGAAATACACACACAACACACACGCAAAACAGGATGGCTACAATTATATTCAATAAGACAAGAACTGCGGAGGGTATTGCAATCTCTGATCTCAAACTGTACCACAGAGCTCTAGTTTATAATAAAGACAGCAAAGTATTAGTATAAAACAGACGTGATCATTGGGATAGAATTGAAGACCCAGACATAAGTTCACACATCTATGGACAACTTTATTGATAACGAAGTCAGAAATACACACTGGAATAATGACAACATCTTCCACAACGTTCCTTATCAAACTGAATGGCTGCATGTAGAAGAATGTAAATAGATACATACTTATCACCTTGCAAAGAACAACTCCAAGTGGGTCAAATACCTCAATATAAGGCCAGATACACTTCATCTGATAGAAAAGAAGGCAGAGGGATAGTTTTGAACTTGTTGGTACAGGAAAAATCTTCCTAAACAAATCATCAATAGCACAGGCAATAAGAACAACAATTAATAAACAGGATCTCATGAAACTGACAAAGCAACAGGCTACAGAATGGGAAAAGATTTTTATCAGCCACACAGCTGATGAAGGGCTGATATCCACAGTAGTCACAATAATAGCCTGAAAGTCGAGATAAGAGTCAAGTCATTGACGGAACACATCAGACCAAAATAAAAGCCCACCACCCTTTCTAGTAGCACCAATTTCTTTGGAAACTTATGTTTTCTCCACTGGCTGAAATTCTTCAAAGATAAAAATAAACAAACAAACAAACCCTATCTGAACAAATACGATTGATCATTCAAGCCCGGCAGTAGTGGCACAAGTCTTTAATCCCAGCACTCAAGAGGCAGAGGCACACAGATCTCCGAGTTTGAGGCCAGCCTGGTCTACAGAGCGAGTTCTAGAACAAATACAGCTACTCAGAGAAACCTTGTCTTGGAAAACAAAACAAAACAAAACAAACAAACAAAAAGATTGATCACCCAAAACAGAGCAATCACAATTTTATGAATTTTGTCAAACGCTTAATATTTAATTTTAGTTAATAATTTTAAGAAGTGGTTCACTAATCAATATTATCACCTCACGCTGAGAGGATGCTCCCTTATGAAACCTTACTCTACTGTATTATTCTGCCTGTAGGATGTAATGTGCAGGCTTATCAATTCTTACAACTTTAAAATGGAAATGGTTTCTATTGCTCATTCTGAGGTAAAATTTACTCTAATCATAGTTTCTCAATCTTTTACTTAGTGACCTTTTCTTCAAATAGTGGAAGAGGAGAGTTTCACCATAACTGGATACACACACAGAATGATGCTTTTCTTATTGGTCGAATCTTAGATGATCTTTTAATTAAAAAAACAAACAAACCCAGAGCCAGATATCAGAGTGAAAGCTGAAAGATCAGAGAATCAGAACAGACAGCCAGTACTTCTCACCTCTACGAAATCCTCAGCCTAAAGAGAAGGAGTTCCTGTTTCCTCATGCCTTATATACCGTTTTCTCTGCCCTGCCATATTACTTCCTGGGATTAAAGGCGTGTATGCTTCCCAAGCAAAGACATGAGATCTCAAGTGCTGGAATTAAGGTGTGTGCCACCACTGCCTGGCTCTGTTTCTCTTCTATACTGGATCAATCTCATGTAGCCCAGTGTGGCCTTGAACTCACAGAGATCCAGATGGATCTCTGCCTCCTGAGTGATAGGATTAAAGGTGTGTGCCACCACTGCCTGACCTCTGTGTCCAGTCTAGTGGCTGGCTCTGTCCTCTAATCTTAGGCAAGTTTATTAGGGTACACAATATGACACTACACTTTCTTCTTTTGTGTTTTATACATGCATAGCACATATTTCATGATTTGAGCATTCTCAGGTTTCATTATGCATATGTCAGCAAGATCTGCTGTTTCTGCTGATGACCTAATAACAAGATTTATACACAATTTTGTATTTTGATTGTTAAACACAGGAGAGTACAGCACACCAATTTTGTTTAAGCTTTTGTTTAACTTAATCCCCAAGGGTAAGATGTGCCTCAGTTCCTTTGGAATGTGTTTCCAATGCATTCATTGAATGCCTAAAGCTGAAGAAATGATGTTGTGTTGTAGTGAAGTTACATTGAGTTTGATTCAGCAGTTGGACATGTTGCAAATAAGAGCCTCCCATGACAATAAAGGCCTCATTTCTCATTCCTGGTAGCTGGCCTTCTACTGCCTCTCATGAGCACCATCATGGACTTTGGGCTTAACTCTCTCATCATAGACCTTGTCTAGTGAGATATTAGTAAACTTGACCTTGACCAATGAGATATTAATAAACTTGAAGGGAGTGGTGTCTTGAAAATCAGTGACCTCCTTTGCTGGTTCACTCTTGCTCTGCAACATCTAAAGTCTGGACTAAATTGTCATAGACAAAGGCCAGGTAACAAGCCAGCTCCAGATGACAGAATGTACAGGAACCTCACAGTTAAGGTCCCAGATGACTGCAGTCTTCATTACAGCTGAGAACAGACATAAGACCCTTTTGAGCCTCTTCTAAAGAGTTCATGGAAGTCATGAACAAAACATTGTCTAAGCAATCAGATTCTAGAATATTTACTATAACAATAAAGAATATATTTAATACAACAAAACAAATACAAATGCTAAATAGAATCCATATGATACAATAAACATAGTAATATATAATCAGGGAGATTTCAAGAAAAGTCTTGTCTATATGAACAATGAAGGAGGAAAAGGAACAGTCACGTGAAATGAGCTGGTACCCGAGTGGTGCTGATTCAGGTCTCAGGTCCAAGAAGTTTAAGAGCATCTTTCAGCTGCTTAGTTTTTGGTGTCTGTCCATTCTTTTGTTGAAGAATCAGTTATTTCTGGACGGAACAGGATTTAAATCATGTTCTAACAAATCTTGGAAGTGTTGGTAAAAAATAATTCAGAGTACAATAATGTAGCACTAAAGAAATAAGCGAAGTGTGGCGGAGGAGACTGTAGTCTCCAGTGAGGACATCACAGGCAGGTGTCCAGGTGGGCGGATCCAGATGGGGCCACAGATGTCATGCTGCAGTTGTTCCTTCTGTAGAACACTGTGACATTTAATAGTCTAGGATCCAGAGGTTGTTCCATGCTCACTGTTGAATGAAACATAGACATGTCATCTTGGTATACACATCCTTCCTGACACTAGACTAACCTCCATTCTGATTGTAATGAGTTTTGTAAATATTGTCCCAAATCTGACTTTCATCTCCACTCTGGACAGTGAAATGCCGCTAGCCACTTTAAAAGCTGCCCTTGCAGGAGGCTAACTGCTGATTCAGGGGAAACTTTGCTGGCTTCCAGACAATAGTGAACAAACTTAATGCAATAAATTATATTTAATCTTCCTGATAACCGTATTTTTCTGTATTTGAGATAGAATCAGAAGGGCTGAGAGAATACTTTGACAATTAACAACACAGGTCATAAGGTGCGACACAACGCTTTGTTCTCTAGAACGTTTGTTTGGTGTTAACTGAAGTAATTTTTCCCCAAAGATCATGGCTCTTTCAAATTATTTCAAAGAGCACTAGCAATCTATGTGGTCTCATGGACCAGTCGGAAGAGTGAAGATAAGTACAGCATGTGTAAAATGGGCACCCCACATGGGTTTTTTTGGGCATATCAATCAGGTACAAGTATGAGCTTCCACATACAGTTTTATTTGAGGAATTTGTCAATCCTGTAATGACATAGTATGCCCTGATGTTGCTCGGATTGAATTAGCAACTATCTGAATATGTGGATATTCTCTTACCCTGCTTTTCCTTCTCAGAGTGTAAAAAACCTTCTCTCACCTGGGAAACCTCCCTCGTGAGGAGCAGCAGACAGATGTTGTGGCACAGCATCACCCTTGGAATGGGTCCTTTCATTAACACAGCTTTTCTCCTCATCCTGGGCAGCACTTAAATCAATGAAGTAATTGAAGGTATCCGAAATCTCCTCCCTGTTACTAGTTATCACTGAGCTTTCACCTGAAAGTGTACTGGTGTTGTCTTCAAATATCTTTTGAAAATTCTCAATAAAAAACTGCACAAGAGAAATCTGTAACAACAGAGGACAAAAATGACATGTTGTCATTTGATATAGTTATGAATTGCATTTGGCATAGAAGACAGAGCTAGGAAAATTTGAAATACAAACTTCTGATAAAAATTGCTATAATTTTTTTTTTTAAAGAACTGTGAAAGTTACAATAATATTCAGGAACAGATCTTAAAATACAGTCAAGGAAGTACCATCGGTTACTGTTCAAGGTCTTCAATATGATGACTAAGGTTCATTAAACTTGAATGGCTTTGCAATCACCCAGAAGGCACAGCTCCAGGAATGTCTGTGAGGGTGTGTCTACAGAGGAGTAATTAAGGACAGAAGACGAATCCTGAATGAGGATGTACAACCTTTGAACGTGAAGTCAGAATGAATAGAAGGGGAATGAATGAAGAAGCCAGGTGAGCACTGTTTCCTTTGCTCTCTACTTCCTGACTGCAACTGCACAGATAGTTCACGTCCCCGACTCTGTGCTTCACATGTGATGGACTGCATCACTTCAAACTGTGAGCTAAAACAATCTCATTCCTGGAGTTGTCTTTGCCAGATGTTTTTATCATTACAGTGAGAAAAGGAACTAATAAACATACATTAAATGTATGGGGTTAAGAGACAGAGTTTGTCATTCAGATTTACAAACCACCAAAATAAAAAAATAAAAATAAAAGAACTTCAGGTTTTACACAAAGCATCTAAACTGTGGGCAGCTGAGCTCCTCTGGGTCTTCTGTGTAGGAAGAAGGCATCTGGAGAGAGCATGCCTGGGAGTCAAGATCATTGCCTCCGTGCATGATGTCCCGCAGCCTGCCTATTCAGTGGAGCTTGTATTGATTTATTAGCCATTTTTTACTTCCATTAGGAAATTCTAGAATTTTTACTTGGCTTCCATTATCAAAGATGAAATGTGCCCTAGTTTAGTATTTGATATTCCCCAGGAGGCTCATATGTTGAAGACTTGTTCCCCAGGATTAATTTGGAGGTCTGCTTATAGAGGCAAGGACTAGTGGTGGATAATATGATGTTTAAGGTGCCTCTGTGGGAGGTGATAGGCTTCTAGCCTTTCTTTATTCTTTCCCTGATTCCTCACAAAAATAAACAATTTTGTTTTACCAGGCACTCTATTAAAATGTGCTTCTCATAGGTTGAAAAGAAATGGGACCAATCAATGACAAGTTAGAAATTCCAGGAACAGGTGAAGATGAGTATTTCATCGCTAGACATAGTAGTTTCTTCATCCATTGTGTTGTAGAATGAGGAAGGTGCCTGAATCAGAAATGGTTACTCAACTATTTCTCCAAATGGAAATAACTGGATGAGAGAAACCTCCTTGCATGACACCTGGGCAGAACGTTGTACCAAACCAAAGCATAGAAACATACATCTCATTACCTGTTTTGAGACTTCATTTCCTAGTCCCAACTTGTGGGAGCTAGGCAGGCTCACAATACTTGGTGCTATACACACGGATAAGTTATAAGATGTCATATAGTTAGTTGATGAATGTCTCTCAATGCTGTGTAAGACCTGAAACAGCTGTCTCAAGAGGATGAGGTTCGGTGTTGGCAGTTGCTCTAAAAGACTGAACAGAGATAAATTCTTTTGAAACAGGAAATTTTACTTATGAAGTTCTAAACATGGAGAAAGGGAAAGAAAAAGTTGTATATCATATATAGTTAATTGAGGTTAAAAGAGAATAATGTGTTCTAAAAACATTGCTTTAATTGTTTTACCCAAGGTTCTGCAGTATAATTTGAGCAAAATTTATTAATATATAATTTATATAAACATATTGAAAACTCACAACACCACAAAACTTACTAAAACAAACACTAATAAATGAAAGAATGAAAATTTAATAAACCCTTATTTTTAAGGTAACAAGCATTTCTGTGTGGGTATTAGAACCCAGAGCCTACCTGGTATCTGAGAGTTCATTCGAGGAATTCATGGACACAGAAATGTTTCATAGAATTCAATTCGTGTCTGGATATGGACTTCTCTGTTAGTTAACCATTTAAGACTGTTGAAACCATCTCACTGATAGACTGGATGACCAAAATGTCCCATAAGGCAGTGAATTTCCTCTATCTGTGTCATGTGTTCAGTGTTTGTGTATTGCTATACATTCCCTAATAATTGTATTAGGAGAAAAATAATACACCGTAGTAGTAAGATATTGCCTTTGTTTTCTGAGACTGTCCTACACTGTAGCCACAGCTGTCCTAGAATCACTGAGTAACCTGACTGTGGCCCACTACCGACGATGATCTCCACCCTAGCCTGTCACATCGTGAGATTACAGGCATCACTACCGTGACGTTCTTCGACATAGCTCTCCTTTAAAAGGATGCTCTGTGTGTGTGGACTAAAGAATCCTTTGGTGCTTGGCATGATTTTAGTCACATTCATCAGAATATATTGTCTGCATTTTTGTTGTTCCAAATCAAGTAGTGCATCGTTACCTCTGGATGGTGGAGATTCTTTCCTTCTCATTCTCTTGATCAGTGACAGCCAGCCATTTATCATAGAGGCTGGATGGGAATACACCTCCTGGGATATTTCGCAGGAAATCCTTACAGAGAATAATAATAACTATTAATCTTATAGAAAATGTATACTGGAAAATTACTGATAAAATCCTCAGTTGAAGAATTCAGCTTAGACCTCAATCCCTCCAAAGCTCCCCAAGCCTGCACCCCACACAGAACTTTGTAACCTGCTGAGTGGCACAGCAGAGGGGGTTTGGATTTACTGGACTGAAACTGGAGCGCTAAGGGCGGAGTCTGGTGGGGGTGGGGATGAAGATGGAGCTCTTCTCAGGTCAGACTTCCTGATGTTCACACAGTCAAGTACAAAGTGAGACATGCTGGTGTACTAGTTCAAAATCGATTATTTTCAATGAAAGAAACACGTACACTCTGTTTATTCCTTTTGAATGCTGTTTTCACCCCTAGTCAGAAAGGTTCTGGAGCAAGCGCTCTGAACACTGTCTTGAACACACATGGAGTGAGGGCTGCTTCATTGAGAGAGAGGAAAAGTGTCACTTTGTAAAAGTGATGATTACATCATAAATTAGCAAATCTGTCTCCTAAGATCTATGTAGCTGGGGCAAGCTTGGCAGCATGCACCTGTAATTCCAGAACTCAGGAAGCTGAGGCAGGATGAGCTCAACTTAGAAGCCAGCCTGACTTCCACAGAGGAAAAAAAAAAAAAAAGGAAAATAATGAGAGAAGCTTTAACCTTAATTTGTATCTTCAATGACAAGATGATTTCCTGGTGGGTTGTTAGCTTTGTTACAGATACCCTGTTTATGCTGGTCCTTCTAAATATTGCCAAAATACTTAGTACTTAGTAGCTCAAGCAATGCCCTCGCGTTAATTGCCATGATTATGTAATTTAGTAAATGCTCATTCGTAATAGTAATTTTGAGCTGATGGTATGTAAAGATGGAAGGTTAAATGAACACAACCAGACTTCATTTACAATTAATATGACATGGGCACACAAAACCCACTGTGGAAGTTATGGTTATACCACTTTTTTTCGCATCGGAGGTCCCAGTGTCTGGAGCCAGACTACACTGTAGCCATGGCACCTTCTGAGAGTTTTGGAGGCATCAGTTGTAATTTTGCATCATGTGACACACATAAATGCTCTGAAATCATAGATCCCTTCTCTGGCTTCTTAGGGCAATGACACCAGAGTCCACTGATGAGACAGGAAATGATTTATAACTTGATCCAAGAAAATTATTCCATGGAATGTACCATTGGGCCACTGCTTATAAACATCTCGGTGGCAAGTTCAGTGTGCTCCTGACTGAATACTCATTTGTAATTTATGCAAATTCTTTAGCATTGGGCATGCTGTTATGAAGGCCTTGGTTAGAAAACATGATGGTAGGCAACTGAAGTCTTGCTATAAAATAAATCAAGTTCCTGTGTGTACCTCAAAGAGAGCAGCATCCCACTTCTTTGAATACCTAACATAGGATACTTTTCTGTGGCTATCCATTTCTGAACATCCAGTATACATCATGAAGCTAAATGATATGTAACCGAGATCCTTAATTTCATAGATCTTTTTGAAGTCATTACCACATTATCACATATGTTGGAGTTGTTAAAAATCACCAGGATGGGTTGATTCCTTTTCTGCTCTAAAATTTCCCCTTCTCTAATTTTACATAGAAATCTGTGATTTCAGTTTATCTTTTTAAAATCGTTATTTTTTGTTTTGTAGAAATCAATTAAAATGTCAGAATTCCTAAATCTATTGCCTATTTCATGCAGGTTAGAATTTGGACTCATTAAAAACAGGTTTGAAAATGAAGATCCTCCTTGTGTGTCAGGACCCTGTGGGTGCGTTTGGAATGTCAGACAGCAGCACAGGACTCCAGAGGCTGTGAAGGTGACAGAGAACAGGGTCGTGCCGAGAAGGAGGGCCAGTTTAAAGTAAAAGTGTTCGAGATGGGATGGAAAGGATGCAAAGCAGCAAACTCTTCATGCTCCCTCGAGCAGATTTCATTGATTGTAGCTATTTTCTAAATTTAAATTTTATAGTGTTGGAAATTTTGTCTTCATGAGAAAGACAGTGTTGAACTCAAAGTCAGAATGCCTAGTTTGTTAGGAATTCAGCAAAATAAGTCTATACTTTACAAAATACTTACTGTTACAAATTTTGGTATTATTATGACTGAGTTGTTCCAGAGTGAAATTGAAAGGGTGCTATGAGATTGCAAAGTAAAAGAGGTCTGGCATATGGTGCTCTGAGCCTCGGTGGGTGACTCCTATAATGTCACCTCTCAGTTTACGTGCTGTACCTGTGGTGCACTCAGAGGCTTAGACCTTTGAACACTTGGTCCTCGGTGCTGGCACTGTCTGGGAAGGTGGTGTGGCTATTCCTGGAGCAAATATGCCTGGGGTCACTCTGAGGGTCCATGGCATTGCCCCACTCCACGTCCCTGTCTCTGCTTCCTGCTCCTGTCACCAGCCATGTCCCCCTGCCAGGATGGACCCTTATCCTCTGGAACTGAAGCCAGAATAAACTGTACATGATGTTTATCTCATTGACAAAAAGTAACTAACTGGGTAGTAGGTACCAGACAGTGGGGTGTTGCTCTCAAACCTGATTATGTTGTTTTTCAGAAGAATATGGAAGTCTTTGGACCTTAAGCTACAAAAGCCACAGAACGCTAGCTGAACCTAAGGGGTGATTCTGCTAGATGCTTGGAACTACGAGAGGATAAGGATGATGAAGGCCTCACTCAAGGTACCAGTGGGAAAAATAACAGCTACTGGGTTAGAGGACATGCGTGTGACATTCTGTAGAAGAATCTGGCTGCCTTCTGTCCTTGTCCTCCTAACTTGCCTGAGGGCAATTAAAAATTAACGCACCCATTTTTTTTTTTTTTTTTTTTTGGTGGAGGAAATATGACAGACAGAATATTACTGAATCTGCAACGTGGTTTTTGGTAATAATGCTTAAGGGGGTCTGTAATGATGAAGAGAAAGCAGGAGAAGATGGTATGAAACACACGGCTGGAGAGAAAAGCGGGTGGGGAGCTTACTTGTCATAGCCCCAATGGTCAGGGATATTCCCCTGTTAAGGAGAGGCCTCCTGCTTGGCATGGGACAATAGGGAAAGTTCTGTAACAGCTAGGGCCCCCCACTGTGCCTCCAGCATCCCCCCCCTTCCAGCATCCCCCTTCCAGGATCCCCTTCCAGGATCTGAAAAAAAAGCTCCCCTGCTGCTGGGGTTCAAGGGCCTTGTTGAGTCCGTCCGTCCCAAACTGGCAGCAGGCCATGGCAATGACCACCAGGTGGCGCTACCTTTAGGGGCGTGAAGGATTCAACAGTGAGGACTTGTGTCTGAAATATTATCTGCCCATGATATTTCAGACAGCTGATGCCATTGTGTGTGGCAGAGGAGTTCCTGTGTGAAGGTCCTGAGAGGGCAAGGGGCTGTGAGAGAGAAGAGAGGGGAGAGGAGAGAGGAGAGGAGAGGAGAGGGGAGGGGAGGGGAGGGAAGGGGAGGGGAGGGGAGGGGAGGGGAGGGGAGGAGAGGGGAGGGGAGGAGAGGGGAGGGGAGAGGAGAGGAGAGGAGAGAGGAGAGGGGAGAGAGAGGGGAGAGAGAGGGAGGGGAGGGGAGGGAAGGGGAGGGGAGGAAGGGAGGGGAGGGGAGGGGAGGGAGGGGAGGAGGAGGGGAGGAGAGGGGAGGGGAGAGGAGAGGAGAGGAGAGAGAAGAGGGGAGAGAGAGGGGAGAGAGAGGGGAGGGGAGGGGAGGGGAGGGGAGGAGAGGGGAGGGGAGAGGAGAGAGGAGGGGAGGGAAGGGGAGGGGAGGGAGGAGAGGGGAGGGGAGAGGAGAGGAGAGGAGAGAGGAGGAGAGGGGAGAGAGAGGGGAGAGAGAGGAGAGGGGAGGGGAGGGGAGGGAGGGGAGGGGAGGGGAGGGGACTTGCGGAGGCTGTGGAAGTGAAACCTGTGTTGAGTGGAGATCTCAGCTGGGGATGTAGAGCCAGGTGACCTCTGCCAAGGAGAGCTACGTACGGGGAGTGGGGTCACAGGAGAGACAGAGGCAGGTTTCAGGCAGAAAAGCTGGAGGGTGGAGCTGCCTCAGCCCAGTGAAGCTGGAGTACCAGACATGAGGCGACACAGTGCTACCGGACTTCTCTCTTTCCCTGCCAGAGTTTGGTCTTTCTTTAGTCCAGTACTTTCTCACTACGTCCTCACGCTCCCTGTTGGAATGGTATTCTGTGACATTGCATGTTTGATGCATGTGATTTGTCTCTTGATTTTAAAGGAGTCTAAAATTAAAAGATGTCCGAGTCTTAAGAGAATCTCTGACTTTTGAAGGAATAAACTGTAAATGATGGTGGTGACAAGGCTGTTGGACTGTTTGCATTACCGTGTGGACAAAGGCCGTGGCGCCTAGATGGCCAAATGTGGTGCTTTGAATTAATATGTAGGCTCAGGCACTTGAACACTTGTTCCTAGTTAGTGGCACTGTTTGTAGAGGGGGTGCAACCTTGCTGGAGGGATATGTCACTGAAAGTCCACAGCCTCCCCCGACTTCCAGTGTCCTGACTCTGCTTCGAGGTTGAGGCTACAGATGTTGTTTCCAAGCTTCCTGCTCCAGCGGCCGTTCCTCCCTTCTGTGATGGACACTCACCCCTCTGAACTGTGAGCCAAAGTAAACTCTTTCTTTTGTAATTTGCCTTGGTCCTGGTGCCTCATCCCAGCAATGCAAAAGTAAACAATGCCATCCTGTTATCACTCTCGGGTAATCGTAATTAAATGGTTCACGCGCAGCTTCAGAGAAATGATGATCGTGGATGATGCCAGAACATCCTCTACCTTTAAAACAGACGCCACAACGAGGGTGGATTCCTCCCTTAGATTTACATCCTTTCCCAAATCCAGCTTCTCCTTCAGTGTTTGGCAGGAGGCTGCATTGGCTGACTTTCTAAATATTCCTTCCACATCAGGTCCGTTTTCATTCAGAAGGGACAGCATATCCTGAGGGGAAAAGACAAACACCTGCCATTATAAAGCCACACTTGCAGAGCTCAGTGTGAGTCTTCCTCAGAACCAGAGCAACGGGGTGTGGGATTTGAAAGAGAATGGTCCCCATGGTTCCAATGCTTACTCACCAGGAGTGGCACTATTTGAAAGGCTTAGGAGGTGTGGCTTGTTGGAAATAATGTGTCACTGGGGTTGGGATTGGAGGTATCAAAAGCCCATGTCAGGCCCAGTCTCTCTCTCTTCCTGCTGCCTGTGGATCTAGATGAAGGATCTCAGCTCCTTCTTCAGCATCATGTCTGCCTGCACGCACCCATGATGATAAAGGACTAAACCTCTGTAGTGTAAGGCAACCCAGTTAAGAGTTTTCCTTTATAAGGGTTGTCGTGAGCATGGTG
This sequence comes from Peromyscus eremicus, assembly GCF_949786415.1. NCBI lineage: Eukaryota > Metazoa > Chordata > Mammalia > Rodentia > Cricetidae > Peromyscus > Peromyscus eremicus. Next base: position 79,070,299 of record NC_081428.1, on the reverse strand, counting down.
ACCCTCCCCAGTAATAGACCGGTGACTAAGACAGGTACAAGTGCTTAGAGAGCTGTGTGAAGGGAACACAGGTTGACTGAATCTGAGGATTCTACACGTGTTCTACTCCCCAAACCACTCTATCATTTCATGCTGAGAACTGGGAACAGGTTTGAAGAAGACTTTCCTCTACGGTGATTGATGCTCTAAAATCAATCTGTCTCTAGGCCTGGACACTGTCCCTGGCACTCTCTTGTCCTCCCTGTGAATGCCTTTCCCCAGTATGTCATCCCGTTTCCTATTGGATTCTTCTCTGATTAGGACCCTATTCCCACTTCCATTATGTCCCTGGCTCTCTATAATGAGGCTTAAATCGTTATTTACACGGTCCCTTTTCTAATTGTATTCTTTTGAATCGGCCTTTCATTTCCTTCTGCTCTGTCTTCGTATTTTCAGTTTTCAGTATAGGATGAAGCCAAGGGACCCACAACCTCACCTGCCTGTGATTTACCATGGAAGCTCGGGTACCATATACAATCCAACTGGGGCTTTTAGTTATTGAATTGGCAGAGGCCGGGTATGAGAGTCGTGGCTACTGCCAGCTTTTATGACTTATTTAAGATTTACTCTTCTGTCATTCCTGAACCTGATCTGATAGACTGGTTCCGTATGCAGTGCAAACATCACCACAGTGAACCCGATCTGATAGACTGGTTCCGTATGCAGTGCAAATATCACCACAGTGAACCTGATCTGATAGACTGGTTCCATATGCAGTGCAAACATCACCACAGTGAACCTGATCTGATAGACTGGTTTCGTATGCAGTGCAAACACCATCAAAGTGAACCTGATCTGATTGATAGACTGGTTCCGTATGCAGTGCAAGCATCACCACGGTGAAGATGTTGGACACTCGGTGTTTCTACTGACAGTTTGGTCACTTACTTGTAATGACACAGGCCAAAATCTGAGTCATTCTTTGACATCGTTTGTCAGGATTATAGGATCGATACTTCGAAAAGGGAAAGTTTTTTTTTTTTTTTTAATATTTAAGCACTTGAAATGTAAATCAAAACATGCCAGGTATATAGATTATCAGAATGATGAGACTGTGATGAAATGGCCATGAAATTATATCTGGGGCCAGTGTGGAGCTGAAGGAAGAAACTGGATGTGGGGCAGAGTTGTTGGAGAACATTGCATCTGTAGAGCACATTATAGGCCTACAGAAAGTCAGGGTGATCATTGCTGAGCAGTGGAAGGAGCTAGAATGTGTTTTTCTGTTTGCTTTCTGTGTTTCATCAGAACAATATTGGGATGTTTTTCCTAAAAAGATGTAGAGTAGCTCCCTCAGCTAAGTAATGGTTTGTCTAATAATCCTCCACTTAGAGAAATGACCTAAAGAGGATGTTTTACCATCCATAGACGTTCCTGCTCAGATGGCCACAAGAAAAAAATAATGCTCACCAGAATTGAAGACGGCAGATTACCATCCTTGCAAATAGCCCCGAGAGAATTACAGAAGAGGCCACCAGTAGTTGAGGCTGGAGTCTTGGGAAGCACATGGTCACAGCAGGTGGGCGTGCCCCATTGAAATATCCGACTTAGGAGAGAGCGTCTTCTAACTCTTTTCTCTGAGTCTGAGGAGAATGGAGATCATCACTTCAATAGTCTGATGGTCTCTCAGACTATTTATGCACCATAACACGTGCATAAACAGGTTACATATGTTAAGGAGTTAAACCTGAACAGACATGTCATGTAGAAGACAGTTGGAATTCCACCAAATACCTTTATTTACCTGTTCACTTGGCTTTTGGGGAGTTTACTCTTTAAATAAACTCAGCTCCCTGTACATGGCACTACACAGGAGTGTAGCTGATCCTGGCTCTGGAACCTCACAGTAAGTTGGCTACTCAAAACTGTAGATCGCCGGGCCGTGGTGGCGCACACCTTTAATTCCAGCACTTGGGGGGCAGAGCCAGGGGGATCTCTGTGAGTTCGAGGCCAGCCTGGTCTACAGAGTGAGATCCAGGACAGGCACCAAAACTACACAGAGAAACCCTGTCTTGAAAAAACCAAAAAAAAAAAAAAATTGTAGATTATTTGGAATTGATACAGAAGTCAAGAAGCAAGTAAGGACCATGACAGGGAATTTTGAAACTGGGGATATTGAACACATGGAGAAAAGGTAATAATGTAACACAAAGCTTGAATAGAGTAAGAATGGGAATGCAGGATAGAAGAGTGCAGACGAGGAAGGATAATTAATCCTAAACATGCTTTGATGATGTGCTATGGAAATACATAGACTCTATTGATGGGCTCCCAGAAACAAATACATCAATTTGAAACTGACCTGATGCTTTATCTGATCTCTACTGTGCTATATAGGCACAGTACTGGAAGAGGGAAGTACTCAACAGAAATACCCAGCTGTAACCCTGGGAACTACAGTAGCGTGATGCCTGGCAGATAGATACAGCCAGCGGGGCAACAGTGGTACAACTGGCATGGGACCCGCCAACCACGTTCTGAGTGGATTTCAGATTCAGTGGGCAAGATGGACCCCGTACCTGGCACCAGTTTTGGTACATGGATCAGAGGCCATAGTGGAAATACTAGTAGTATTAAGATGCTAAATGTGAACAGTATTACAGTGACTCCTAATTGTGTGATTTTATACTCGTAGATCAGTGCACCACACAACCCCTGTCAGAGAAGTGATGGTGATCAACACAGATTTCCACAACTGGCCAATGTGCTGAAAATAAGTCTCTTTGGAAGGCAGATCCCTAAATATGGTGTCTATATTATATTCCCTCCTATCAAAGCTCAAGTATCAGCACAAAAAGAGGGCAGAAAGATGGTCAAAGCCATTAACAGTTTTGTTATGGAGTCAACAAAATCTTTTCAATACTCAGTACATCAGTTGCAGCTGTGAACTCTGAACAGCTGTTATAGTACGTCCAAGGACCTTTCCCATCAAAGAGGGAGGTATGTAGAGAGGCCCATGCCTACCTGAGGCAGTGTAGGCAATTGACAGCTGCTACAATGTTGAGATTCTATTTTCCTTAAGGGTGTGGCCTATAGTAGAGGTAGAGCATACCCCAGGGGATGACCCCTACCAAAGGGCACATGGACAACACAGATTGGATTTGATATTGTTATGTTTTAAGGCAGTGGTTCTCAATCTTTGGGTCAAGACGCCCTTGGGGTCACATTTCAGATGTTTATATTATGATTCATAACAGTAGCAAATTTACAGTTATGAAATAGCAACTAAATAACTTTATGGTTGGACTCACAACAACATGAGGAACTGTATGTATTAAAGGGTCATAGCATTAGGCAGGTTGAGAACCACTGTTTTAAGGGGGGAAAGAAGAGGAAAACAGTTGAGTGTGTTGATAGAGGAGGAGTTGATCTTGGAATAGTTTAAATGTGATAAAACACACTATATGAAAATACCAAAGAATTAATAAAATGGTATACTATTTATACAGTTCACCAAAAGCACTGCTCAGCTCAATGCATGGACACAGAACTCTTTGTAATAATAATGTTCATCACAGAACTCTGTGTCAGCCCTAATAATGTCAACCCTAACATAGATGGGTTTAGGGAAACTGGATAGAACAGAACACTTTGCTATTCTCCATTTGGGACAGCAGCCTCTAGAAGGTGCATAGGCCTGAAGCCAGGCTATCATTCTACTGGCCTTCACATCCCACCAACGTGAAAGGAGAAAACACAGCCACCCTCACATCCTAGAGAATTTCCTCCATGCTGACAGGTACAGATGTTTGATAACTAGATATGGGCAAGGACAGTTTGAATACTTTTAAGCAATGTTCATCTTTCTTCTTAACCTGATTTTATTATTTTTAATCTACCTAAGTGTATTTTAATCCTTAGCTTTAATTGTGTTCAGAGGAAGGCTCTGTCCCTTGATTTTAACCCAAATACTTAGTCCTCAACTAAGAAAGACAGGAACAACACTCAACTGGTGCTTCCTGAAATACACCTCCAGTCGTCAGGCTGACAGAACAGGTTTTAGGTGAGGTGATCATTAAGATCCCTGTGACCAATGAAACATGTGCTACTGCGTCTGGAAACATTGGGTGATTAAATAATCCTAGAAAAATTTATTGATTTCCTACTGTGCAAACTGAGAGATGAAGAATGAAAAATCTAAATTAGCATTGCTTTACACATAATGGTCACGACAAAAATATATTAAGGAGAATTTCTGTTCTTGTGAAAATATTTCCCAAACTGTTACCATCTTTTATTGGAAAAGTAATGTCAGTTGGGGTTCGTTGTAATAATTGCAGGAAAAAGGCAACAGAAGGATTTAAAAGCCAGAGAACCTGAACACTTACAGGGAAGAGACGCACTGCTCTGCTGATGGCCTCTGGGTGTCTCCTTGGGCTTTAGGATGAATCTTCCTGGCACGTGATGGGCCTGCAGCTCCTGCACCACCTTTTGGATGTTGAGATAAGCGGTGTATTTGCTTGGACCCAGGGCCATAAATGCATCATTTCCAAGTTCACTCATCTTGATAGCATATGGATTCTCATGTCCTATACAGAGAAAATTCTCAACTTAGATGATGCAAACCGTGCTGAGTAATCACACCTATCTGCTTGTGAGTGTGTGCACACACTGGGGGTGAGCTACAGTTCTCCCCAGGCTCCTGGAGTAAGAAGGCTGTTGTTCCTAATGAATCTGCTGCCCTCACTGAGGAGACTCTAGGGAAGCAGGTGTCTAAACACAGAGCTTTAAAACATAGAGGAAAAAAATCTGAACACGTTGGCTTGCTTGGAGTGCACAGACCATTAGAGCACCATACAGCAGGGTTTTTGTATGATCATCCTTTAAACTCTTTATGGTGTTCTAGTTTCCCGACATCCACTGGAATTTTACTCCTAAGGAGCATCACTTACATCTCCTCCCTCTGTGCTAATCCTTTTAAACACTCCTCCTTCCCATCTCAGTGATTACTCACAAAAAGAGGAAACATGTTGGTTTTGTATTGGCTAATATTTTTCCCACACCCCACTTTACAGTATTTGGCTTGTTCATTTTCACTTGTTATTCCTCCCTGTACAAAGAGTTCTCCAAGATGCTGTACTAAAAATAGAGATTGCCTTTTTTTAGGAATTGAGTGAAACTCTCTTTCACCCATTTCTCCTTCATCCCTGCTGTCACAGTGAGCGCTTGCATTTCCTTCCATCTGGCACAGATGCAATGCTGCATTTAGCCAAATAGTGCAGCAGCACTCAGTGTTTAGGGCACAGGAAGCCGTAGAATGAACATAGTGACAGAAGCCTGGGCTCCAGGTCAATCCGACGTTGATGCATACTGGAGAACTGAGGGTGTTTGGGAAATGTAGCTAAAAATGGCTGCTAAGGAGCCACCGTGAATAAAAAGTTCTTAGAATATCTCTGGATAGCTGTGGTGTATGAAGCTGCTACAAGATTTAATATCAAGTTAAGATCTTAACAAATTAATGCATACTATTTAATCAATATGATTGTCGTCTGTGTTTGCTTTCTCTGCACATATTCTCCTTTGACTAGACTTACAATTGTGTCAACAGTACAAAGACCAACAACAGCCAAGTTGTTGGCTAATGCCTGTACTTCCAGAACACAGGATCCTGAGGTAGAGAGTGGAAAAGTGTGAAGGCCACCCTAAAAAACAGAGCAACATCTTGTCCAAAACAAAATCCAAAAATGCTATGAACTGAGCGGTGCAGTCTGCCTTCGTGTTGTCCCGGGTACCGCTTGTATCTAAGAGGGACAACAAACACTTATTTTCTATTTATCCTATTATCTAGTATCACTTCATATAACAACTTTCTAAATTGTATTACAATGTCTGCAAAGATGTGTTTCAGGGACAAAATAGAAGCAGGATCTATCTATCTATCTATCTATCTATCTATCTATCTATCTATCTATCTATCTATCTACCCACAAGTAACAACAATTAACAATAGAACAACAAAAATGAAGCCATGAATATAAAAGAACAAGGAGTGGTGTACGGGAGGGTTTGGAGGTGGGGAAGGGAAGGTAGAAATGTTGTAATTATGTTTTATCTCAGGTTGAGATCAAATCAAGCAACGCGAACCTAAGAGAAGACAGATTCCCACAGACGCCCTCACTGCACCTACCACCGTTCCAGTGTCTTGAAGTAAAGTCAATCACAGTGAAGTTAATTCATAAGCCAGTCTTTGTTGTAGCTAAATTATTCTGATAGTTATTTTACAACATTTGACCAAGAACATATTTTGCAAAATACAGTAAAATAAAGGACATGTTTCTCATTCGGAAAATACTTGAAGGGTGTGAATATTATCTCATTTCATTTTTGTGATGAGCAAAAGCCCTGATAGGAACAGATGTACAATGAAGATCCATCACAGACTCACGGCCATGGCTGGATTTTAGCTTCTGAGAAGCAAATGTAACAATAATGAGAACATGAACACTAATTGTGGAAAGTGAATTTCTTAACAGTTTCTTTTTTTGTTTTTCCATCCAGAAGAACAGAAAATCTCTGAGTGCTTTTTTTTTATTGTAATGCAAAAACTTCACATTTTCTCTGTAAGTAACCAGACGTTGTACATGAAGAGATTTATCATACACAGACATCCACAACTGGTCAGAGAAGGCACGACTGTGGAGTGCCCACCCCACCTGGTACATGCGCAGTGCGACTTCTCCACCTAAAGCTCAGCAAACTTCCTTGGAGGAGAAGGAAAGACTCTAAGAGTCAAGGAGCAGGATGGTGATGGGAGATTGTGTCTTCTGTATGTGAGGGGAGCTGAACCCACAAGATCTCAACAACTTGATCACCGAAATGGGACTTGAAAGAATGAAAAGACCACCTGACAGGCCAATGTGTGGGGGAATATCCAGGCCTCACACTTAAGAGGAAGAGCCGTAGGCAATGAATGCTTGCAGAGGGAGAGAGACTCGGTGTTCTTCAGGGATGAGCTCCTGAGAGGCCATCCCATCTCAAGTGGACTGGACACACATGTGAGCAACACTAAATAGGCTTAAAGAGGTTTGTATGCTTATACATATAGCGAGAATAATTAAAGAAGAAAAGTTAGAGTTTCTGATGGGGAATGAAGTGGACATGGCAGAAGTCTGAGGAGCCAGAGAGAGGGACTGAAAATGACATAAATCCATTACTCATATAAAATTCTGAATAAACAGTTCCTCTCAGAAGTTGAAGTTAAGTTCCTGTTGCTGAAGCCACCTTACACTTTGGACAAGGGACTCTGGGGATCTGAAATGCATCTGACCTGAAAGTCTCCTCTGTTTAGACCAGTGGTTCTCAACCTAGGGGTTGGGACCCCTTTGGGGGTTGATAACCCTCAGAGCACTTGTATAAAACCATCAGAAAACACAGATTTTTACATTGTGATTCATAGCAGTAGCAAAGTTACAGTTATGAAGTAGCAATGAAAATAAATTTATGGTTGAGGGTCACCACAACGTGAGGAACTGTATTAAAAGGTCGCTGCATTAGGAAGGTTGAGATCCACTGGTTTAGACTTTTTGTAGTACTGGGATGCATTCAACAGTTCACTCAGCCAAAGGCCTATGAACCACACCAATGACCAGCATGGCAGGATATCTGTAAGGCTGCTGTAGTAGCACTTATATCTTGGTGGTACCCAATGGCTGTCTAATTGGAGTTAAGGTCTGGTAAACAGGAGGGAAAGTGTGCCAGATACTGTAAACTTAGCCAGCTTCATAGTAATGTGGTCATGGATATTACAGGAGAACATACTGTTGCCATTTTTTTTAAAGATTTATTTATTTATTATGTATACAGCATATGTGACTGCAGGCCAGAAGAGGGCACCAGATCTCACTACAGGTGGTTGTGAGCCACCATGTGGTTGCTGGGAATTGAACTCAGGACCTCTGGAAGAGCAGTCAGTGCTCTTAACCTCTGAGCCATCTCTCCAGCCCCTGCCATTTTTTTTAACTAAAATAATGCCAACTGAATTCTAAACATTTATCTAAGCATCTACAGATAAGTGTAGATCTCACTCATCATCATAGATGTTCCTTCTGCAGCGGCAGGAACCATTACAACCAGTCAAATGTAAAGAACAAATGATTGTGGGGCCCCAGCACCAATGGACACCTACAACAGAGCTCTAAGGCTCATGGGAAATCATGGAAGAAGAGGGGGAAAGATTGTAAGAGCCAGATAATTAGGAATGCTGCTCTGAAATTGTGTTTTCTATATATAAGATTACACCCATGAAATCTCAGCAACATGACTGCCTAAAAAATATAAATACAACAGTTGACATGCCAATGTGAATCTGGGAAATCTCACGAGACCACACAACTGTGGGAAGAGCTACAATCGATGAACAACTTTCAGGAGTTATTAGCCTTCCCCAGGGATGAGAGCTCTGATTGGTTACCAAATACCAAGTGACCTGTCCTAGAATCGTATTTAAGCAGGCAACACTGAAGTGACTAAGTAGATTGTATTTATATGTTTGTTCATTTGTGTGCATATGTAACAAAGAGGCTAAGAGGAGACCCTTGACTTGAGATGGGGAGTGACACCTGGAAGGGTAGGAGGGAGGATTAGGAGGCGGGGATGATTTAATTATATTTTAATTAAATAAAAAGATATTTAAAAAAAACAATTACCAACTACAAAAAGAAATTACCAAAAATGCCTTTTTATCATATACCTGGACTAGAGACAAGACTCCATAAATGTGTCTTAGATGATGGAAGAACACCATATAGGATTTTTACTTTATTTAACCTGAAGACCAACCAATGAAAACTTTTGACAGGTTAGGGTTACAGGTTAGAACTCTGTGGATCCCTCACACTTACCTAGGAGAGGGCATGGCGCTTCTTCTTGGCCAGAAGAGAAGCAGAGCTGGTAATCTCCCTCAGCATTCTGGGAGACAAGAGAACAAGAGTCACAAAGAACCTTTCTCAGGAGACACTTGAACTGAAAACTCCCTTTCCACTTCCATGTCTCTAAAGCTGCAAAATACTGTGGTCAGCAGAGTTCCTGCTCTAGAAGTGGCTGCCACTGTGATTTAAGGTTAGTGAGTTCAGAGGCCTCTGTCCCCTCCGTGAGTCTGCAGGGACACAAAGGTCCTGCTTTCTTCTTCTTGGTGCACACAGATCTGAGAAGTCACAAAGTGATATGTTTGCCGCTGTTTTGTGAGACTAGGAATATTTTTTTGTTGTTGTTTTTTCGAGACAGGGTTTCTCTGTGTTGCTTTGTGCCTTTCTTGGATCTTGCTCTGTAGACCAGGCTGGCCTCAAACTCACGAAGATCCACCTGCCTCTGCCTCCCGAGTGCTGGGATTAAAGGCGTGCGCCACCACCGCCTGGCTGAGATTGGAATTTTTAAAAAATCAGTTCATTCCCTGTCTCTAAGAGAGAAAAAAATCCCAAGATCCCTGTCACTTGCTTCCCTATACCATTTGGATGACACTGAGCTTTGCCGTCACATGTCCCTGCTTTAGACAAATTATTGCCCAAGAGCCACACTTCCACCGTGACTATGACGGCTGAGCCAAGCGAACCCTGAGAGCCTTGGAACTTCAGCAAGTCTGAGCAAAGGAGACAAAGGCCAGAGAGGCCTGGAGGAGACTGGGGTGTAAAGTCAGGACCTGGTTTCCTTCAGAGACCCTATTTTGCAGAGGAAAGGGACGGGGGTCTGGCCTGGAAAATAGGCCCTATGCAGAAAACAAGTTCCACAGACTTACTGTCCACAGGCTGGGATCCATTTGAAACAAGCAGATGTAAATTATAAAGACTATTGAATTATATCACAGCTCTATTGGAGAGGCAAGAATGCACCTCAGAGGTGTTATTATTTTCTAATACATTAAGTAGTTTTGATTCCTGATTAAAATATCGCTTGGCTTTGCAGAGTGAGCACCCAATTAGGGGAGCTAGCAGGTACAACTCACACATGTGCACACGGACACACACACATACACAAAGAGAGACAGACAGACAGACAGACAGACACACACACACACACACACACACACACACACACACACACACACACAGAAACTAATGTCCCCAAAATGGTCACAGAAAGGAAGTAAGATCTAAAATTCCCTCCTGTAACAGGCTAATGAAAATGAGACTAGAATACCACAAATCATGTACGCAAATATGACCGAATAATCATTTCTCTTTACGTTAAAATAGTGCTTCTTCTTTTTCTTGTGAGTCTGAGCCATTTACATTAAAAAAATTCACAAATGTGACCATGATGAAGTTCATTTTACTGTCAGTGAGTGTACTCAAGGAGAATCATATGACTCACCCAACAGTCAATTCTTACAAAGACTCGTGTATCATGCATGATGAATATGAATGTAAAGATGTCTGCTATAAAATATAAAATCTATATGCTTAAAAATAGCCTATTTCATTATACTCATATATAGAAGTGATCAATTATGCCATATACTGATGGTTCTGAAGCTTCTAGGGCATTTAATCCTATCACTCTGACAAAATTTGAAGTTATGAAAAGGAATTTTCACAGTGAAAATTTCATACTAGGAATAGTACTGCACAAGGGGTTTTCATTGTGCCGAATGATACTCTCTTTCATAAAATTACTCAGTTCTGTGGCCCTGCCTCTTTTCTGCTTGGAATTCACAGACACACCCATGTCTGCTACCCACACTGCCAACCATGTACAGCAGTCCCCTCACAGCCTAGAAACCATGACAAACCACGTGTACCAGCAAATGGCATAAGTGAGTCGGGAGATATGGCTCAGCAAGTAAAGGTTCTTGCCCCCGAACCTGGAAAATAAATCCACAAAATTGACCTTTGCATGCATTTCCACCTACAGATCACACACACCTGCGCGCGCACGCACACATACACACACACACACACACACACACACACACTTAAAATGAGCGAGTTTGAATGAATAATTAAGTGGTCTACATCCTTGGTTTCTGTCAAACATTATCACCCTCTTTACCAGTCAATTCCAGCATCAGTTGTTGGATTTTGAAGACCAGATGCTGGGCATATGGCTCTAGTCACATGTTCTAATTCACATTGCATATCAAACCTTTCGTTAAGCAATTATTGTATCTGAATCCTCAAGGAATAAATTAGTATGAAAAAGGAGGAAATAGCAAAGAAAATACAGAAAAAAATGAGCCAAAAATACATCAGGAAATTGATATTAACAATGTTATACAATGTTCATCGGGTATATAAACATATATATAATCATTATATGTATATAAATATGTTCACACACAATGTACACATCAAAATTCAAGTTGCTTGCACTTGACCATACAGATGGGTTTCATTGTGCTATGAATTTTCTTTTCTTTTTTTTTTTCAAAACAGAGTTTCTCTGTCTAGTCCTCACTATCCTGGAACTATGTGGACCAGGCTGGTCTCAAACTCACAGAAATCCACCTGCCTCTGCCTCTCAAGAACTGGTATTACAGACATGCACCACCACTCCCAGCATGCTAAGGATTTTCATTCACATAGAATTTGACATGAAATACAAGAGCAGCTGGAGAGATGGCTCAGAGGTTAAGAACACTGGCTGCTCTTCCAGAGGTCCTGAGTTCAATTCCCAGCACCCACATGGTGGCTCAACAACCATCTGTAATGAAATCTGGTGCCCTCTTCTGTTATCCAAACATATGCCCAGGCAGAAGACTGTATACACAATAAATAAATTAAAAAAAAAGAAATACAAGAGCAGTGTCTATACATGGGCTAGTGTAACATGTTAGCTGTCTGTGCTTCTTCAAGTAGAGATGAAAGAATGGGAAATTGACACAAAGAATAAGCAGGTATCTGACAGTGATGTTTATACAGACATTAAATATGTATGGAGTATAAAAAGAAAAGATTTTTAAGTAAAAACTTTGGAGTCACTTACAGGTATTCCCAGCACTGGTTGTAACTTTTTGACAATGTCATTTACTGTGTCCAAATGTGTTGCTGTTACGGTGAAAGGCTGTAGAAAACACAGAAAAGCATGGTCAATTATCAATGTGAAATCCCTTGATTTTGTAGTTATTTACCCGCTTATTACCATACCATGAAACCAAACTTACTGAAAATCATGACAAAGACAAGCATATAGATGCATGAGAATCTGTTATGATTTTCCTTTCCTTTGTATAGCCTGAGGCCAGTAAGAAGTGTTTCAGTATAACAGATGTCACCCAAAAGACTTGGTGCATTTAACATATAAATGAATGCCACCCAAAAGACTTGGTGCATTTAATATATAAATGGGTGTCACCCAAAAGACTTGGTGCATTTAATATATAAATGGATGTCACCCAAAAGACTTGGTGCATTTAAATATATAAATGGATGTCACCCAAAAGACTTGGTGCATTTAAATATATAAATGGGTGTCACCCAAAAGACTTGGTGCATTTAATATATAAATGGGTGTCACCCAAAGGACTTGGTGCATTTAACATATAACAGGGAGAGGACGAAGCTGCAACAGGCAAAAGTGCTTTTCTGAAGCTGATGAACTGGGTTAAATTCCTGGGAAACATGTGGCAGAGAGAACCACATCTGGTTGTCCTCTGACATGTGAACGTGTGACCTACACACACACACACACACACACACACACACACACACACCCCAATGTTATAATTTTAAAAGTTCACAGCCAAGCAGTAGTTAGTTCTATAAAAGGATATTCTTTTTTTTTTTTTTTTTTTTTTTTGAGACAGGGTTACTCTGTATAGTTTTGGTGCCTGTCCTGGATCTTGCTCTATAGACCAGTCTGGCCTCGAACTCACAGAGATCTGCCTGGCTCTGCCTCCCAAGTGCTGGGATTAAAGGCATGGGCCACCACCACCCAGCTAAAAGGATATTCTTATGCTTAGGAGATTGCTAAATGTTCAAGAGCCATGGTGTATATAACAGATCACACACACACACACACACACACACACACACACACACAAATATTAACAGGTGAATATAGTAGAATATATGGGATCCTTTGTAATGAGCTGTACTTTTATGTATGTATTTAATTATGTCCACCTAAAGATAAACTATTTAAGAGTAACTAAATTTCATTTAAAAGATAGAAAATATTCCACCCAACACCAAAGAATATACATTCTAGTTAGCAGCCCACAGAGGCGTTTCCAAATCAGATCACATGAAGGGGCACAAAACAAATACTCAGAATGTCTGAAAAAGTAAATAACTCAGTGTATCTTATCTGACCATAATGAACACAGATTTTAAATAAATAGCAAACAAAGCCCTAATAAGTACAAAAGCTCATAGAGATTAAAATACTCATAGCTGGGCGGTGGTGGTGCACGCCTTTAATCCCAGCACTCCGGAGGCAGAGCCAGGCGGATCTCTGTGAGTTTGAGGCTGGCCTGGGCTACCAAGTGAGTTCCAGGAAAGGCGCAAAGCTACACAGAGAAACCCTGTCTTGAAAAACCAAAAAAAAAAAAAAATACTCATGACTGAATGATGAATAGGTCTAAAAAGAAATCAGGAAATAAATACACACGATCCTTGGAACTAAGTGAAAGTAAAAATACAGCACAACAAAATATCTGGGATACACTGAAGGCAGTTCTAAGAGGGAAATTTATAGCTCTAATTGCTTAAGATGAAAAATCAAAAAGAGCAGAAATAAATGATTTAATGATTCAACTCAAGAATATGGAAAAAGAAGAACAAACCAAACCCAAATCCAGTATCTTGGGATAAACCTAACAAAGAAGACTAAAGGCCCCAGTAGAAAACTATAAATCTCTGAAAGAAAGGGATTGAGGAAGACATAGAAAATGGAAAGACTTCACATGCTCATGTATTCGTAAAATGATTATTATGAAAATGACCATTGTACCCAAAACTACTCAAAGACTAAATACAACCCAAATCAAACTCCCACAATATTTTTCACATAATAATTAAATCACTAAACATACAGAATAAAGAAAGAATATTAAGAGCAGAAAAGGAAAAAGACCAAGTGACTTGTAAAGGCAGACTCATCAGAATTAACACCTAACTTCTCAGTGGAGACTCTGAAAGCCAGAAGGTCCTGGACAGATGTAATACCGACACTAAGAGATCATGGATGCCAGCCTAGACTAATAGACCCAGCAACATTTTCAATCACCATAGATGGAGTAAACAAGACATTCCAGGACAAAACCAGATTTAAACAATACCTATCCACAAATCCAGCCCTACAGAAAGCCCTAGAAGGAAAACTCCAACCTAAGGAAGTTAGATACACTCTCGAAAACACAGGCAATATATAACACCACAGCAGTAAACCCCAAAGAAGAGTACACACACACTACCACCAAAAAAATAACAGGAATGAACAATCACTGGTCATTAATATCCATCAATATCAATGGACTCAATTTGCCTATAAAAAGACACAGGCTAACAGAATGGATACAAAAACAGGATCCATCCTCTGATGCATACAAGAAACACATCTCAACTTCAAAGACAGACATCACCTCAGAGTAAAAGACTGGGAAAAGACTTTCCAATCAAATGGACTTAAGAAGCAAGCTTGTGTAGCTATCCTAATACCTAACAAAATAGACTTCAAACTAAAATCAATCAAAAGAGATTGGGAAGGACATTACATATTCATCACAGGAAAAATCCACGAAAATGAAGTCTCAGTTTTGAACCTTTATGCCCCAAATACAAGGGCACCCACATTTGTAAAAGAAACATTACTAAAGCTTAAATTACACATCCAACACCACACATTAATAGTGGGAGATTTCAACACCTCACTCTCACCACTGGATAGATCTGCCAGACTGAAACTTAACAGAGAAGTAGGGGATCTAATATGACTCAAATGGACTTAACAAGTATCTACAGAACATTCCACTCTAACACAAAAGAATATACCTTCTTATCAGTACCCCATGGAACCTTCTCTAAAATCGACCACATACTCAGTCACAAAGCAAAAAAAAAAAGTGGAATAACTCCAGCAAGGAAATAGTCAAATTGGGGGCTGAAATCAATAAAATAGAAACAAAGAAAACAATATAAAAAAATCAACGAAACCAAGAGTTGGTTCTTTGAGAAAATAAACAAGATAGACAAGCTCTTATCCAAACTAACCAAAAGGGAGAGAGAGAACATCCAAATTAACAAAATCAGAAATGAAAAGGGAGACATAACAGACGATCAGGAAATCTGGAGAATCATCAGGCCATACTTCAAAAACCTGTACTCCACAAAATTAGAAAAACCTAAAAGAAGTGGACAATTTTCTGGATAGGTACCACATACCAAAATTAAATCAAGACCAGATAAACAACTTAAATAGACCTATAACTCCTAAGGAAATAGAAACAGTCATTAAAAGTCTCCCAACCAAAAAAGAGAAAAGAAAAAAAGCCCAGGACCAGATGGTTTCAGTGCAGACTTCTACCAGAATTTCAAAGAAGAGCTAATACCAATACTCTTCAAATTGTTCCACACAATAGAAACATAAGGAACATTACCAAACCTTTTTTATGAGGCTACAGTTACCCTGAAAGCCAAACCCCACAAAGATGCAACAAAAAAAGAGAATTACTGAGCAATCCCCCTCACGTACATTGATGAAAAAATACTCAATAAAATATTGGCAAACTGAATCCAAGAATACATCAAAAAAATTATCCACCATGACCAAGTTGACTTCATCCAAGAGATGCAAGGATGGCTCAATATACAAAAAAAACTGTCAGTGTAACATACATATAAACAAACTGAAAGAAAAAGAAACCCACATGATCATCTCATTAGATGCTGGAAAAGCCTTTGACAAAATCCAACACCCCTTCATGATAAAGATCTTGGAGAAATCAGGAATACAAGGAACATACTTAAACATAATAAAGGCAATTTACAGCAAGCCAACGGCCAACATCAAATTAAATGGAAAGAAACTCAAAATGATTCCACTAAAATCAGGAACAAGACAAAGCTGTTCACTCTCCCCATACTTATTCAACATAGTACTCAAAGTCCTAGCTAGAGCAATAAGACAACAAAAGGAGATCAAGGGGATACAAATTGGAAAGGAAGAAGTCAAACTTTCACTACTTACAGATGATATGATAGTATACATAAGTGACCCCAAAAATTCTACCAGAGAACTCCTACAGCTGATAAACACCTTCAGTAATGTGGCAGGATATAGAGCTACAGTAATAAAAACAGCTTGGCATTGGCATAAAAACCGACATGTGGACCAATGGAATTGAATTAAAGACTCTAACATTAAGCTGCACACCTATGAACACCTGATTTTTTACAAAGAAGCCAAAACTGTACAATGGAAAAAGAAAGCATCTTCAGCAAATGGTGCTGACATAACTGGATATCAACATGTAGAAGATTGCAAATAGATCCATATCTGTCACCATGCACAAAACTGAAGTCCAAGTGGATCAAAGACCTCAACATGAATCCAGCTACAATGGACCTGATAGAAGAGAAAGTAGGAAGTACTCTTGAATGCATTGGCACTGGAGATCACTTCCTAAATATAACATCAGTAGCACAGACACTGAGAGCAGCAATTAATAAATGGGACCTCCTGAAACTGAGAAGCTTTTGTAGGGCAAAGGACATGGTCAATAAGACAAAGTGACAGCCTACAGAACAGGAAAAGATCTTCACCAACCCCACATCTGACAGAAGGCTGATCTCCAAAATACATAAAGAATTCAAGAAACTAGACATCAAACACTGAACAATCCAATTAAAAAATGGGCTACAGAGCTAAACAGAGAATTCTCAACAGAAGAATCTCATATTGCTGAAAGACATTTAAGGAATTGCTCAACATCCTTAATCATTAGGGAAATGCAAATCAAAACAACTCTGAGATACCATCTTATACCTGTCAGAATAGCTAAGATCAAAAACTGAAGACAGCTTATGTTGGAAAGGATGTGGAGCAAGGGGAACACTCCTCCACTGTTGGCGGGAGTGCAAACTTGTACAGCCACTTTGGGAATCAGTATGGCAGTCTCTCAGAAAATTGGGAATCAATTTTCCTCAAGACCCAGCTATACCACTCTTGGGCATATACCCAAGGAATTTTCAATCATACCACAAGGACACATGCTCAACTATGTTCATAGCAGCATTATGTGTAATAGCAAGAACCTGGAAACAACCTAGATGCCCCTCAATTGAAGAATGAATAAAGAAAATGTGGTACATATACACAATGGAGTACTACTCAGCAGTAAAAAAAAACAATGACATCATGAAATTTGCAGGCAAATGGAGGGAGCTAGAAAATGTCATCCTGAGTGAGGTAAACCAGACTCAGAAGGACAAACATGGTATGTACTCACTTATAAGTGGATTCTAGATGTAAAGCAAAGGGTAACCAGACTATAAACCACAGCTCCAGAGAAGTTAGCTAACAAGGAGGACCCTAAGAGGGATGTACGGATCGCTCTGTGAAGGGAAAATAGATGAGATTTTTATGAGTAAACTGGAGATGAGGGGTGGGCAATGGAGGGTAGGGGATGGGGGATGAGAACATGAGGGAACAAGATGGTCAAGCTGGAACAGGAACAGAGTGGGAGAGCAAGGAAAGAGATACCATGATAAATGAAGACATCATGGGAATAGGGAAAAATGGGGTGCTAGGGAAGTTCCCAGGAATCCACAAGGATGACCCCAGCTTAGACTACTAGCAATAGTGGAGAGGGTGCCTGAACTGGCTTATCCTCGTAATCAGACTAGTGAATATCCTAACTGTCATCAAAGAGCCTTCATCTAGTAACTGATGGAAGCAGATGCAGAGATTCACAGCCAAGCACCAGGCCGAGCTCCAGGAGCCCAGTCAAAGAGAGGGAAGAGGGATTCTATGAGCAAGGGGCATCTAGATCACGATGGGGAAAGCTACAGAGACAACCAAACCAAACAGGTGGGAACTCATGAACTTTAGACCAACACCTGTGGAACTTCCAAGGGACTTGGCACGGAGTGTTTGCTGTCTGCACACTGTAGCTCACACGGCTTACTCTGGCTTCATGTTAGTTAGTATTTGTTTTATACAGGCAAAGACGCATTTGTGGACAAGAAAATACTTTTTTCTGGTAGCACTGACTAAACTTTCAATGTCCTGTCATTTTATCTCTCTAATTCTCCCTCTTCTCGTCCCGTTTCTTCCCATTCTTCCACCAACTTCTCCTCCCTGCCCCTTCCCTTTGCTGCATCGGCCATTACAGTACAATATCGTCTTAGTCTAATGTGCACATACAGTGTTCCCGCTCGGGCTGTCCTCTATGAATATCTCCAGTGCGGTACTCATCCCGTGGTACTTCTCCTTGGTTTGATTAATGGATCTGGACAAATTTGATAAGGAGACAAAAAATATGAAATGAACTTATACTTGCTCATTTTCACATTAATCAAGTTTGTCAATGTTTTAAAAAATTTAAAGATTTATTTATTATGTATACAGTGTTCTGCCTGCATGTGTCCCTGCAGGCCAGAAGAGGGCACCAGATCTCATTATAGGTGGCTGTGAGCCACCATGTGGTTGCTGGGAATTGAACTCAGGACCTCTGAGAGAGCAGTCAGTGTTCTTAACTGCTGAGCCATCTCTCCAGCCTTGTTTAAAATTTTTTAATGCAAGTGAATAGACTCAGAAAATTTTCTATGGCAGATCAAATGAAAAGAAAATGGTTTGGGAAAACAGGGTAAGTTCTAGAAAACAGAGTTGTCTTCAGTTGAGTCATGTAAGCAGCAGAGCTAGTTCTCAAACGTTCCTGCTTGGTTAGTGAGGACGGCTCCATATAGTCAATGAGCAGGAGGTAGCAGTTGGTTTGAGTGACCTGTCTTGACAGTACCATTATCTTCTAGAATAATCTTTGCTCCGACATAAAGGTGGGAGAAAAGGAAACTGTGAGACTAGCAGCCACTACGTCCTCAAACACTGAGAAGTGAGAAATTACAGCAGTAGCCAGGGTCCATCTAAGCAGGAAGAGTTTAGTCAAAGTCAGGCTAACCAGCTCTAGTCAGAACAAGGGGGACAGACCGGGGTGGACTCTTATTCATTCACCACTGTTTAAAGAGTTAAAAAAAAAAAAAGCACAACAATGAAATACCTTTGAAGGAAACAACACCATTCTCTTTTTTGGTCCAAAGATCTGCAATATAAAATTAAACCATATAAAACATTTATGATTGGATTTGAGGAGTATCTTTCGTGACCAACATATTAGAAGCCTGTGATCTGTGGTTACCAGTGTAAGTGTCTTCCTCACACCTGGGCATCTGATAGACCTGCCCTTTGCCGGGTGACCTGTTAGTGACAGGGAGTGGACAGCAGTGTGAAAGCTGGCTGACTGTAGCTGTGGAATCCAAGCTAGCTGACCTATGCCAGGTAAGGCAAGTGCTCTGAGCTTCATTTTCACAACAGATAAAAGGGTGAGTGAGCCTTGTGTGCTCTTGCTGATTGAGGAGGTTATATCATACTAGGGATATATTAAATTGAACACTTCGACTGAGAGTATTTCATTTCTTTTATCCATGTAATGCCTGAATAGTTAGTTTCTTACACTATTGGTAGTTATGAACTATGCTACTAAAATATTTGTGCATGAACTTTTTTTTTTTTTTTTTTTTTTTTTTTTTTTTTTTTTTTTTTTTTTGGTTTTTCAAGACAGGGTTTCTCTGTGTAGCTTCCTCGAACTCACAGAGATCCGCCTGGCTCTGCCTCCCGAGTGCTGGGATTAAAGGCGTGCGCCACCACCGCCCGGCTGTGCATGAACTTTTATGGAGTTGTGTGTTGTCATAGTCAATGAGTCTACACCTAGGATTGGAGCTGCTGAGTTATGTGGAATAGCTGTTGAACTTCCCAGAGAACCATTCAGTTTTCCTTTTTCCCGAGGCAGAGCACATTTCTTGCTTTTACTACTAATTGCACCCCAACTGCTCTCCCCATCTGTATTATTCTGGGGCTGTGTTCATCAGAAGGGTCAGTCCATATCACCCTCAATGTATGCATACACCATTTCTAAATCCTCACATCAAGTTATATAATGGTAAGAATGACGCGCACTGCGTGACATACACTATTACAGATGCTGATTCCCAGTTTTTAAACTGGTCTTTACAGCCTACCTAACACATAAAGGAAAGGTCTACAGTTCAGTCTCTGAACACTGGAAGGACCCCTGGAAATCTGTCATCAAACACTTCACCGTCTCCACTTAAACTGCTTTATGTCAAGTGCAAATTCGAGGAAACTATTACCATAAAAGTGTAATAAGCAGAGAAATCAGGAATAAAAAAGATTGAGAGAACGACCCAAACATGGGTTTCTTTCTAAAACACTCTGTAAATGGTTCCTTAAGTCAACAGCAGAGGCTGCATTTAGTAAGGCTGCCAAGCCTGAAGGCGTGTGTGGTAGCTGACGGAGCTCTGGGATGAGGCTGGATGTTTGGGGGAGGAGTGAGGTGAGGAGGAAGAGTGAGGAGCCATGGGTGAACTCTTCATGTGGTAACTAGTGGAAGTGCTGCTGTGTGGCGGTCCAGAGCAGCAGGTGTGGCCACAGGATCCCTGGGAGTCCTTAGTTGAGAGCTCTCTAGGACACCAAGACAATGCTTATCTACATGCCGGCCTGAGCGTGGGAACCTAGGCTGCTCCTCACAAGTTACCTCTGACTCTGAGTGTCCAATGCACCAGTCCTCACCTCTCCTCTATAGTCATCAAAACTGTAAACTTGATATACAGACACTCGAGGTTCTTGACACTTATGATTATAATTTTCTACAGTGAGACCCTGTTCATTTTGCAGCAGCAAAGGAATTTTGATGCTAACTGGCCTACTTAATGTTACTGAAGAATAAAAACAAACAACATATTTACGTAGTAGGATGACACCTGGTCCTCCATCGAAGATGCTGGAAAAGCAGCCCCAGCCCTCCTCCTCCACTTCCTCCTCTAGAAGCTGAGCACTCTTTCAGTCCTGCTACCAGGAAACTGGCATCCACTAAAAACCCAATGATCTCTATCTTAGGATGTCCCTAGTGATTCCCACCTAGATTCATCCAGCATGGAAACATGTTGAAATGTCTCTTGGAAAATACTAGGCCAGCAGGTGCCAATATGGCAGGTTATAACGAGACAGTTTTCATACAATCAGGTTAAAACAGAATATTGTTTTTAAGATCTGGGCAACAGTTTTTACATTTAAATTGTCTATGTGTACGGAATAATATGAATCCTATGGTGTCCTTCCACAGACAGCCAATGCCAACCAAGGAACAGGTTCTGGTTCTTACCGGAAGGTGGCTATGAAGTTCTCTATGGGCCAGCCTAGGTGAATGGATTTCCTGGCCTGACTGGAGCCCACAAAGTCTGTGGCCACACACTCTCCCATCCACAGGGAAGTCAGAGGGATGATGTATTTTATCTTAAAGGCTAGGTTATACCTAAAAAAAGAGTTAAACAAGGTCTTCATTAGTTTGTTTTTTCAACAAGGGACCTGTGCTCCTGATTAGAGCAAAGCTGGACCCTTTTGTCCCTCTCGGTACAGGCCCAGCCCAGCAAGTGGACAGCTAGAACTCGGTACAGGCCCAGCCCAGCAAGTGGACAGCTAGAACTCGGTAGAGCCTGCACTGAAGGCAGCCGGCCTCTGGAAGACTCTGACAGTACCTTTTCCATATCTGCTTTGAGTATAGACTAGACTATGGATTTGAAGCATACTGTTTTAAATAGTCATTCTTATATATAGAGAGGGAACATCCATTTCAGTAATTTGACCTTATTTCAATCAAGTACTCTGGTTTCATGCTTCCTTAAAACCCCCAGCAGTTATTTTTAAAGCACAGGTCATTAATTTTGCTCTCAAGTGATGAACAGGTATGTGCCATTTTCTAGGAAACCTAAAAAATTTTATGACCTTTGTTCAATTTAATATTTAACAACACCAGCTAATCTGTATTATCCCCACTTTTTTGGTGAGGAAGAGTCAGAATGGCCAAAGCAATAGAGACAGGGTTTGGATCGAGGAACTGCTGAGAATCTCAAACTCTTCATCTACATCTACAGGGTCCCTGTGGTAGTACAACTCTGGGAAGTAGTTCTCTCTTCCATTCAGGCTTGGCTCTCTCTTTCCAAGGCCATCAGCCTTTGCTCTGGGATTGTTCTTTTACAATTGGAGTGTGCAGACAAATTCCATGAACTTGTTATGGGATTTTTAACTCTACAAGCTACCTTGGAAGTGTGAATAATGTACAAAACCAGGTTTTTATTATCAGACATATGCTCCCAGGTTGTCCTATGTTTCTTCCCCCCTTAATAACCAGATCTGGTAGGCTATGTCAATCACACTCCAAAATGTTTGAATTACTAATACGTGCAATCAAGTATGGCTGTTACTATAGATTCTCGATTTTATTTTCTACCAGGGCACTGGACAAAATAGGAGCTCCACAGGTTGTTAAATAATAAAAGAATCAAAACATTTGTAAAAACGTAAGGGGGAAATCCCCTTGAGTTTTTCCACAGTCAGGGTGACACATTGCTGCCTTTAATAATCAGGAGTCTGAAGTAAATACGTACTGACTATTTGTCACAACCAAGAAATCTCTGTACAGGTAGAGGTGACACTTCTTACTGATGCTGTCTCTTCTGAGTTCCACTGGCCCATGGAACATGAGGGTTTGATTCTTGATTTCCGAAGCTGTGACTTTCCCATTTAAAATCTCCATCTCAGAAAACAGGCCTCTCCTGTGACAGGTCAAACACTAACAGAACAGAGATCAACAGGATAGTCAGAGGCCAACAGGATAAACTTTATGAGAAATGTGAAGAGTACTATGAAATTAAATTCATAGGCTCAGTTCTCTAAATACAACTAAATCATTGTTTTCATTTTGCTTCTTTTTTTCAGTTGGACATGCTGAGAAATATGTATGTTTGTATATACATGCATATATGTATATATTGATTTTATATGTACATTTTCTTATATGTTTACCAAAGTCACTGTGATATAATCATCAAGGAAGACTCAAATAAGATAGTTTTGACTAGGAAATACCTCAAAAACTCTTCATCATCCTTTCCATTTTGGGAAGTGCAAATCAAAACGAGTTTGAGATTTCATCTCACCCCACTCAGAATGGCTAAGGTCAACAAACCAGCAGGCATCACATGCTTGCAAAAGCGTGGGGGATCAGAAAAACTCATTCGCTGTTGGCAGGAATGCAAACTTAAGAAGCCACTCTGGTAATCAGTCTGGAGAATCCTCTCAGGTAAGTGAGGCCCAGCTGCACAGCTCCCCGGAATACACCAAAAAGACTTCGGAACTGACTTCACAGACACTTGCTGAGTTGTGTTCATTGCTGCTCTATTCACAACACCTGGGACAGAGCAACCGGAACGTCCTTCAGCAGATGAATGGATAATAAAATTGTGGTACCTATACACAAGGGAACGCTATTCAGCTGTAAAGGAAAATGAAGTCATGAACTTTGCAGATACATGGATGGAAATGGAAAAATATATTGTGTGAGGTAACAGACACAGAAAGACAGACAGCACATGTTCTCTCACATCTGTGGTTCCAAGCTCAAACTCTTCAGATATGAATATGTAACATGGATTAACTGCAGCATGTGAGTAAAAAGGGACCAAGGGGCAGGGGCTAGACAGGGGTCTAGAAAGATACAGCTGATATGAAGGGTAAAGTGGGGAAATGGTGAGGGGTGTCTCTGTGGGAGGAGGGCAGTCAGTACAGATGCAGAGGAAAGAATGAAGGGCAAACAATGTCGTTTGATTAAAGCCTCAGGCAATGAAATTTCCTTCTACTTGCCTAAACTTATACTGTGTATTTGTGTGTCTATATATTTATATGTAGTTCTACCAGTTGGATGACAGCTGAGTCATCTCTGATGATACCCAGAGTTACAAGGTATCACACAAAAACTGTAAGACCAAGCATGGGAAACCTCCATTCAATTCGTTGGTCAGCGTAAACCAAACGACTTCAAGAGCACGGTCTATTGCTGTGTGTTTCCTCTCAGAGGCTGAGGGTAAGTCCATAATGCTGAAAACACCATTGACTTCAGACACAAATTCAGAAGACTTAATCAGGATCTGACCTGAAATATTGCTTCCTCTGCTTTAACTTTTACAGTACCAGACATACCCCACAAAAGGGCCAGAGTGGTACTCATATACTGTGGCAAACAGCAGCTGTCTAGTTTGACTGAAGGCCAAAATAATTCAGATTTAGCTTCATGAAAATTCAAGTAAATGAGGATGTTTGGAAAAGCTATTCCTATCTTAGCTAAAGTTCAAATTTTTGAAACTGGCATTTGTGGTGATGTTGTGTTTTCCAAAATATTGTGCACGCTAATAAACTTATCTGGGGTCAGAGAACAGGACAGCCACAATATTAAACATAGAGGATAGGCAGTGGTGGCACACGCCTTTAATCCTAGCATTCCAGAAGCAGAAATCCCTCAGGATCTCTGTGAGTTCAAGGCCACATTGGAAACAGCCAGGCATGGTGACACACGCCTTTAATCCCAGGGAATGATGGCTGATAGCAGAAAGGTATATAAGGCGTGAAGACCAGGAACTAGAAGCATTTGGCCTGGTTAAGCTTTTAGGCTTCTAGCAGCAGTTCAGCTGAGATTCATTCTGGATGAGGACACAGAGGCTTCCAGTCTGAGGAAACAGGATCAGCTGAGGAACTGGCAAGGTGAGGAAGCTGTGTCTCTCTGATCTTCCAGCATTCACCCCAATAACTGGCCTCAGGTTTGATTTTATTAATAAGACCTTCTAAGATTCCTGCTACAGGCATTAACAATAATAAATGTTGGAAACACTAAAACGTTTCTGAAAATCAGAAAGTTCTTTTATGTTTGCCTGAGATCTGACCACTATCCAGTTGGCCTTCATGCTCGTATTGGGTGAAATAACCAAGGTCAACAAAGCATAAATCCTCTTCCCTAACTTCCCTAACTTGGAGAGACGCATTCATTTACAACCACTTTTCTCCCGTGTATCCCAGAACCTCTGCGTAGTGGTATTTGCTCCGCCCGTGACCTATACAGTCCAAAGAGGAGGTGCTACCAGCTGTTGTACGTGACCTCTTGTAAGGGGTTGGAGAAGAGTCACATGCCCTTCTCCCTGCTCCTGCTTGTGAGGTGGATTCACTTCTGTTCTGTAATCGTGAGTGTATTTCCTCAATTTATATCTTAATAAATTCTGTTGCCCATTTAATAGACTCATGTAAATTGATTGTAATAAGTGGCACCCACGTGGCAAAAAGACCTCACACTCCCTGTAGCTTCTGCCCGCAGCCTCTGTGGCGCGCAGCGGCAGCAGGTTGGCTCAGAGGCTGTGCGCTCACTGCAGGTCAACCACGCCAACACCTCCAGAGCCACTCCTCTGGCCCCTGACAGTGTGAAGCCTCCTTTCTTGAGGGGACTAGCAGTGAACTTCATTAAAATAATTTACTATTCATGAGGGGTGTGCTGTGTGGAGAATAAGTTTCCATGATCTGGAGGAAAGAAGGCAGAATACTTCCTGAGTCCACCCGCCTATCATAAGGATCAGAAATGTTTTTTGTTTGGTTTTTTGTTTTGTTTTGTTTTTAACTCTTTCACAACTGAGACTTTATTGGTTGAGTACACAGACATTTCAATTCTTAAAACATGGACCCAAATGCTAAGAGTCATACATTGTGTTCACATACCCAAAAGAGCCACGTGTTGTTTCTCTTTGAACTTAGTCCATTGATGTTCCATCCTAAGCTTGGCAAGTTTTCCCTAAGACCTCACATAACAATCAAATGCTCACAATCCTTAATTCCACTGACTCACAATTTTATGCCACATACAGTACATATTCAAAATTTCAATCTTTCACAGCACATTATCACAATTGTTAGGAAAATGGACTGCCGTGACCAGAGACAGTTCTGACAGGGCAAGGACCGAGGAGTGGTTTTTAGGATACAGTTCTACTAGAAACACGAGACCAGAAATAACTGAAAATATTCCAGACACAAATGCACGGCCAAGACTCCAAGTATGCTTTGTGTTGTAGGATATAAAACTAGCCCCCTCTACGGAATGTTATGGTGACCCCCAAGACAGTCACAGCCTCTCCTGATTCAGTATCCTGCTCTTTTCTGGTTGTACCAAAAAATAAACAACCAGCAAGTGATTTAACCTCTTAAAAAAATCATTTACACTTAAAAAATGGGATGAGGCAGGACTTCCACCTTTTAAAAATGTTTCTAGAGCTACTAAAAAACTCGCATTTACAACATAGTTGATAAAAATATTCCTCTGGATTGTACAAGAAGGGGGGCGGGGACACCGACAGACGCGATGGATGGTTAGTCGGGCTTGGCTTCTTCTCTTCCACTTCAGAGGCTGGACTCCGGTTCTCAGTCTCTCCATGTTCTGCAGGCACATCTGTGGTCTGCTGGGCAGCCACTTCAGCCTGTTTGACCTTCGCTCCCCTCTTCCCTTGGTTTACTTTTTTGTCTGATGACTTATCCTTTCCAGTGACCTTCTTCGGCTTCGCGTCCACCTTGGCAGGGCGAGCTTGGCCCACAACCTCCGGATCGTCGCTTGGGCTCCGCCTTCGCCGCTCCACCTTCGCCGCTCACCTTCCTCTTGGGCGTTGTGGCGGCGGTGGGTGGGAGGCTCGTGAGTGGCCGAACCTGTCACGGAGCTACACCCAGAAATAGTTCTTAAGAGAATACCTTTTCAGTGAAGCCTTGAGTGGAGAGCCTTTCAATAGACTTAAACTTCTCTTTATCCTTGGCACTAGACACCGAAGATGGCTAGAGCAGTTGGCAGACCAACCACTGAGACCTGAGGATTCTACAGTAGTCATGGTGACTGACCATTGTGATGTCATGATTGCAAGGCTTAGCCGGGGAGGGGAGGGAGAGTGGGGGGGGAGTGGTGCACACCTTCAATCCCATCACTCGGGAGGCAGAGGCAGGCAGATCTCTGTGAGTTCAAGGCCAGCCTGGGCTACAGAGTCAGTTCCCGGATAGGCTCCAAAGTTACGCAGAGAAACCCTGTCTCAAAAAACAAACAAACAAAAGATTGCAAGACTTATGTCATAAGTGACAAAATGACACACAGATTTACTTTCCATCCATATATTAGCTTTTACTAATTATTTTTGAGATACTATTAGATTCCTAGTCCTAAATTCTGTACCCCAAACCTCTATGCCCTCTCATGACCGTATATCCTGAACTGTTATCAGTTGGTCACTGTTTTAGTGGCCAAAGGACAAGAGGCAATGCACTGTCTCATCAGTTTGGACTCTGATCAAGGCCAACCCAGTCATGTCACATCACTAAATGTCACATGGCAGGGGCATGTTTGAGAGAGAGAGGGTGAGACAGGAAGGAAGACAGAGTGACCAGGGACTGGTCTTGCTCTCTGAAAAAATCCTCATGCAAGGCCTGAGCAGGTTCTGGTACAAACAAGATGAATGCCTGCAGAGAGCTACAGCCTGCTTTTGGGGTGGCTGCACTACAAACCCTGTCTCTGGAAGCACAACTGCCTCTCAACATGGCCACATGGGGACTAATTGCCAACAGACCAGCCATTGGGGTAATAATCGTGTCCCTCACAGGAGAACGTTGTTAATTAACACTGGATAGAACTAAGATTATGGTGCTCACTTCGGCAGCACGTGTACTAAAATTGGAGCGATACAGAGAAGATTAGCATGGCCCCTGTGCAAGGACGACATGCAAATTTGTGAAGCATTCCATAGTTTTTTTAAAAAAAGAACTAAGATTAGGACATTTCTAGCTACTCTTTTTTTTTTTTTAAGATTTATTTACTTATTATGTATACAGTGTTTCTGTTTGCATGTATCCCTGCAGGCCAGAAGAGGGCACCATTACAGATGGTTGTGAGGCCATCATATAGGTGCTGGGAATTGAACTCAGGACCTCTGGAAGAACAGCCAGTGTTCTTAACCTCTGAGCCATCTCTCCAGCCCTAGGACATTTCTACTTCTACGATTGCAGCCACAATTGCCAACCCATGACAGCTATCGTCTGAATTCCTGGGAATCACTTTCTTCATTCCTCATGTCTAGAATACTGTCTGTTGATGAATGCTGTAAAATCATAAGAAGGGCCTTTTTATTTTATTCTACTCGTCATGGGGGGGCATGGAGTTGTCTGGGTCAGGAGGTGGGGAGGATCCGGTAGGAGTAGGAGGAGGTAAAATGTGATCACAGTATATTGTATTAATAAATTTTTTAATCTTAGCACTTGGGAGGCAGAGGCAGGCAGATCTTTGAGTTTGAGGCCAGCCTGATCTACAGAGCGAGTTCTAGAACAGCCCAGTCTGTACAGGGAAACTCTGTCTCAAGGAACTATCTCTTCAATCACTTGGATATTTTCTCAAAATGTTGTTCAACTGTTAATTTCACCCTGTGTGGTCGTTATTTTTATTGGTAATTTAATTATGTCTAGAATCATCTATGAGACCAGACTCCATGCACAACTGTGAGGAATGATCTCAACTAGGTTAGGCTCTGCCCATGCCTATGAGAAATACATGGATTAAGTTGAGACGTGAAGAACCACACCCACACTGGGCTGCACCATGCCTTGTCCATGGTTTCAGGAATGCAGGCAAAGGAGAAAGCTCACTGGGTGTCAGCATTCAGTGTTCTCAGCTTCTTTCCTGAGTAAGCCACTTGATCAGCCCCCTCAAGTCCTAACAACGGAACTTGCCCATGGTGATGTCCTCCGCCCTCACACGGAGTCAAATAAATCTGTGCTCATGTAGCAACATGCTAGAGTATTGTTTCACCACAGCTATGGCAGACACTTGACGCAAAGACAGACACTGTTGTGGTAAACCCAAACAAGTGGGTCTCGGGTTCCTGGGACTATTTTGTATGTTGTGAAAGAGAATGTGGAGAATTTGGGTAAGAAAAGCCCTAGCGTGTTGGAAGCAGAAATTCATGGGCTATGCTCTCTTGTGAGCTTGGAAGACATGAATGCTGAGAGACCTTGGAGGTCAAGCTCATGAAGAACATGGACTCCATCGGGAACTGGTTCGGGTGCTATTTGTGTGATAGTCTAGGAAGGAATCTGGGGGCATTTACCGTTGTCATAAGAACTAAAGTCAAACTGAGTCTGAAGCCCATGTACTATTTTTCCCCAGTGGAAATCTCAATATGGTTTTTGTGGGATGACATACCCTAAAACTACATAGTGCACCTCTCTGGGCTTGTTTAATTTATTGCCCAAACCCCGAGAGTCATCTGAGCATGGCCATTCCTGGTTCTCTGCATCTGGAATGGAGATTTATTGGGAGCAGCATCTTCCAGTTCTAGCTCCTAAAACTTCCTTCCATGGAACATTGTGTTCTTAAACGGCCCAGTAAGCCTCATTGAGCCTTGAGGTTTGTGCCTAGTCGTAATTTCTTATGCCATGTTCAGTTGATATCCCTGGGAGGCCTGCTCTTTTTTTTTTTTTTTTTTTTTTTTTTAAGGAGAATGGAGGAGGAGTGAGTTTGGAGAAGAGCAGAGTGGAGGGAGGGGAAAACTGCAGTTGGGATGCAATGTATGAGAGAAGAATAAAAATAACAACAATAACAAACAAACAATAAAACCAAAACAGTCGAAAGTTTTCAAATCAATTGCTTTCCCACAATTTGTTATCACACTAGCAGAAGAAGAAACAAAGATGCCCCATGTTCCGGGAATGAAGAAATTGATGGTTTCTCAAGGACTTAGTATAAGTTCTTACACTGTCAAAGACAGCAGAATGTTTCGATTAGGCTTCCATGTAGTTTACGTATGCTGCCCTCTGGTGGTAGCTCTCAATGCTGTCTAATCCTGGAAAATCGGTCTGTGAAATTACTGCTCACACAAGAATCTTTCCTATCCAGTGGTTCCCTGTGACACTTCAATGATTGTGCTTGAACTGATGGAAACAATTTCGATCACTTATGTTTTGAGGCTCAAGGCCCCCTATTCATGTATAGGGCCTTATCTTCCTTAGATATGTCATTCACATATTTGTGAGTATTTATGGCTTGTCCTCTACGCAGTGATGGGACAAGTACCAGAGATGTAATGATTTCAAGCTATTTTCTTGATTTTTTTTACATAAATGTTTATGCCATGAATAGTTTGTTTGATAAGGAGAATGATTTTAAAACATTTCTGTTGTAACTTTTCTTTCTTAAAACAAATTTCCTAGACATTGAATGATGGAAAGAAGGAATATTTAATGAAAAAGAATTGGATGACATTACAAAAAAAGTAGTTCCTACCATTTTGGCAATAATTCTGTGATGATTAACATCAAATTGACAGAATCTGGAATCACCAAAGAAGTAAGGCTCTAGGCAGAGCTGTGAGTGATTAGTTTGTTTAAGTTAAGTTAGCTTTTGCCCATGGCTGTGAGGTATTATCATGGTTGGGTTAATAGAAGTTGGAATATCCACCTGAAAATTCTCAGCATCCATGCCCTGGGCTTGGTCCCTGGACTCCTAACAAATGAACAAGTTGCCTGAGTACTAACATTCATCTTCCTACTTATGCAATGAGATCAGAAAGATCCTACCACCATGATGTCTCCGACATAATGGGCTGTTCCCTGGGACTATGCACCAAATGTATCATTCTCTCTTCAGTAGTTTTTGCTTCAAGAACTATGTCAACAGTCATTTAAAATGGTTACCAAGAGAATGTGTTAAGGGGAGTGAGTGAAGAATGCCTATGATGCTGAGACTGTCTGAGTTTGAATTATCAACTCTGACACGTTCCAAACAACAGCTCTCCATAATGATGGCGCCCTCCTCTCCCCTGCCTTTGTACTTAGCTGGTCTTGTGTTGTCTTTCAAGCTACTGCTGCCATTTTCTACAAACTTGGTCATGGGAGACGAGCTCTAACCACTGAGACTTTAGAAAAACTGAAGTGAGCAGAGGACGGAGAGCAATGAGGTATCCCGACACTGGAAACATTCCCGCTCTCACAAGGAAAGCTGGGCTACTGTGTTGTATGAAAAGGAACAAATGATGAGACCATCCAACCAACTGTTATGTAAGTAACTCCGACTTGAGCTGCCAGGTGAGACCAGAGGAACTGTCACACACTGCACCCTCCAAAGGCCTAGTCAAGAACACATTTGAAACTATGAAATCCAACTATAGAATAATATTTATTATAACAACAAATAAACGTGTGATACAATGCAAAATTTAATAAATGTAAGACGTGAAAAACTATATTATAATATGGTAAGAATGAAGGACAGAAGAAATGTTTTGTAACAAGATTTTTCTGGAATATGGAAAGTCAGGGGAGGAAGGGTGCACAGAACTGGAACGAGCTGGGACCTCAAAGATGCTCACACAAGGCTCAAGTCAAATCATCACAGAGACCCATCTAGGTTCACTGTGGCTGTGTTCAATTTCGTGTTGAAGAATTCTCATATTTCTGGGCAATACCAGAAGATTGAAACAAAATTTGTCAAATTCTGTAAGTGTTTTTGAATGATGGTTTTCAGTGCAATAATGGAGAAGAATGGGAAAGAGGAGCCAGGTGTAGTTCTGGGGACTCTGGTCTCCAAGTACTGAGAAAATCACAGGCAGGAAACTAGCTTGCCCAGTCTGGATGCAGCTTCAGTGATCATCCTCCGGTAGTCGGTTCTGGAGGACACATTGATGCTTGGGTCAGTAGGGTGTTCTGTACTCACTGATGAATAAAACATAAATATGTCATATTGATATAAACTTTCTTAGAGTATAGATTTTTCTTAACTCAGATAAAATGGATTTTTCTGAAGATTTCCTGGGAGCAGTGAGGAAAAGATTATCAAGCCAAGGAATGTCAAGATTATAAATCTTTGTTGATTAAGTGTGTTCTAGCCTCTTTTTTATTTTTCACAGATTTGTGGTAGTAAATCTTGTCTGTTTTAATCCATTTGGTAATGCTAATCTTTTGATAAGATAGCATCCATCATTGAGACATAAAATCAATAATGTTATTGTTGAAGTAACTGCACAATAATAATACAGCTCATAGAAACTGGAACATGGCTTTGTCCTTCATGGTCCTGGGTGTTAAGTCAAGTCATTGTTTTTAATGAACGAAAGAAAGAAAGAAAGAAAGAAAGAAAGAAAGAAAGAAAGAAAGAAAGAAAGAAAGAAAGAAAGAGGAAGGAAGGAAGGAAGGAAGGAAGGAAGGAAGGAAGGAAGGAAGGAAGGAAGGAAGAAAAAGCAGGCAAACAAGCATTTCTTAGAACCCAGGTACCCTGTTTGTGTCATGGACGATGGGGAAGAAAGAGATACAATAGGCAGTGTGCCGGGCTCCTCATACAGGCTTTCCGTGGAGCACACTCCATATACTTGCACAGTTTCCATTTACAGTGTCGTCTGAAATGATTGCCCACACTGTCTTAACAGGGTGCCTACTCATGCTATTTTGATGGCATCGGCAACTCTGTGAAATTAGGGATCGGATGCCATCCTTGGGGGCCGTTCTTCGTGAAGAGGACTAGAGGCATCGTTATCCTTGGGACAGGCCTTGCACTCTGACAGCCGCTGTTGTCATGCCTGGCAGCCTACAGACCACCAAAGTCAGTAGATTATTCAGGGGACCTGGAGCTCTCCCAGTGTTACTGCAACTCTGTGAGCTATCCTTAGAGAATGTCCTGATGTCGACTCCAAACACTTCAGACAGTCTTCAAGGAGAAATTGTACCAGAGAAATCTGAAACACCAAAGGGCAAACATACATCAGGCTTTGTCATTCAGCACAACTAAAAAAAAAATCCCATATGACATCTCAGTTTTGAAATGAAGAAAAATCTCCAGAATTATGAGATAAATGTGTTTTATATGGAAAGATATGATCCTGATTATTCCTATGAAAGACTAAGTTATTTTCAAGAGTATGGAGAGCATGTGTTTAATAATACAATAAGTAGAATGCAATTCAATAAGAAGGAACAGTTTCAATATTCTCACTGTGATGGCTAATTTTATGTGTGTATGTGTGTGTGTGTGTGTGTCTGTCTGTCTGTCTGTCTGTGCACATGGGTGCATGTGCCCATTAAAGCCAAATCAGGGCATCTGATGTCCTAGAGATGGAGTTGCAGGCAGGTGTGAGCCTCTAGACTTGAAATGCAGGGTGTCAAACTTGGTTCCTCTGCGGGAGTGTGTGCTCTTCACTGTGAGCTGTGTCTCCAGTCTTTGTGGACATTCATAATTCACATCCGGCAAACACACACACACACACACACACACACACACACACACACACACACACACACACAGAGGTGTGGATGCATTGGATGTTTCCAGAAACTCTCAAACAAGGATGGAAGAGTTCCCTTGAACCTGGGTACACGATCCCATTGGTGCATGTTCCAGATTGAATAAGAGGAGGAGAGGAAAGAACATGATGAAAATATATTGTCTGAAAACATGTTTTAGCCGGGCGGTGGTGGAACATGTTTTTAACCCTAGCATTTGGGGGCAGAGACAGGCAGATCTCTGTGAGTTCAAGCCAGCCTGGTCTACATAGAGAGCTCCGAGACAGTCAGGACTACATAGGGAGCCCCTCTCTCAAAAAAACTAGAAGAAAGATTGAGCTACGAAAGCATGTAAGCACCCAGGCACGGTGGTACATGAGGCAGAGGCAGGATGATCTCTGATTTCGAGGTCAGCTTGGTCTACAGAGCCAGTTCCAGGACATCCAGGGCTACACGGAGAAACCCTGTCTCCAAAAACAACAACAAAACAAACAAAAAGAAAAAAAGAAAGAAAAGAGAAAATATTTTAATAAAAAGGGAAAAGGATTGAAAACACAGAGACCTCCTAAGCACCAGCTTGAATCTGTTTGCTCTGAGACTGCAAACACATGTTGTTACGGTTGTCTCCGTGTGGACCGCTGCTTCTCGGTTCTACATCTAATTCAAAGGATGTGTTTTTGAGAAGAACATAACAACTGCAAAGAGACAAAGAAACGGCTCCAGATCAAAGTGACAGTGACGAGCTGACCAAGAGGGGCATTGCTCCACTGGAGCTTCCCTTTGTGGGATTCAAGGAAAAGAGGCGTGGGTTTGGAAAAGAGCAGAGTGACGCCACTGAAGTTCTGATTGACAGCTGATTGGACTGGGTAAGCCATTCCTCATCACACAAGTCTCTACCAAGAATACATGTGATTTCATGTGTCAGTTAGTAACTAGGCGGTTCTCAGGAAGTGGACACTCCGAGGACTATTGTCTCAGTGCACTTTCAATTAGTCCTGGCTGGATTGGCCTTTTCATTCTCATACCTGGACATAAAACGGAACATTTTCAATAGACATTGTCTACAACAGAGGAATTGTTAATAGTTGGGGCAGAAAAACTTATTGCATTGCTTAGGGTCCAGTGAACATGAAAGCTGATGCAGGTAGGAATCTTGGGTTGCCAACAGCCCAATTAGTCCAGTAGTCTGCCCAGGTGACTGAGCTCTTCTCTGTGCTTTCGTACCTCGTTGTGAGCAGAGCGCCTCAGCTTCATCACCACGTGTTCCCTCCCTAGGGGCTGTATCCCCAGAAACTACTGGCTGAAAGACACCCTTGCTCCCTGAACTTTGTTTTCTCCTGTATATTGTCTCAAAACAAGAACAGTAGCTAATGAGTCTGCATTGCTATAATAGAGTTTTTAAATTAAAAATAGTTGTTGGTTCTTTGAGGATTTAGTATATGCCTTGATTGCAGAAACACTTCATCTATCTTCCCATTTCTGCCACCCTTACTCAACCCTCCAGCTTTGTGTCCATTTTAAAAACACTCATCAGGACCTTCTCGTACTGCCCAAACAGCCTTGGATGTGCAGTGTTTATGATTTTTAAGTTGAAGATGGACAGTGTCTAATTCAGGCTGGTAAAGCATTTACTACGAAACATCAAAATCCAGTTCTTCGGTGAAGTGCTTAAACTTTACCAGCGAAGCATTCCCTACTCCTTGGTGAGGGGAGGGGGCTGTCTCACTGCGGTCCCTCCAGGTGACCGTGTGCCTCGACCTCTACGTCAGCCTGGGGAGAGTGGTCATCTCACCACGCGGTTTGTAAGGACTCGGGGATGGTCTCTAGTACTGACTCGCTTTCTTTTTCCAGAAGCAAGGATTAAAAAGTGTGCAGTTTAGTTGTTAGGTCCTACAGGAGGTCCGTGTGTTCGTGGCCTTTGCTGGCCTGGAAGTCACCATGTAGCCCAGGCTGGCTTTGAGCTCACAGAGATCAGCCTGCACCTGCCTCCTCAGTGTAGGGATCAGAGGCGTGCGCCTCCACAACCATCCAGGCTCAGGTTTGAACACCGGGTTCTCAGTTGGTGGTGCTGTTTGGTGAGGTTTAGGGGGTGGCCTTGTTGGAAGAAGTACGTCACTGGAGGCAGGCTTTAAGATTTAAAGACGTGTGACATTTCCGGTTTGTTCTCTCTGCGTCTTGTTTTCAGTTCCAAGTGTGAGTTCCAAGCTCTCAGCTTGCTGCTCCAGCTGCCATGCCTGCCTGCTGCCGGGCCTCCACCGTGCAGAGATGGGCTCCTTCCTCTGGAGCTCTAAGCCCATATAACCCTTCCTGCTGTCAGCTGCCTTGGTCATGGCGTTTCTTCACAGCAATAGAAAAGTAACCAATCCACACACGCACGTCCACATAAATAAAAATAAATCTTAAAAACTGAAGGTTATATACACTATCAGGACAGATTTTAAACTTGCCTAAAATATCTCACTGTGCTAGATTTGGCCCTTACGGGTTCCCAGACACTGGTTTAAGCCTATGACTGGGTGCTTCTGAAAACCTGGACAGCAGATCCCCAGATCAACTTACAGAGAGGTGGACTGACCCCATGGAAAGTGTTTCTCATGACACCAGTAAGGATTGCCGGCGTTCAGCCTTCACCCGGACAGAGAAGGCTTCTTAAGACCAACAGACAGCCAAAGAAATCAGAGGTTTAAAGCTGTCTTTAAGGACACAGTGGTGTCTGTGTCCTCACTAATAACAGGGCTTTGTCCCATCCAGGACAGTGACTGTGAGGTCCATGCTCCAATGTCAGGAAAGGAAGAGGATCATGGGAAGTGGAAGGGTTTATGAGGAGGCAGGAACCAGTACATAAGACACTCTGGCCTAAAGCTGCCGGGTAACCCTCTGGGCAGGCAGCTGCCAGCAGGCATTCAGGCATAATCCAGCACACACATGCTTGTACACAAGCCTACACACACACACACACACACACACACACACACACACACACACACACACAGAGAGAGAGAGAGAAAGAGAGAGAGAGAGAGAGAGAAAGAGAGAGAGGGAGGCAGATTCAGGCTGTCCTGGAACTTGCTCTGTAGACCAGGCTGGCTTTGAACTCACAGAGATCCGCCTGGCTCTGCTTCCTGAGTGCTGGGATTAAAGGCATGCGCCACCACCACCCGGCCCCATGTGACTTTTAATATTTATTATTTTTATAATAATATATTTTAATATTTATTTATTTGTATTTTGTTATGTGTACGTGCCAGTGTGTGTGCCTATGCACTGTGTATAAAAAGGAGCCCCCAGAAGTCAAACGAGGGCATCAGAGTCCTGGAGTCACCGGGGCTCATGAGATGTCACGTGGATACTGGGAACAAAACTCGGGTATTCTGCAAGAACAGCAAATGCTTCTAACTACAGAACCACCTCTTCATCCCCTGCAAAGACGGCTTTAAATGTCTGCTGAGCAGACCCTTTTACTGTGCTTGTGGGAGTTTATGCTTCCCTGAGCCTACAAAATGAAACTGTATCTCAGGGTTTAAAAAGCTTGTGACCGACTTTGATATCACTAACTGGGGACTTATGAATAGAAACAAAGGGGGGAACGTCTACCTTGGGATTAGCAAGTCCCTTGCTTTTCACGGGGATGTGTTGAGAATTATCTAAATCTGGTAGGGAGAAAGAATGCGACGTCTGGCGTCCCAGCTGTGGGCCATCTGAGGCAGCCCCGTGGGTAGCTCCTGCTGTGTGGTCAGATGAAGTGACTTACTCTTTTGTGCCTATGCAGAGCACAGAATCACAGCCTGGGAAGACTCACAGTGTACCTGCCCCCAAAGGCCTGCCTGATCCAAAGAGTGAGAACGCGTAGGGCAGTGTCCTCCCCGACCTGTGAGGATAAGGTGCACCTGTCTCTATGATGCTCTTTGTAATGCCGCTCGCTGATGGCCGGACTTCTGAACACTAAGTGGAATGCTGCCGGGTGTGATGCTGTACACTTTTTTTTTTTTTTGTTATCTTTTTTTTTTTAATTTTTATTTTGCAATACAATTCAGTTCTACATATCAGCCACAGATTCCCTTGTTCTCCCCCCTCCCGCCCCCCTTACCTTCCCCCCAGCCCGCCCCCCATTCCAATCTCCTCCAGGGCAAAGCCTTCCCCACAGACTGAGATCAACCTGGTGGACTCAGTCCAGGTAGGTCCAGTCCCCTCCTCCCATGCCGAGGAATGAGATCTACATGAACAGCCTGGACATGAGTGGGGGTAGTGAAGGGCGAGGGTCAAGGGAAAGAGAGCTTGGGTGAGTGGGAGATCCCAGCTGGATCAACAACAGAGAGGGAGAACAAGGAATAGGAGACCATGGTAAATGAAGACCACATGAGAATAGGAAGAAACAAAGTGCTAGAGAGGCCCACAGAAATCCACAAAGATACCCCCACAACAGACTGCTGGCAATGGTCGAGAGACAGTCCGAACTGACCTACTCTGGTGATGGGATGACCAAACACCCTAATTGTCGTGCTAGAAACCTCATCCAACTACTGAGGGATCTGGATGCAGAGATCCATGACTAGGCCCCAGGTGGATCTCTGGGAGTCCAATTAGCGAGAATGAGGAGGGTTTATATGAGCGAGAATTGTTGAGACCAAGGTCGGATAAAGCACAGAGACAAATAGCCAAACAAACGGATGCTGTACACTTTTAACCTCAGCACTTGGGAAGCCAAGACAGGTCAATCCCTATGAGTTTGAAGCTAGGCAAGGATACATAGCAAGATCTTGTCTTAAAAAACAAAACAAAACAAAACAAAACAAAACAAAACAAAACAAAACAAAAAACCCACCAAACAGCCAAGCAAAACAATGCTCTGTTCATGGCCTTTTCTGCTCTGTGAAAGCCTTAAATGCAGTACCCCAGGCTTCTGGGGCACCAGACAGGAACTAGGGCAAGGCAGAGAAGCAGTATTGGAAAACAGGACCACACGTTATTTATTACCGACATGTAAATGTGGGTGGAAAAATTCGAAGAGATGTGTTGTTTTAACTTGTCAGACAAGGCTCAGTTGGAAAAGAGAAAAACCAAAACCAAACAGTTCATGAGATTGTCTCTGTAGTCATAAAGAAGAGGGAGGCTGGGCCCCAAGCATTGCTGGCCTTGGGGAAACCTTCCCAACTTCCCCATCCGTGGACACAACTATCTGTTGCTCTATATGCTGTGCTCTCATGTCCACAGCTTTGGGCCCAAGAATCCCACTAGGTTTAAGGAGGGGAACAACCATCTGGATCCCCAGGGGCAAGATGTCAGCTCTATGTGAATGGGAAACAGCTCCTATGACTAATATCAGTGGGGGATGATAAGGACACTGTGTAGTCTATGTTATCAGGGTTTGGGTGTTTTAGCCTTTTTTTATTATTGGGGAGCGAGTACACATTCTATGACACACATGGAAGGTCAGAAGACAACTTGTGGGAATCAGTTCTCTCTTTCCAGCATGTGGGTCTCAGCAATCTGGCTCAGGTCATTGGGCTTGGTGGCAGGAACCGTCATCCACTGGGCCATCTCACTGGCCCCATGTTCTGTAAGAGTGCGTTTTTACTTACTTTTGTAGGGAGGAAAAGGGGTGCTTTATAAGACCACATTTTGGATTGAGGAGATGAGTCAGGGGGTAAGACTGCATGCGTGCTCTGACAGTGTGAGGAGGGAGTTCTAGTCCCTCCACCCACGTAGACAGCTGGACCTGGCTGTGCACGTCTGTAGCCTAAGCCTTGTTCAAGAGCTGGAAGATGACAGGTGGGTGCTGACAGCCGCTGGCAGGTAGCACGTGCATCGTGGAAGTTCCTTAGCACATGCACATTGCTGTTTGCTCCAAGTCAACGTTAATCGCGATATTCTCCAACTGGCACTGAGAAGGGATACAAGACTCAGTGGTGTGACACTTCCCCCCAGCACACGCGCACACACACACACACACACACACAGAGTGGTGGAGGAGGCTTCGACAATGAAGGAACATAGGACCAAAGGGACAAGACTGAGCTTTGAAGGCCGATTTTGCCCTGAGTAAAACAGTTTAAACATTAAGCGAGTTCTGTGATGCTCAGGATGGATCCTTCGAAGTTCAGCACTAGAGTGTTGAGAAGGCCATGTTCGCCACAGATATCCTGGAGGCTACAGTCTCATGCTGCCCACACAAGCCTACATGAGGCCAGTCGGGGCTCCTCTCCTAACCTCACACTGTGGGTATTCAGCACCCGTAGCTTGGCCTCTCTGCTGAGGTTCAATCTCTGCCTCCAAGACCATTTTCTCCCTGGGTGCTACTTGGCTGTGCTGTTCCCGAAGGGAAGGGTCCCCTGGCTACTGACTCACATCCCTCTACACTCATTTCTTAACAGGAACCTCGTGGCTCCTGGTGTGGTGTGGGTCTTCTGAGCTCCAGACATCCTGTGCCCTCATCTAGTCAATGTGTCTGCTGAGGCATGGTGATAGTTACAGGTTCTGGGGCTCCACTGCAGTGCACCCCAGCACTGCTGGCCAAGGAAGTGAGGTCATCCGAAGCAGAGGCCTCAGAGCTCTGCAAGGCTTCCATCTCTGTTGGCTGGAGAGGCGGCTCAGTGGTTAAGACTGCTGACTGCTCTTCCTGAGGACCTGGTTTAGGTTCCAGCACCCACATGGTGGCTCACAGCTGTCTATAATTCCAGTTCCAGGGGCTCCAACAACCTCCTGACCTCCTCTGGCACTACACACATGTGGCACACACACACACACACACACACACATGTGGCACACACACACACACACACACACGTAAAATACTCATATACATAAAACAAATAAAAATTCCATCTGTCAAACACTTTACACTTTATTGGTTGTGTGGGAGGCATCCACATCATATGTGTGGAGGTCAGAAGAGAATTTGTAAGGGCTGGCTCTCTCCTTTCCCCACATGGGGCCTGGGGCTCAAATTCAAGCTATATCAGGCTTGGTAGCAAGTGCCTTCACCATCCAAGGGCCATCTTGCCATCCCAGATTCCCCTGCCTTTGTTTCTTACTCCTAGATCCCAGCCCTTCCTCTTCACTCCTCGAGCCAAGGCGGTCCCTAATCTCTCTGGTCCCAGACTACTTCTCCAGCTGGCACTGAAAATGTCATACTGCTCCATGTGACTGACAGAGTGCCAGAAATACAAGTCATCCCCTACTGTCACCTAGGAAAAATTTAACTCCTTGTGTGTCTGTCAAGGCCAGCTCTGCTCTGGCCTCTGCTATCCCTCCACCCTTCCCCGACTCCTCCCCAGGCCCAGCCTTCCTCCCTTGGACAGGTGAGCCTAGCCTTAACCCTCCCGTTCATAGCATCTGGGCTAACATTTCTCTCATCCGGCACACTGAATCTTGAGGGTACTCAACATCGGCCCTAGCAAGTTTGATGAATGAACAAGTAAAGTGGTCTATGGAGGTAGCTCAGGGATGCACAAAGTCCTGAGTTCAATCTCTGGCACTGAAAAACATAATTTAAAAGATGTGTGTGTGTGTGTGTGTGTGTGTGTGTGTGTGTGTGTGTGTGTGTTTTGACACGATCTTAGGTAGCCTAGGTGGGCCTTGAACTTGCTTCTGATCCCCATTTCCACCTCTCACGTACTGAGGTTATAGACACGCACCACTAATTCCCAGCATTATCTTTTCTGTAAAACTATTTATTTTAAAAGTTCGATTTAAAATGTTTTCCGTGGCTGGAGAGATGGCTCTGTTGGTAAGGGCACTTGCTACCCCGGCAGAGGACTCTGATTTAGTTCCCATCATTCGCACGGTAGCTCATAACCAGCTCTAAGTCCAGTCTGGGGGACCTGACTCCCTCTTCTGGCCTCTGCACATGGTGTACATATATGCATGCACTCAAACACATACAATAAACACATCTTTCAGATATTTTATTGCATCTGCTTGTTTACCTTGCCTTTGTATGTAGGTGCATGCACCATAATTCACCCAGAGGTCACCGGACAATGTGGGGAGTCAGTACTCCTTTTGTCTTGTGGGTCCTCAGGACTGAACTCAGGAAGCTGGGCTTAGTGGAAAATGTCTTTACCCACCGAGTCCTCTCTCTGGCCATGAACCAGGATTTTAACGGACATGACCTAGAAGTTAGGTAGTCCCGACACTACACCTCTCCTCTCCAGACTCTCACCCAGCTTGTAAACAATATTTTATCTTCTGAAAAGAGAGAGAGAGAGAGAGAGAGAGAGAGAGAGAGAGAGAGAGAGAGAGAGAAGGAGGAAGAAAGAAAGAAAGAAAGAAAGAAAGAAAGAAAGAAAGAAAGAAAGAAAGGATTCTTCTTTTCCTGCTGGGAAAGTATTTTGGATGTACACAAAATGTTCCTCCAGAAAAATGATCTTATTTGATTAAAGGATCGTTCCTTCCCTGCAATGAAATAGTGTATTGTAAACAAACAAACAAACAAAACACCCCCCTAACACCCCATGCTCAGCCTGCCCCTGGTATGATGTGATTTCTTCCTTTTTACTTTAAAAAAAAAAACCTTTGCTCTTGCCCTTCGGTGGTGGTGGTGCACGCCTTTAATCCCAGCAGTTGGGGCGCAGAGGCAGAAGGATTTCTGTAAGTTTGAAGCCAGCCTGGTCTACAGAGCGAGTTCCAGGACAGCCAGGGCTGTTAAACAGAGAAACCCTGTCTAAAAACAAACAAACAAAACAAAACAAACAAAAACAAAAACAAAAACCCTACCCTGCCCTGCTTCCATACCAGGAGCTTTTCTGACTCTCGATCAGCCTGCTAATCAAGGGACTCACTAGACCCTTCATTGGCTTGGGAAGAGCGGTGGTCTGTAGCTTTCTCCCGTGGATTATTTCATTACTACTAACCTTCATCTTCCAGGTTGACTAACCCAGGGCCCAGCTCCCAGTTCACAGTCAGTTTGCTCTAGGTGAGAAGAAATACTTTTGGGGTCCCCGTGAATGCACCTTTGGCAAAAGGCTTTCCGAGCTCCAGGCTTAACTTTTGTCAATATGGGACCCTAGGCAGGCTTGGGCTGTTAAACTGGCAGTGGCATGCCACTTCCATCTTTAGGGAGATGAGCTGACCAACTGGCGGGGCGGAGCAGTCCCCTGAGATGGATCCCTTCCAAGTTCAGCCAGAAGTTCCGTCTAACTAACACAGCTTGTGTGCAGACCTGATACACTCAGAAAGCCTTTCCAGGACAGCTGGGTGTTGTCTCTGGGTTAAACTGATCTTCAGCTTGGAATACAGCACTCAATGTACAGCAGGGGAGGGAGTTTGGGGGTTTCAGAAACCAGACAGAGGCCGATTGGAAGCTAATGGCAGTTCTTTTTTTTTTTGTTTTGTTTTGTTTTTTGTTTTTGGTTTTTTCGAGACAGGGTTTCTCTGTGTAGCTTTGCGCCTTTCCTGGAACTCACTTGATAGCCCAGGCTGGCCTCGAACTCACAAAGATCCACCTGCCTCTGCCTCCCGAGTGCTGGGATTAAAGGCGTGCGCCACCCCTGCCCGGCAACTAATGGCAGTTCTTAAAGAAAACTAGATTGGTTGTCCTACACTGATTCAA
This sequence comes from Peromyscus eremicus, assembly GCF_949786415.1. Lineage (NCBI taxonomy): Eukaryota > Metazoa > Chordata > Mammalia > Rodentia > Cricetidae > Peromyscus > Peromyscus eremicus. The sequence goes on along the minus strand of NC_081428.1, from coordinate 79,027,380 downwards.
GGGGTGACTCAAACGTGTTTTTCGGGAAACATGGCCCCAAGTCTTCTCTGCATCACCCTCATTGTCGTCCCCCCCCCCACACTTCTACCCTGGGTGACCGAGGAGTCAGTCCCCCAGCACAGCTTAGCTCTGCTCCGCAGCCACCCGTGTCCACAGTCCCCAACAGAGTCCTCTGTTCCTGCCACCTGAGCCCAGCTGCAGGCGGCGTGACGGCGAAGAACAGCCTCCCTCCGGCCTCGCCCTCTGCGGAACCCGGGTCTGATTTAGGAGATCACATTCGGGGGATTTAGGGGTTCAACCACCCGAGGCCGCGGGCAGTTTGGGACTGCCGGGAGGCCGGGCTCGCGGGGCGCCCGGCGGCGCGGGGGCATCGGGCGGGCGGGCGCGCGCGGCGGCGCGGGCGCGTGGCCGAGCGGCATGGCGTGGCCCTGCATCAGCCGGCTGTGCTGCCTGGCCCGGCGCTGGAACCAGCTGGACCGCTCGGACGTAGCGGTGCCGCTGACTCTGCACGGCTACTCGGACCCCGGGAGCGAGAGGCCGGGCGCCGACTGCACCGCCTCGCGCGGGAGCCCGGCTGTCGCCGGCGCGCCGGAGCCCAGCCGCGCCGTGCCGCTCACCCAGTACCAGCGCGACTTCGGCGTGCGGACCGCGCGCGCGGGGACCCGGGATGCGGCGCCGGAGCGCGTGCCCGGGCCGGGCGGCCGCAGGGGCCAGTCTTCGGCGCCCCCCGCCCGGCAGGTCTACGTGCTGCCCGTCGGGGACGCGGACGCAGCTGCGGTAGCGACCACGTCTTATAGGTGGGTCTCTGGCTGTGGCGGGGGAGCGCTTTAATCTCGACCGGTGGTGGGAGGCAACTGAGTCCCAAAGCGGGGTGGGGGAGGGGACGGCAAGTAGCCTGGATACCACAGGGTCTGAAGAGTGGCAAAGGAGCCTCTTGGTCATCTCTTTGGTCTTCTGACACTGCTGGCGTGGCCTTGCCTTCTCTACTGCTCCCTACCCCGGGATCCAAGGTGAATGGCACCTCAAAAGGAGTCCTCTTCCCCCCCCCCCCTCCCCCGCTCCCTCCTCCTTTCCTCCCAAGATTGCTGCCCTTTAACTTGGGTCGGGTGAGCGCAGAGGGCTGTGCACAGGCCAGCTGCCCCCTACCCCCACCCCAGTGCCCAGGGCCAGTGCCCAGGGCCAGTGCACGCTCTGATCAAGATCCCACTGCACAAAGATCCTTTGCTCCCTTAGCAGCTCAGCTTTGGACAACTGAGGACTTCCTGCATCCTCTTTCTACTCAGAAGAGTAATGCATGCTCATAGTGAGAAAATTAGAAATGACAAAAATAACAGATACCGCCTTAACACCCTCACGCCACCCCTCCCAGACAGATGGATCTTTTCTAATGGTTAATGTACAATGAATGCATACATACTCGGTTTCTTCCATGGTACCATTCTTGCTGTCACGATGTTTAAAATCTTTCATATGTATGACAGAGACAGAGACAGACAGACAGACACAGACACACACACACAGATTGAGAGAGAGAGAGAGAGAGAGAGAGAGAGAGAGAGAGAGAGAGAGAGATCGTGTTGCCAGCTTGTGCCTGGTGTTCACCCTCTGAACCATCTCTGACACACATTACTTTTTTTTTTTTAAACCTGATGTGATGTTTGACCATAAACAGATAATTCTGAATGTTAATAACTGCTGTATGTTAGCCTTTTCTTAGGCATACTGCTATATATCCCGATTATTTTTTTGTCTCAGTTGGGATCCCTAGTTTAGAACTATTTAAACCACTACCACTACCTTTGTTACAGGTGTTTACTTTTAGGAATTTTGTCGTTTAGATTCCTTGACGGTAGGATGGAAACTTGGGACTAAAAGGTACATGGGGGCTGGAGAGGTGTCTCACCGATTAAGAGAGCACACTGCTCTTACAGAGGCTGGGGGTTCAGTTCCAGCGCTCCGGCCAGGCATCTTACAATGGCTGGTAAATCCAGCTTCAAGGAGAGCTGGCACCTCTGGCACCTGGGGCATCCACACTCACTGCACATACCCACACACAGATGCACACACATGTACATAACTAAAAATCAAGTTTAAAACAGATGATGGCACACGGGGCACATGTAGAGGTCACAGCCCCACTGTCCTAACAATCGGGATGCACTAGTTATGGGGCTGTTGTAGGATGGAGTACTGTGAAGCATTCCAAGTACAGATCTCAAATGTATACAAGCCAAAGAAGCAAAGCTCAGGACAGGTTCCCCCTAAAGGCCACGCTCTTTAAGGTACTTAACGGGAGTGCGTCGTGCAGGGCAGGCCTTGCGCTCTCTGACTCAAGCTTAGCTGTCAAAGTTGAATGAGGTTGCTGGCGGCCAGACAGACAGGGCCTTCTGCTCTCAAGCCCTCGCTGGGGTCGTGGACAGAACTGACTGCTGATGTTGGGAACCTGAATCCACAGCCGGAGAGGTCTCACTGGTTCACGGTTCTTCCGCGGTCCTAGGTGTGTGGCACCTTGCAAGGGCTTGAGATTCTGGGGTCAAACAATTGGTGGGGCTTACAGAGAAAGGAAGGAAGCCATCCTCCACAACCAGAGAGCAGCTCGGGGATGCTGGTGCAAGCCCCTCTTCACGGGGAACATTCCAGGAAAGGCTGGTTAGGAGAGGCTAACCCACATGGAGCGCAGGGCAGGCCTGAATGTCCTTCAGGGTCCTCCAAGCGCTGTTGGTAGCAAGGTGCTAGCTGTTGTCTCCACTCGGCACACATGGCTCCACTCCCCCAGGCCTGTTATTGCTGTCCCTCTACACAGAAGCTGGGGTTACGGGCCATCGTAAGATGCCTGGCCGGAGCACTGGAATGGAGCTGGTGGAGCGAGAGCGCGTGGCTCCGGACGGCACAGAAAGGAGTGGGACTCGGCACCCGTTTCGTGGTCCCCACAGGCTCTCATTCTTTAACATGCTTTAGACAGCTGGTCTTGGGCCATCTCCTTGGAGCCAGTTTCTCAAAGCCAGCCGTGGAAAAGCACTGACAGATGGGGGCTTGTCTTTCCAAGTGTAACTCTCCCTTTGGAACCTTTTCCTTCCCCGGAGAGCTGGAATAGCACGAGCCTGGCTGCCAGTCCTCACTCCCCGCAAAGCCCAGGAGCACTGCTGATTTTCCCCAGCACCGAATCGTCTGGCCTCTGGGACCCTCAGACCAGGCTGGAGTAATCCCATCCTGCCTTCCATCTTCTAAGATGTACTTCATCCAAGAAAATTGCTATAGGCATTCAGAAAACAGATCCAGGGACCCTGAAGATACCCGAGCAAGTCTGTGGTCACTCCTGATCATAAGTGGCATGGACCCTCTAGGCCTCTGTCTCTCCCTGCTAACTGGTCCTGCTTCACTTGGCTTCTGGTCTCCTTGAAAGGACTGATCTGCACTGTTTGTCTGGCCAGATGGGCATAGGAGCTCTATATAGCCAGCTTGGAGCTCTCAACTGGCTAGCTCCTCCCAGAGACTTGTCTTGCTTCCATAGTTCCTTCTAGGCTGGTCAGGTCTATGAAAGATGTGCTAAAAAAAAAAAAAAAAAGGACCCATGCACACAGTTTTAATTCCAAGACCTGGGAAGCAGAGGCAAGTGGATCTTTGTGAGTTCAAGGCCAGCTCTGCTCTGCATAGCAAGTTCCGGGCCAGCTAAGGCTACATATTGAGGACTTGTTTCAAAAAAACAAAACAAAACAAAGAAACAAACAAAAAAAAATGTGGCTGATGATTTTTCAGAAGGAGCATAGTGCGGTTTGTATTTTTTCTTATCTTGGTGTAAGCCATAGTGCACCTTTCTCCTCCATGAGTAGCTGGGCTCTGATGAGTCCACTTCTGTCCCTGCTCTGTTCCATCACAAGCACTCTGCGGGAGCACCTCCTGCGACCACCCCAGGGACTGCTCTAGGTTCTTCCCACTTTGAGTCCCCTGTTGCCACCTCCGGGCAGCTGACAGGCTGCCTGGTACAGAGCTCAGGGAGAGTTGGGGACAGAAGGGCATGCTCAGGAGGCCCTGCCTTCCCGGGAGGAAGAGAACAGCGTATGATTTAGACAGCTGGTCTTCGGACCCTTGATGCTTCAGACGCAGAAATTATCTGACAGGCTCTGGCTCAGCTCTTCCTTACACCCAAGACTCCAGTGTTGGCCACAGCGGACACCAGCTCCCCTTGCCCATGCCATCTGCCTGCCCAGCGAGGCAAGCCTCTGATGCTGCCAAGAAAAGACTTCTTTGTTGACATCAGGGCATGAGCTGGGCCAGCGCAGGGGGAGGGCCTAGCACAGGCAGGCACTGGCCCTGGCTGGGTGAGCCCTCCGCCTGTGGTCGGGGTGGGGGGAACTGCATTCCTGAGGTTACCATTTAGTAGAGACAAGGACAAGATTAAGAGATCTGGCTGACTCCAGGAATAGAGGGATTGAGCCTTTTCAGTGAGAGGAATGGGGTTAGGTTAGTCTGTCCTTTCCCTCTAGGGAAATGGCTCATGGGAGCTCAGACTGCAGACCAGCTTGGAGGCTTTTTTTTTTTGGAGATTGTTACTGTAATTGATTCTTTTAAAAACACATTTTTATGAGATTTTGTTTTATTCTTTAAAATCATGTGTATTTGTGTCTGTGCACGTGAGTGCAGGTACCTGCCAGGCCGAGAGGGGCGACAGGTCCCCTGGAGCTTGAGTGCCTGGTGGTTGTGAGACTCCTAAGGTGGGTGCTGGGCACTCAACTACCATCCTTCACCAGAGGAGTATACACACAACTGCTAAGTCATCCCACAGCCCCATGATTTTCCTTCATTTTTTTTTTAATTTGTTGTGTGTATGTACATGCATGTGCACACATCACCACACACACGTGAAGGTCAGAAGACCTGTGGGAGTTGGTTCTTTACTTCCACCATATGGGTCCTGGGAATTAAACTCAGGTCATCAGGTATGGCTGAGCCTTCTCTTCCAAAATGTAAGCAGATGTACCTTTGCTGTGCTGGGCACTGTCTAAGATGGCATTTCTTCATGCCGTAAGTGGGCATGCAGGAGGTGACAGCCTTCACTGGCTCTGGACCCCCTCATAAGAGGCCTGGCATCCAGAAGGGTAGCCTCAGGTCTCAGAGGGGCTTTGGGTACTGGTGCTTGTCTGTCTCTAAGGCAAGTGTGCGTGTGCCAAATGCTGCCTGATGTTCCCCTGCATGAGAATTTCCCGCCACTGCTGTCCCCAGCCTACGTGGCTGAGGTTTCTTGGTGGAGCGTTCAGAATGGTAGGGCTGGTTAGCTCAGAGCTACCTTACTGAGCTGGCCCATCTGCCTGGAGCACCTGGTGCTCTGGTCCTGCTCGTGCAGGAGAATAAAGGATCATCAGGAACTGAGGCAGGACCAGCAGTGATCAGGGCCTGGTCTTTTAAGAAGCTGGGCCCAGGGAATGACAGACCCTGTGCCAGGTTTTGATTGCATTCTGTTGCAGGCAGGAATTCCAAGCGTGGACTGGAGTGAAGCCCTCAAGATCCACAAAGGCAAGATCTGCCAGAGTCATCACAACTCACAGCTCTGGGTGGGATCCCAGCCCTGGGGCCGGCTTCCAGGTTAGCCTGAGGGTGGCGCCTCTAGGGCAGAGAAGACACTTGTTCTCCGGGATAGGGTCAGATTTTGGTGGCATGCAATGGCATGATGGTTCAGGACAGCAGTGCCCAACCAACTGTACCCACCAACAGAAAAGCTACTCAGTCGCTGGCTAGGTGGCTTCTCTGGCACTGCCCTCTCTGGTGAGCAGCGTCTGTCTGCCTCCCAAGCCCCAGCATGCCCCCCTGACCTGGCTAGTGACTTTCAAGGGTGGCAGTGTAGCTCAGTGGTAGATTGCATGCCCAGCATACACAAAGCCCCTGAGTTCCAGCCTCAGCACAGCCCTGCTCTCTGCAAAAATACTAAACCCTAAGTGACCTAGGCATAGCTCTGTGGTACAACAAAGGCATGCCACATGTGAGGTTTGGGGTTCCCTCCCAGGACTGCAGGGCTGGTTAGCATCTTTACCCCAACTAAAGGGCAAAGGGAGCTCATGTTCCCTGTGTGACCCACCACAGTAGTGACAAAACTCACTTGGCTAACTCCCACTGCCAAGGAATTCTTTTCTCAGAGCCAGGGGTTGGGGCGGGTAGAGGAAAGAGCCCACTGATGTGGCCACACTTCTTTTTTAGGTTCCAGAGGTGAGGAAATTCACACCCAATCCCTCAGCCATCTTTCAGACATCAGCTCCCCGGACTCTCAATGTGTGACCAGTGGAGACCAGTGGAGATCGTGGCTGCTGGGAACGCTGATGGACACCTCCAGACCTCCCCGAAGGGGGCCTGGCTTGGTCCTTTGCTGACTGGAGCAGCATGGCTGTCAGCCCCGGCTGTGGTGTGGAGTGGAGGCAGGCGAGCGGACCACCACCAGCCACACTCAGCCTCTCCCACCCTCCTCCTCAACGGGGAAGGAGACTTGAACTTTTAAATTGCCATTTGGCACCCTTCAATTTTTACATCTGAGGATCAATCCAGCTGTGACCTGAACTGCTCCATACTGAGACATCTATCAAGTCCTGGACAGACCAGCTACCCACTTTGGATGGTTTCCCCAGATGCATGTTAATTCTATTCGATAGCCTGTGGTAGGCCCAGACAGTTTTCTCATCTCTTTCTGCAGTGGCCCACATACTTACATCAAGAAATCTTATCCAGGCAGTGGTGGGCACATACCTTTAACCCCAGTGGGTGCAGAGGCAGGCAGATCTCTGTGATCTTGAGGACAGCATGGTCTAGAGTTAGTTCCATGACAGCCAGGGCTACACAGAGAAAACCTGTCTCAACACACACACACACACTCACACACAAAAAAACAACTAAGGTTGTCAGAACTGATGCCTTCAATGCCAGCACTTTAGAGGCAGAGGCAGGAGGATCTCTATGTTTATGAGCTCAATGCCAGCCTGGTCTACATAGAGGGACCCTGTTTCAAAACAATAACAAAACCTTAAGTTTAAATATGTATAAAACCACCTGCATATGACTCTCATGGTGGTGCTATTTATCCAAGTAGAAATCCCATATATATATGGAATACACACACACACACACACACACACACACACACACACACACACACACCAGTGGTGATATCTATCCAGGGAGATCATCCACATGTTTTCAATTTATAAGGTAATTTCTTTATAGCCAGGATGATCATGTTTCAGAGAAACAATTCCCACAGGATGAGTGACATGTTGACAGCATGAATGGCATTCACCCCATGTTTCTAGAGGCTGAGCCCTGTCCTAATTTCTGTTGTCTCCCCTCAACACAAGGACTAGAAGGGACTACCATGCACACCCATGAGGAGCTGGGTGCATGTCTGGGGAGCATCCCCTACAGGGACCTTTAGCTCCGGCCTGCTGGCTCCCCAACTCTGGTTAGGTACTCACTACCCCGCTGTGGGGACAACTCACTCCATCTTTGGAGAACTTGTTCTCATGGGTTGCAGCCAGTATGGCTGTGTAGAACAAGCCCATCCCCTTTGCACAACCACCTCTCAAACATTAGAAAGGACTATGTCTAAGAAGCTTGGTACTGTTCGGTAAGAACTGTAAGGGTTCCCTTCAAAGCCAAGGCAGGGGAGGCAGCTCAGGCCTCCCACACAGCATCCCCTCAGAGGTGCTAGCAGGCCCAGCCTCCCCCTTGCTGGCCGAGGAAATGCTGTTGAGTCATTCTGAAGGGAAAACTGGAACCATGTGCATACCAAGGGTCCTGTTACACTAGATTTGCCAGTGTGCATGCTCAGTGTTCCTAAGAGGGAAGAGACTGCCTGCTGGGCACATAAATGTAGGCAGTGAGCAGATTAACAGTTTACTAAAATGCAAAAATGTGCTGGGCAACTTAAGTTATAAACTCAAGTACCTTCTCATTCATCTGGTCTCTCAATAATGACTTTAACAGAGCGTGACGATGCGAATATCCTTGACACTTACAAACTGCACACCCTTCTTGCAGAGGGCTGCAGCTGGCTCCAGCGTGGCCGGTGGCACCTTCTGCCCACCTCAGCTCTCCTGCACCCTTAAGTGGGGAAAGGGACCATCTGTACCACTGCTGCTTCCACACTTGCAGGGACAATGGGAGCTTCCATTTCTGCGTCTAAAAGGGAGGCTGCTGTCGCCTACACCTTGCTGACTTGCTAGGCACATCCCATGCTCAGCACAGTCAAGTCAGCCAAGCATGGCTCCTCAATTGTCCTTTCCTGCTTAACTCTCTTCCCGGCGCCTCTGTCCCTGCTGCAGCCACGGGCAGGCCCCAACTAAGAGCCCCTGGCTGTGTGCTGCCAATGACCACACCACATGCCCGGCAACCCCCTACAACCCCATGCATTCATTCTCTTGGTGTAGAGATGCATGACCCTGCTGCATTCGGCCAGCATAAAGCACACCTGTCCCTTTCTGGCACTGTAGCACCACAGTGGCCATGGAGTGAAGCCGACCTCTGCTAGGTCAGAACCTCAGCAATGTGCCACACAGCTCTTCCCACCAGCCCTCTGCTCTTCAGAAGTCCCTCCTCATTCCAGATCCGAGAAAGGCCACAAAGCTCCATGAGCAACCCAAGAAGCAAACAAGACCAGAGTCAGCCGTGTTCTCCCAGTCCCGAGTCTACCCCCCCCACACACACACAATGTGCACCAAGACCAGAGAAATGCACTGGAGGACCAGCAGGGCTCATCTCTGAGGAGTGTGTGTGTGCTCCAGTATGTGCAGGTACGTGTGTCTGTGTTCCTGTATGTGCAGGTAACGTGTGTTCCTTTATGTGTGGCTGTTGGTGCATTCCTGTGTACACAGATTCATATGTGTGTGTTCCTGTATGGGCAGGTACATGTGTGTGTTCCTGTTTGTGCAGGTATAAGTGTGCTCCAGTATGTTTGGGTACATGTGTGTGTTCCTGTACGTGCGGGTGCTTATGTGTGTATTCCTGTATGTTTGGGTACATGTGTGTGTTCCTGTACGTGCGGGTGCTTATGTGTGTATTCCTGTATGTGTGGGTACATGTGTGTGTTCCTGTATGTGCGGGTACACGTGTAGAGGACAGAAGACAACCCAAAGTGTTTTTCAGGTATCTTTCTCTTTTCTCATTGGTCTGAAGGTCACCAAGTAGGCTAGCCAGCTCCACAGCAGGCCTCAAGGGACCTGCCTCTCTGCCTGTCCAGTGCTCGGTCGGACAGTAAGTGTGCACCACCACGCCGGCCTTGTTTACGTGGGTTCTGGTGACTGAACTCAGGTACTGCACATGCCACCAACTGAGCCATCTCTCCAGCCCTAATTTTTAAAAATACTTTATCATACCTGCTTAAAATTCCTATACAATTTAATAATTTTTATATTCTGTAAGTTTTTAAAAATAAAGCAGTTTAATCTGTTAATTTGAGCAAAGAGTGTTCAATATTGATTACCCCATAACCACAGTGACCGATCTGGGAACTGCCTCTGTCTACTGTGTCTCAACCGAAAGCCCCCAAGGTCCTTTCACAGCTGAAGGAAGGCCTTACCTCTCCATGCCGTACAAGACAGAACTCCAGGCTTCCATTGGCTGGGGTATGCCACCCACCTGAGGTCCAGGGACGCGCCATCGGCACCCATCCTGACCTATGCCCCCCCACTAACCTTACTCTCCAGGGCTCAGCTTTCTGACTCTGTGAAGATGCTTCCCAGCAAGCTAGCTCTGAGGCCTGTATCCCCACGCCTCCTCGCAGAAATCCCCTTCCAAAGTCATAGATTTCAGAACCTCTGGTTCTGTACTGTCTCCACGTTTTGGTAATTTTTTAGAAACTCACGACAGCAGATGAGAATGAAAGGACTATGTCTGGGGTGGATTTCAGACCTCAGCACAGGCCAACTTTACCTGACCAGATAAGCCAGTTTATCAGACTAACTTTCTGCTTTTTTTGTTTTTGAGAAATTGAACCCACTTATGCATTTCCTTTATCCTAAATTGCTTGTATGAAATAATTATGTCCATGGTCACCAAGTGAAGTGTCTTCTGTTTTGTATGTAACTGTGATCCTTTTACATTACACGATTGCAGATTCTTTTTTGATGGAAGGAGAGAGAGTAATTTAAACTCACAAAGACCCATACCACGGCTGCATCCCAATGAGCCCAAGTATGGCGCTTCCAGCTCAGAAAACCCATCACAAATACTAAAAGTTTTATTGTAGACAAAATGATACACAATTATGTTACACATTACGATAGAAAAACACTTGAAACATTAACATACATGGAGACTCTTAAATCATTTGATATTTCTTTAGCAAAAAGCAATTTCTTTAGGTTTTTATCACAACAAATGAATCTGTTCTCATTTGGATATTCTACCTCGCAGGTGTCCGTCCACTTCTGAACAAATCTGTGTGTGGCCTACCGATCTGCGGTGTGGCCTACAGACCCAATTCTGAAGCCTTATACACCACCTCTACCGTAAGCCACGCTCGCCCTATCCCTGCTGGGAGGAATCCTTAAGTATCTGCAGGCCGCTCTGTGTCCTGGCTCACACAGCCACCCGCGGGACCTGGGAGAACAGGCTTTTTGCTGACTCTCACTCAGACCTTCCAAGTTTGCTTTGAGCAGAGTGAGAAGGTTCCACCTGAAACCAAGGTCTTCCATTTGCCCACAATAGTTAGGAGGACTGGACAGTCCCCAGTGGCTGCACAGTCTGTGCTGGCGCTACCAACCACCTATCTGCCCCTCAGGGAGCGGCTCTGCTCCCTCCCGAGCGCTGGCACACCGGGTCAGAGCAGTTCTCGCAAGTAAGGCACTCACAGGTGTTTCAACCCTTGTCATCGCGGCAGAACTCTTTGGCAGAGAAGGACAGGACCTCAGGTCCACTGAGGACACCCCAGGAAGGTTTGCCTCCCCAGCCCCTGGACAAGAGGAGCTTCGGCAGCCCACTGGGCTATGAGGACCCAGTGCCGAGACCTCTGCAGGCCAAGTGCCGGACTCTGGATCATGCTTACACTAACAGTGATAGTCTCCTGGGTTACATGGGCACAGGCCTGATGCCTTCTGATCTCTGCTGGGAACCTCAACGCTGTGACACTGGCTGTCACAGATGCACGGGCATCGGGGTTCCATGAAAACGTCTCAGGCTACAGCCTCCTTGGTGTCTAGCTTTCCACATGGCATATTACCCCTTCTGTAGCTGACTCACACTGGCCAAGAGTGCAGCCCTGCCACACCGAGGCAAGGTAGGAAAAGGTACTTGCTTGCTCTGTTCTTCTTTAGAGTAGCCCAGACCAATGTGTCAGATTTATCTCCGCCTTCTGGAAAGCGGGCCCCAGGTGAACCCAAGCCCACTCCCAAGAGGGAGCACCTTATGTATATGCCTTGTCTCACACTCAGACACCTCCAGAGCCGGTACAGAGTAAAGAAATGCAAGCTGACAAAGTTGTGCCCATCCAGCTTCCCTCCAGAATTGGGAAACAACACAGTCTTAAAAGGGCTGCCCCTGGGACTCAGTGCCCTCGTGATAACGCGCAGTTAGGCGGAAGGAATGGTATGGGAGCCTGAGCATTCTAACGCAGAGAACCACCTTTCCCCGAACACAAGGGTCACCACGGTTTGCATACTTCAGACACGGCTGGCTCCCCATCCTGCTTTTGGGGATCATCTTCGCTGTCTTCACTGATCCTCGTTCAGTCTCCCCATGTGCTTGTTCGTGAGAAAATCCAGAAAAGGAATGTTGCAAATGGCCTGGTGAATATTACTCACTGTGATTTCTTTGGGAACCCTAGTCCAAAAAAAACCCGAAAGTATAATTAGGTGTAATTTGTCAAGTGCACTCAGCAATGATTTAGTCAGTTAATTCACTACAGGGACCATCCTCTTAGAGAAGGAGGTGACGGCAAAGGCTATACGCAATGACTCAGGGCCGTTCTCTCCCGCTTTTTACGAATTCTTCCCCTTTCTGATGAAAGCCCTAACTCCAGTTGCAGTCCTACCCAGGGCTCAAATCTCACCCCCTGGTCACAGCAATGAGGACTTCACGTTGGCTCAATGATTAGCCGGCAGAGAAAAGAAAGAGAGTAAAGTAGACAGCAGAAGACAATGTTTTTACGTCTTCCAAGTGCTTCTAAATCTCAGCAGACTCAAGTGTGCTTCGGAGCACCATGAAAATAGGACAGTCTCTTATCTCAGAAGACGGGAGGCAGAATCCTGGCCAGCCAAGTGTGCGGTTACATGCTCTCATTCAAACCACCCAGGCTGCCACATCAGTCAGGAACACGGAAACCAGGCTCCCCCTGCTTTCCAAGCAGGGCAACGGGGAGCAGGTCTGGACATTTTTGTCCCCAGTTCTTTTTTTTTTTTAAACTCAAGACGTCTATGTTGTCTATGTATGTTTGACCTAATATCCTCAGTTGGGACCTCATCACTGCAGGTACTATATTACAGTGTCAGGATTTTATGACGGCCTTCAGCAGAATAGAAGGAGAAGAGGATGTGGACTACTGTTCTTTTAAGGCCAGGGAACTCTACACCCCACTCAAGAGATGAATGTATCAGGAGAGAAGTGGCAGTGAGCTCCAGGGTCCCCAGCCAGTGAGATGAGTCTGAATCTAGGGCCCGTGATCTGGGACACTGGAGACGACTCCCTTTCAGAGCTCAGTTTCCCAGTTCCTAAGAGAAATAATGTGTCTGCAATGACAAAACACCGTAGGTAGTACTTATCAACTCGGTCTTTATGCAGAACCTGCTGCCTGCTCTACCCCGTGACACAACAGACCTGGGTGTCTATGAAGTAATGGCTGGGAGGGCACAGCTGGACTTTCCACCAAGAGACTCGCTCAGAACTACAGAACGGACCTCAGTCTGCTAATGTCCCAAGCACGGCAACTCTGTCTCCTACTACACTACATTCTGAGTAAAACACAACCTCTTCCAGAGTGCCTAGACTGCAAAGCCTGTTGCTGTCGGCCGGGCAACAGTACCTGTTGGGAGATGCTGTCTGGTATCCGACCGCCAGCGCCTGTCTCAGGATATCACTCACCAGCTGCTCCGTGGCCTACAACAGAAGACTGGTATTGACAAAAGAGCCCCCTGCTGGCCAGCGGGAGGGATGCAGCCGACCTCATCTTCTCCCTAACTTCTGAAATAACTGCCAACTCAGTATTACAAAGGTGGCAGGAAACCTGAATTGTTGTTTAGGGGCCATGATGCAGGGGAATTATAAACTGGATGAAGTGGTTTTCATTAACCAGACATTGTTTCCTAAGGAAAACAGAGTGTTGAGTGAGGTCTGCTAGCGAAGCCTCCCTCTTGGAGGGATGCGGAATGGAGAAGAACTGCTGAGGTAAGGACCAGGCAGGCGTGGAAGCTGTCGCTTTCCTCACCCTTTGCCCAGGGACAGGACGGCTATGGCTGCTTCTCTGTTGTCACAGGCAGGAAAACCCAAGGCCTTTTCCCCTCTCTAAAAAGAGCACGGATACTTCTCACACTAGGATACTTCTCTTAAATAATTTTAAAAAAGATTTTATCTATTTTATGTATATGGTACTCTATCTGCATGTTCAACTTTATGCCAGGAGAGGGCCCTAGATCCCACCATAGATGGTTGTGAGCCACCATGTGGTTGCTGGGAATTGAACTCAGGACCTCTGGGAGAATAGCCGGTGCTCTTAACCTCTGAGCCATCTCTCCAGCCGCTAGGACACTTCTTAATGAGAATAAGAAATGGCACTAAAGAGGCACAGACACCCGTGGGAGCCCGGGGCCTTGGGGAAGACCACCTGCCTTGGCACGCACGAGCCCAGGGTCTACCCTCAACACAACGACAAACCCTCAGCTCTTAGAGGGACATGACTTAGTTTACCTAAGTAGGAGGAGGAAAAACAGAAAAGAAAAGAAACTTAAAGCCTAAGGAAGATGAGGGATTTCAAAGGCGTCCTCTCTGCTCCCCTGCTGTCCCTGACTCACGGGTCTGAGATCCCAACCTGGCCGGCCTCGAGCACAGGTCCCTCTGCCGCCACCAGGCAGGCACCCACCTTTAGGATCATGTCCTCCACCACCGAGGCGTACATGTTCCTGTGCAGTGCCACGGGCTGCAGGGTGATCCCGATCTGAGGAGCGGAAGAAAGCCATTGCTCCGTCAACGTCGGCAGCTGGCTGGGAGGGGGGCTCACTAACCACTCTGAACACGGAACCCCGCTTTCACCCCCAAACCTCTTATCATGGAACAACATGGCTGGAATCTCTGAAGAATTCAGAATAGTGCAAGCAGTACTTAAAGCTGCCAGTGTCATGGGGCTGAGTCCTCCCAGGGAACGAGGGAGGTGTGCTCCCCAACTGCAGCACAGCTGTGAGGAGACTGCTCGCCCAGGCAGGGACTGAAATACTGTATGCCCCATGAAGGAGAAGCGCGCGTCCTGAGCCAGATGAGGAAAGAACCCGGGACAAAGCCTGTGTCTAGCCCTCTGCTGCACGGCCATGTTCAACACGCAGCCTTTTCCCTATGCACTTACGGCTCTTGCAGAAGGCTCTGACATGGGAGAGCGGGAGCACACCTAAGTTCTGGGCAGAAGCCAATCACACGTCACCCAGGCAGACTGGGGTGTCTGGACCCTACGCACCTGGCCTGTGAGCAGACACACCACAGCCGTGGCCTCCTACCTTCTGCGTAATGTCACCAACAAACCCCGAGCCTGGAGTTGGCGGCAGGTAGAATCGCATCTCTTCCTGCTTTTCTTCCTGCTCCTTTTTAATGTTCGTCTTCAGAGGCTCCGACAAGCTGAGGACATCCACTTCTTCCTCGTTCTCGGGCTCGCTTTTCTGAAACTGCTGCAGATCCTCCAGCTTCCGGCAGAGGTCGTCGGCGGTGGAGAAGGACGAGAGGCACTCTGAGGAGAAGCAGCGCTCTGGGCTCCGATCCTCTGCAGGACCCTTAAGGTAGAGTCTACAGGCCGCCGCCGGCCTCCCTCCAGTTCCAATTCTATGACTCCCTCCCGAGACCCAGAGCCTCACGAAGTAGAAATGCAGACAGGAGTCCTATTCTAAATGCACTCTATCTGCCATTAAGGCCAAAAAGATAGTACGTAATTCACTCCATTGGAAACCAGGCCATTACCACACTTCCTGAGTCAATAAATTAATTTTATTCATTTTTTTAAAATCTGGAAAACTTAGAAATGTACAGTAAAATGTTGTAGAATATTATTTTAAGATGTGTTATATTTGTTTAACTTGGTAAAGCTGTGTTATTTTGCCTGTCTAAAACACCTGATGGTCTAATAAAGAGCTGAATGACCAATAGCGAGGCAGGAGAAAGGATAGGCAGGGCTGGCAGGAAGAGAGGACATATGAAAGGAGACATCTGGGGGAAAAAAGGAAGAAAGATCTGGGAACGAGAGAGGAAGGAGGAGGACTTCAGGGGTCAGCCACCCAGGCACATAGCCAGACCCGGAAAGAAGGAAAGAAAAGGTATACAGGAATAGAGAAAGATAAAAGCCCTGAGGCAAAAGGTAGATGGGATAAATCAAAGTTAAAAGCTGGCAAGAAACAAGCCAAGCTAAGGCCAGGCATTTATAGTTAAGAGTGAGCCCCTGTGTGTGATTTATTTGGGAGCTGGGTAGTGGGCGCCCCCAAAGAGCAAAAACAACCAACAACATTTTGGCGTTCCAATGTGGGGCCGTAGTCATTCCTATTCAGGCAGGGGAGGTATCAGCTAGTCAGAGTGCCTGCCTAGCAAGCAGGAGGTCTTGGGATCAGCAAGTCCCAGGTCTAATTACCAGTACTACATTGAGTGTGGTGGCACAGGCCTGTAATTCCAGAACCGCTCCGTGGAGGGAGAGGCAGGAGGAGCAGAAGTACAAGTTCATCTGTAGCTACACAATGAGTTCAGGGCCAGCCTGGACTACCTGAGAAATCTGACTTAAAAAATCATCCCTGTCTCACTGCTGTGAGGGAAGTACTGACAACATGGTAATGTATACGAAGAGTATCAGGACAATAAAGCCATATGGCCATACTCCTTCAAGAAGGAGGATGTGAGGTCCAGGCAGGTACAAGGTGGGCTTTTATGAACAACACGATGGTGGTGGATCACCAGCTCCTGGGAGCTCACCAGCTCCCGGCTCTCTGCTTTACTGACTCCAGGTGCTGGTGATGTGCCATGCTGTATACAGAGCACCAGTGAAACCCGGAGGTTATCATGTGGTCTCTGCTCACCAAGGACCTAGATCTAGAAGCTGACAAACTCTCTCAGCACAGATACTACATGCCATAGGAGATGAGAGAAAAGGCCACTGAGCACCAGGCTCCCAGGAAGTTTTCTGTAGAGAACAAGACTTATCCAGATGGGGGCGAGGACATACCCATCTCTGGGCTCCAGGTTCCCTCAGGAGTGGGGAAGTCAGCTGAACCCTTCCTATTGTTTAAGGCACAGTCAGACGCTGCCCTGATCCTAATGTCACCCTTCAGCAGTGGTCTGTTTCTTTACTATATATATGCTGTTTACATATACAATGTCTATATTATATATATGTAAACAGCATATGTACATACATACTGTTTCTTTCCTACAACACTGTTGATTATTCTCATGTGCCTCCAACACCCTCCCTGGGTTTGAGGGTACAGCAACACCCAAGATACTGGCCTTTCTTCATGGGAACAGGCAGACTTCCCTACCAGGGGTTCCTAAGGTCACACAGAAAGGGAAGTCACTTCTATCTGAGGGAAAGAGGGTTCAGAGGGTTAAGAGTCTTCAAAGTAACGTTGAGGAGACTCACGGGAAGAGCACATGGCTACCGGACGGCATGAAGTGAACACTCCTGGCTGAGCACGTGGGTGTAAACAGTTCTGAAGGGCCATGTGGTCTGGGGTCTTGTCACCTAGAGCAGCTCTCCCTAGCCCCTAACAGGTGAGCTGCAGGGCTGAGGGGGGCGGGCACACTTAACAGCGGAGCAGCCTACGAAGGCTCACCTGGCTCACTGTCGATCTGGGTCAGCACATCCTCAATGGAGTCCCCGTCATGGCGCAGGCTCTCAGGGTCTGGTGGGGTGTAACCATGGCAGCGGCACCAGTGGGCGATGTGCTTGGTTTTTAGGGGCGTCAGGTGGTGGAACCTCGGATTCTTCTCCAGGATCTCTTGTAACACTTTCCGTACTGTCATGGCTCTTTGCCACTTAAAAAGGTTTTGAACCAAAATTAAATCGTTAGACTTTAAAACCCATCGCTACGCAGTAAAATAAACCGGGCAACTAAAGAATCAGATTCTATCCCTCTGTAGCAACAAAGGGAGGACATTTGTTTCTTTTTTTTCTTTTCTTTTTTTTTTTTTCTGGTTTTTCGAGACAGGGTTTTTTCTCTGTGTAGCTTTGCGCCTTTCCTGGGACTCTCTTGGTAGTCCAGGCTGGCCTTGAACTCACAGAGATCCGCCTGGCTCTGCCTCCCGAGTGCTGGGATTAAAGGCATGCGCCACCACCGCCCGGCTTAAAGGGAGGACATTTGAAAGAGCTTCTCTGGGGACCAGTGAGATGCTCGGGAAAGGTGCCTGCCACCAAGTCAGATGACTGACTCCCTATGTCCTCCAGTCCTCACCCGTGTGCGGTGGTATGTGTGTGTACGCACATGCACACATACACACACAGTAAAAATTGAAATCTCTATTGGTCTTAATGTTTACAAAATACAAGAGAAACTCCTAGTTTCTGTTTACAACCTTTCATTTTCTCTGACCAATCACAATGACCCATCTTCCACTGTTGCCTAGCCACACTGCACACGCGGTCCCCTTTCATTTCTCATGATTCAACGTATCTACCTGGCAACACTGTTGTAAGTACACCATAAAAATCTGAATTTATTACTATTTTGAAATTTGCCAATTTAAAAAATTTAACTTTATGTGCATGTGTGTGTACCACTTGCATGCCTGGTATCTGAAGAGGCCAGAAAAGGACACTGGGTCTCTTGGAAATGGAGTTACAGACCACCGTGAGCTGCCATGAGGATGCTGGGAAATGAACCCAAGTCCTCTGTGAGAGCAGCCGTATCGCTGCCGAGCCGTCTCCCCCACCCTGGAATATATAACATTTTCAAAGAAAACACGAGATGCTTCCCCTGGTGCAGGAGAGCAGGCCTTTCCAGAGATATCTGAGATCCAGAGAATGACCATTTGTGACTGAGAAACATTCTACCATCAAGTACCTTAAAGAAATACATGGCAAATTTGTCTCATTTTTCCTTCAGGTAGAGCACACAGATGCTGCCCTCTGCTTGCTGTCTCCAGCCAGCGAGTAGCCTTACCTCAGCAGCTCTCCTTTTCCCAATGTTCCAGCCGTAATACTGCTCCACAGACTTTGCAGAAAAGCAGCTGGCATCGTCACCTAGAACAGACCCACAGACTCTGAGGAAAGGCTGCTATGGTTTAGACCAAAGTTTTGTTTATTGGAGGTTGTCATGGAATATTAGTTGAAGATGTGTCACATTTGTTTAATGATGCAAAGATGTGTTGCATTCTTTTATGTTGCATTTGTTTAACTCTGCGAAGCTGGGTTACTTTGCCTGCCTAAAACACCCGACTGGTCTAAAAAAAAAGAGTTGAACAGCCAATAGCTAGGCAGGAGAAAGGATAAGCACAGCTGGCAGGCCGAGAGAATAAATAGGAGAAATTTAGGAAGAGAAGATCAGGGAGCGAAAGGAGGAGAGGAGGACATCAGGGACCAGCCACCCGGCTACACAGCCAGCCATGGAGTAAGAAAGAAAGAAAGAAAGAAAGGTATATAGAATAGAGAAAGGTAAAGCCCAGAGGCAAAAGGTAGATAGGATAATTAAGAAAAGCTGGCTAAGAACCTGGAAACAACCTAGATGCCCCTCAACTGGAGAATGGATAAGGAAAATGTGGTTCATTTACACAATGGAGTACTACTCAGCTGTAAAAAACAATGACATCATGAAATTTGCAGGCAAATGGATGGAACTAGAAAAAATTCTTTTGAGTAAGATAACCCAGACCCAGAAAGATAAACATGCTAAGTACTCACTCATTAGGAATAAAGTATAGGATAACCAACCTACAAACCACAGCCCCAGAGAGGCTAGATAACATGGAGGGCCCAAAGAGGGATGCATGGATTTCCCTGGGAAGGAGAAATAAAAGAGATCTCCTGGGTAAACTAGGGGCAGCGGGAGGGGGGTGGGGGATGGAACTGGAGGGAGCAGATTGGGCAGGGCTGGGTGCAGGAGGCAGGTTGGGGGTAGGATGGAGAGGGGGAGTAACGAAAGAGACATCTTGATGGGGGGTTTCGGGGTTAAGGAGAAACCTGGTGCCAGGGAAACCCCCCGGAATCTACAAGGATGACTCCAGCTAAGACTCCTAGCAATAGTGGAGAGGGTGCCTGAACTGGCCATCTCCTGTAATCAGATTGTTGACTACCCTAATTGTCTCAGAAAGCCTTTACCAGTAACCAATGGAAGCAGATGCAGAGATCCACAGCCCATCACTGGGACTCTACTGGCTAGGAGTCCTGCTGAAGAAAATGAGGGGGGATTGTAAGGGTGTGTGTGTGTCAAGGTCATGACAGGGGAACCCACAGAGACAGCTAACCTGGGCTCCTGGGAACTCATGGACTCTGGACCAACAATTAGGGAGCCTGCATGGGATCAACCTAGGCCCTCTGCGTGTGTGTGACAGTTGTGTAGCTTGGTCTGTTTGTAAGGCTCCTAGCAGTGAGATCAGGACCTGTCCCTGGTGCTTAGCTGGCTTTTGGGAACCTATTCACCATGCTGGATTACCCTGCCCAGCCTTTATGCAGGGAGAGGAGCTTGGTCCTACCTCAACCTGATGTGACATGCTTTGTTCAAACCCATGGGAGGCCCGCCCCTTTCTGGAGACAGAAGAGGAGTGTATGGAGGGGGAAAGGGGAGGGTGGGAGGAGGGGGGGGGGGAAACTATGGTTGGTATATAAAATAAGTGAAAAAAATGTTAAATAAAACAAAATTTAAAAAATGAAAAAGGGAAAGCTGGCTAGAAACAAACCAAGCTAAGGCTGGGCATTCATATGTAAGAATAAGCCTCCAAGTATTTATTTGGGAGCTGGGTGGTAGACCTTGCAGAGTTTAAAAAAACAAAATAAACAAACAAAGCCCCCCACACACACACACACACAACTATAGGAGGTAGCTCCCCAAGTTCCTATATTTCCCTTTTTTTTTTTTAAAGGGTTTTCGAGATATGGTTTCTCTACGTAGCCCTGGCAGTCCTGGACCAGGATGGCCTCAAACTCAGAAAATCGAGTGTCTCTGTCCTGAGGGCTGGGATTAAAGGTGTGCACAACCACAGCGCAGCTCCTTTATTTCTTTTCTAAAACAGAACATTTTTATTACTCTGCGTGTGTGATGCCTGTGTGCAGGTGTGGGTGTTTCTGTGCCATGTGAATGACCTCCCAGGGAGGAGTGGGTCTGTTCTCTTCTTCTACCTTATTGAGACCCCCATTTCTGCTAAGCTGTGGACTCCAGGGTGGCTGGCCACAAGTTTCTGGCCAACTCGCTTGTGGCTGTCTCCCATTTTCCCGTAAGGATGCACCAGCATCACAGATGTGAGTGCTACTGTCATCTGGCTTATTTCTGCTATGGACTGATTAATTTTTATACTTTTATTTATTTTTTTGACACAGGGTCGATGCAGTCCTGGCTGGCCTCACACTTTGAGGTCTGTCTGCCTCCTTATTAAGGTATGCGCCAACGTACCTGACCCTGCCATCTGGCTTTTTATGCGGGTTCCAGGCAGCTCAAGAGCTTTTATCCACTGGGCCATCTCACTAGCCCCCCAGTTTCTTCATGTGACAAATGTTCCTCAATGAACACACCTCCATGACAGATAAAGGCAAGAGATGAAAGAGTGCAGGGTGCCAACTGGGGCCTTGCCTGGCCATCAGCTTACTAAACAGCCCAGGGAAGCCACAGGACATCTTCGGTGTTCTTCCCTGTAAACTATGAAAGATGGTCCTAAACTGTCCAGTTCTAGCTCCAACCTTCTGTGTTTTTATGTAAGTGGACAGAGGGAGGGGAGGGAAACACACACACACACACACACACACACACACACACACACACACACGGTGATGGGTGTGTGCAAGGTCTGAGACTCACATCTTCAAATCTTTTGTACTAGGGTGGAAAATTGTCATTGAAAGTACATTTTTAACTACCTCAAAAAGATTCCCAAACTTCTCTGAAGTTCAAACGAGAAAAGGGGATAATATTTCATCTTAAGGGTCAATGCTGGAGATCTAACCCAGGACCCTGTACATGCTGGATAAAGTTCTACCGTGCAGCTTCACCCCAATCCCTCTTTCTTTTAGTTTTAAAAACCTGAGACAGGGTCTTACTAAGTTCTAGGCAGGCCTTAAACTCAAGGTTGTTCTCCAGGATCCCCACCAAGGGCTGAGATCACAAACTTGTACCACAAGGCCCAGCAATTTCTTTGCCGCCATAGGTGGACAAAATAAGCCAGGTGGTCAGTGCTCAGCCTCTCATTTAATACCACATGATGTGAGCGGCAGGGACCGCTGCACACCTCCCCTGACTCGAACGGTGACCTCATCCCTGAGCAAAGTCCTGTCCCCTTAGTAAGTACTGTCTATACTGTTGGAACAACTCAGATAGTAACCACAGAAGCCATTCATCCCACTGAGATACAGAGAGGACTCTGCTTTCGGATGGCTTGAGAATTATGTATTTCCAAACAGTACGTGATCTTAAATTTTAGAGAAAGATTAGCGGTCTAAAAGTCTCACAGAGCTGGGCGTGTGCCTGCCTTGTAACCCAGAGCTGTGTGAATTAATTAACCCTGCCTCACCGCTGTTTCCTGTGAGCAGGAGGTGACACTACCACAGCAGACTGGCTAGTGAAATGTGTATGTAAAGAACCTACAGCAGACGGTGGGCCTGGCACGCTATGCCTTAATCTTGTATATTTTAATATTCATAACTTACATATGAAAACAAATGTAAAAAGTCCCTTCTGCTGATCAGACCGTAAGTGACTGAAGACTATGGGTGTCGGGGTAAAGTGGCTGAGCAGTGAGGCAGATGTGACCAAGACACTGTGAATCCAAGACCCCTGCAGGGGGCTGGCTAAAAGTCACAATCACTGCAACACCCCAAGGAGTTCCGTTTAATAAAACACACGTGCAGGCTGAGAACAACTGTCTTACCTTTCGCGGTAATTAATGGAATCTTCTTGACTACTGCTGTCAAGAGCTGCTGGATGGTTTCCAAATGGTCTACCCTGCGAAGGGAACAAAGGCAATAATAAACTGTGTGCACTTGTCACAGGTGTGCACAACACGCACAAACACACACGAACACACCCACCCCAAATGCTCAATCCTGAGAAGTTAACAATGGCACTAAATTGTACAGGCTTGTTGTACACACACACACACACACACACACACACACACACACACACACACACGCGCGCGCGCGCGCACACACACACGTTCCCTCTGCTTCCTTTGTTTCTAAAGACAGGGTCTCATGTAGCCCTGGATGGCCTCAAATTTGCAGATGCTCATGAATTCCTGATCTTCCTACTGATGCACCCTCCCCCCACACCCAATGCTGGGATTATGACTGTGAACCACCATAAAAGGTTCCAGATCTTCTTTATAAAGCATTTTATGCTTAAACAGAAATGTCAAGAACAAACAAATTTTGGCAAATTATACAACTATCCCAGACATTTTATCTACATTTGAAAATTAGCAAGAATCTCTCTGCAAGGTGACTGCTATTACACACACATGCCTGTCTCAGGGTTACTGATTGATGCCTCCATCTGTCACGTTAAGAGACACCATGTTTCTGTGTCTCTAGAGGCTCCTGGCAATTCAAAGTGCACGGTCAGAGGGAGGTTCCTAATTTGGAAATGTAAAACCTAATGAAGTACCTTCAGAGGAGGCAAGAGGCACATGGCTCTGCAGAGGCAGCTTTGGAGCACAGGCAGGAAAAAAAATGCAAACATGGGCTGATTGCACTAGAGTATGCTATCCCCACTCGCCCATACATCAGCAAGCTCAAGTGAGTTCTGGGGCCTCCATGACGACTGGTCAAGTGCTACCCCTAAGCTGTATCACTGGCTAAAATAAACCCTTCAGAGGCTGGGAAGATGGCTCAGTGGCTAATTAAGAGCACTGGCTGCTCTTCCTGAGGACCCAAGTTCAATTCTCAGCACTGACATGGTGGTTCACAACCATCTGAAATGAAACTCTAGTCTCAGGGGATCTAACACCTTCTGGCTTCTTTGGACACCAGGTTCACAAGAAGTGCACAGACATACGTGCAGACAAAATACTCATACACTTAAAAAAATAAACTCTTCAGCCCTGCAAGGACACTGCCTCCCACCCCCGGAGGCTTAACTCACAATGTCCACACACACTTGGCTGTCACAGTGATTTTGAGAAAGCGTCACAGAGACATCAAAAGCAGAGCCCCCTCAGAAGAGACCACTTACTTAATGACGTAGGTGCTCAGCTCAGAGCTCTCTTCAGTTTTCACTGCTGTCTGGCCCTCCTGGGAGAGGCAGTTTGGCGCAGGGGTTTCGGGTTCGGTCTTCACTACAAAGGAAGATCAACAAAGACTGTCGGGGGCTAGCTGTGCCAGCGAAACAACTGTCCTCAGTTGAGGGCCCTGCCAACTAAGGTGTGAGGATACAAGGGACCCAGATGGCTCCTGTCCTCAGTCTCAGCACACAGAGAACGGTCAGCTTAGGTCTCGGGGTGGGCAACTCTCGGGGACCACCCATCACACCACACTGCTCTGGACTGAGATTAGCACACAGTATGTTATTCTGGTGTCACCTTTCCAGCTAAGCTTACCAACCTATTCTGAGACACAGGACAGAGTAAACAGCAGATCTTTTGTGCTTGGCGACTTTCAAGTTAACTGTATCTGGCTTTCAACACCACAGGCCGAATGAATATCCTCGATTTGAAGCATCTCAACAACCAGAGCTGCTCAGATGCCAACATGCTCCCGCACAGGTGAGACTGTTCATGTACATAAAACTGTTACTATCATATATTATTTTTGGTATTTTGAGACAGGGTCTCATTAGCCAGGTTGGCCCAGAGTTTCCTCTGTGGTCCAGCTGGCCTGGAACTCACACAAACCCTACTGCTTCAGCCTCTGAAGTACTGGAATTACAGGTGTGAGTCATTACACCTGGCTATAATACATACAAAATTAGTCAAAAATAGTATATAAAATTATCTTCAGGTTATATGTCTTTTTTTTTTTTTTTTTTTTAAAGATTTATTTATTTATTATGTATACAGTGTTCTGCCTGCATGTATGCCTGCAGGCCAGAAGAGGGCACCAGATTTCATTACGGATGGTTGTGAGCCACCATGTGGTTGCTGGGAATTGAACTCAGGACCTCTGGAAGAGCAGCCAGTGCTCTTAACCTCTGAGCCATCTCTCCAGCCCCCAGGTTATATGTCTTAAAGTGTATATGAGGCATAAATTAAATTCTTTGGATTTATTTCATGACATATTTATTTACATGCATACGCTTATATATTTATGTAAATACCACAAAATTCACAACACTTCTGTCCTTGTCAGGAGATATTCAAACTGTTTTAACTCTACTACGTAAACATTAATGTCTCAGGGGATATGTCTTTCTTTCCTTAGTCTTCTTTAATCAAACACCCATGCTGCCACATTTCTTGTGCTGGCACGGCTTCCCTGCGCCTTGGCTTTCTCGGACGGTCTTTACTTATGTAAGTACACCGGGTGTGTGTGTGTGTGTGTGTGTGTGTGTGTGTGTGTGTGTGCACACGGTCTTTACTTGTGTGTGTGTGTGTGTGTGTGTGTGTGTGTGTGTGTGTGTGTATGGTCTTTACTTATGTAAGTACACGGGGGGGGGGGGGGGGGGGGAGGGCATGCGCACTTGAGTGCAAATGCTTGAGGACATCAGAAGAGGGCACTGGATCCCCAGAAGCAGCAGTTATGGGGGGCTGTGAGCCACCCACTGTGAGTGCTGGGAACAAAACTCAGGTTCTCTGCAAGAGCAGTGCTCGCTCGCTTTTCAACAGCTGAGCCGTCTCTCTAGACTGATGTCTGTCTTGTACACCGCCACTAAAAACATTTATCGCTATTTTCCTACTCAGTACTGTCCACAGTCTTACACGACAGTATCTCTCCTCTCTTTTTCACTGACATATAACTGGCATCCAGTAAGCATTATCTGATAAATGTTTCCTAGTCCTACACTCATGTTTCTATCACTCCAATCACCCTGCCTGTTTCTATCAGGGTCCCTCAAGCTTGTCAGTTCCTCCCTGACAAGCCTGGTTCGAGGTGGAGTCACACCACACACTTTCAGTCAGCACCACTGTAGTTATTATGAACATGGGTCTTCCATGTTTCTTGACAGACATTTGCAATCTTTCCCATAAGTGGATCCCCTAGAACACAGGATGCATAGTTTAATTTTATTAAAAACTGCTCACTGGTTTCCAAAGAGCTTGTATCATTTTGTAGCTCCACTATGGCCAACCCAGGTGCCCACTGTTTTATATCCCTGGCAGCCTCTGTATTGTGAAAACTTGAATTCCTGGTGATTCTGCATTGTTGCTAGGGTTTTAATTTGTATTTCCTTCATAAATAATAACACTGAATAATTCTCACAGGCTTTGTGCTATCTGGATGCCCTCTTCTGTGAAGTGTTTATCGCGTTTTTCACACTGATTTTGAATGGTCTATGGCTGGACTTTTTGCTCTTTTAATATTCTTGGATGGAGCAAGGTTCCCATAATAAAGTCTGACATTGTTCCTACATCCTGTGTCTCACATTTTCTTCCAGAAAAAAAAAAAAAAGTTTCTAAACCTTTCACATTTGGGTTTATAGTCTACCTCAAATTAGTCGTTACCTTTGATGTAAAGCAGGATCTTTCCTGCTTTCAGACACTTCTCATGCTAGTCAAAGAAAAGACCACCCCTCCCCTGTGGACAGTATCATAGGTGTTCTTTTGTGTTCCATGAGTCTCTCTAATCTTCGACTACTTCAAAGGTGGAGGCTCCTTGGTATTCATATCTGCTTCCTTAAGTTTTCCTCGTTTTTGTTCAAGATTGTTGTTATTAAAAACCTGGTTAATAAATTACCTCTTTACTGTCTCACTAAAGGTCAAGGTCAGCCTTTGCTTCCAGAATGCTGAGGTTATAGGGGTATATACCACCATGTCTGACTTTGACCATTTTATTTTAGGTGTTTGCAGTCTGAACAATAATATACATTTCCATTTATCTCCTCTTAATTTCCCTTGAAATGTTTAGGGCTGTTCCTACAAATCTAACACCGCTTTCTACTCTTTATTATTTTTATTTATGTGTATGCATGTAGATACCACCAGGACTGTGAGGGCTCCTACTGAAGCCAGAAGAGGGCATCAGACTTAGATCCCCCAGAGCTGGAGCTATAGGTTGCTATGAGCTAAGGATACAGGGGCTGAGATTCAAACTTGGGTCCTCTGCAAGAACAGTAAGAGTTCTTAACTGCGGAGCCATCTCTCTGGCTGCCACATCTGCCCATTATTTTATCCTTGTTTAGTATGTGTGTACATACATGTGTGGGTATACACATATCATGGCACATGGGAGGTCAGAGGACACTTGTGGAAATGGGTTCTCTCCTGGGGCTCAAACTCAGGTCCCTCAGACTTGGGGGAAAGCATCCTCACCCACTACACCAAACAATGGCCCCAAACCATTGTTCTGCCCCATCTTTCCCTCTCTTCATTAACTGATATTTGTATATTGAGTCCTCCCTCCCTTCTCCTTTTTAGTTTATGGAGAAAGGGTCTTGCTATGTAGCCCAGGCTGGCCTTGAACTTGACACAGTCTTCATGTCTCAGCCTTCTGAATGCTGGTGTTACCAAGGTGAGCTATCATTCCTTATAAGATGTTTTAATTTTATTTTTAAAGATTTGTTTTGAGCTGCCTGTTCTTTCTTTATGGTTCTTAGTTGTTCTTTTGCAGAGCTGCCAGCTTACGTTGTGCTGGGATCAAGAAAAATGGGCCTTGGCAGTTCGTGTTCCTGGAGTTGTGTCCATGCCAGTGGATGTCCACACGCTCCAGAAGAGAATCTGACATTGTTGCTGCTGCTGTTATAGCAGTGACGGCCACCGCTGCTACTGTTTCTGGGATTACCATTTCATAATTGGTTACTACAGCTAGCACAGTGGAGACCCTGGCAGCAAAAGTAGCTACCACAGTTAATTAATCTTTCATTCTACTGGGCATGATAAACTTAATTCAATAGTTATATACATTTTGATTGGCTTTGAAAGTTATAAATTTATAAACTCAAATTCCATTTGCTTTTGGGATACCACCTTACAAGGACTCCAATTTGCAGTAAGGCTCATTATGAAAGGGAATGGCTCAGTTGCCTTTAGCCTACTGGCTATGGGTGGGAAAGGACTTCTGTTGGTCTTTTCTGTGTTGAACACACATATTGCAAGCCCAGTGCCACTTTGAGATCTTTGGCAGCAGTTAACTCTGCAGCTCACACACGATTGAGCCTGTATGATAATGAGTATTCAGAGGCGGGTAATGCCTGGGGGGCGCTCACCAACCTAAGACAGAGCGCCTGTGTGGCCTGGGCAGGCGTCTCCATGACGGGTAAGGTGACCTGCTGACATCCCACGCAACCTAAGTCAGAAGCTCATTTTTCAGTAAAAGGGGGGACCAGTAGGGCCCTGACCCCCGTTTTGGGTAACTGTTGCCTTGCTTGCTGACCTTGACCTTGATATCCTCCCTATGCTAATTCCCTGCCGGGTTCCACCCTCCTGAATGCTTAAGGGAAGTTCCTTGTCTGTGTATTCTGCATATTGGGCGTTAACAGCTTAGAAACAAGATTGCAAAACATCAGTAGTGAACTTCTGCCTTCCGGGGTTCTCCCATTGTGTGTAAGCCTGTATTTAAGACCTCCTCCCTCCTTCAATAAACGGTATTCGGCATTCAAAAAGAAAAAAAAATTATTTTATTTCATGTGTATGAACATTTTGTCTGCATGCATGCATGTGTATAGCACTCTCAGAAGAGGGCCCTAGATCACCTAAAATGGGAGTCAGAGATAGCTGGGAGCTACCATGTTGAGTGCTTGGAATTGAACTCAGGCCCTATCTAAAACAACAGGTGCTCTAACTGCTGAGCCATCTCTCCAGGCCTTGCCTTTAATTTTTTAATTACTGTGGTTAGAATGTAGAAATTAAAATGATTTCTCCATGTATACTGACTCATACTGAGTGACTCTGGCAATGCCACAGTTAACCATGCATATTTCCCCAATCCCCCCAGCCATTCTGAAACTTCAAGAAACAGGAAGAGGTCCTCATAGAGTTCAGACACCCCAGTTCTACAGGCTTAAGAACAGTTTCTTGAATTCGTCTTTTAACAAATTAAAAATACTTTGTGTGTCAGTGTTTTGCCTGCATGCATGTGTATTACATGCCTGCAGTGCCTGCAAAGGCCAGCAGGGGGCAATGGATCCCCTGGACCTGGAGTTTACAAAGACAGCTGTTAAAGTGCCATGAGACTGGAACCTAAGTCCCCTGCAAGAATAGCATGTTCTCTTAACTACTGAGCCAACTCTCCAACCCCACGAATCTGTCGTTTGAATACTCATAGAATTACATAACCACAGCTTTTAAAATCTTTGCATTTTTCAGTGAAGGTATCAAGCATCCCAAGCTGGCCTTGAACTTGCTAAGTAGCTGTGGAACACCTTAAACCCCTGGCTCTCTTATTTCTTTATTTATCCATTCATTTACTTGTATCTTATGTGTATGGATATTTTGCTTGTGAGTAGTCTGTGCAGTCGTGTGTGAGCTCCTGCAGAGGCCAGAAGAGGGCATTGGGTACTCTGGAACCGGAGTTACAGGCAGTTGTAAGCTGCCATGTGGGTGCTGGGAAATGAACCTGGGTCCCCTGGAAGAACAACCACTTTTTTTTTTTTAATTATTAAGAAACTTTCTATTCATTTTAATATCAACCAC
This sequence comes from Peromyscus eremicus, assembly GCF_949786415.1. Classification (NCBI taxonomy): domain Eukaryota; kingdom Metazoa; phylum Chordata; class Mammalia; order Rodentia; family Cricetidae; genus Peromyscus; species Peromyscus eremicus. The sequence goes on along the minus strand of NC_081428.1, from coordinate 78,998,310 downwards.
AGGTCCCCCTCCCCTCCTTCCTCCCGTCCCCAGGCTCCTCCCTCTCCCAATCCACCTCCTCCAAGGCAAGGCCTCCCGTGGGAGTCAGCAGAGCCTGATACACTCAGAAGAACAACTCTTAACCACTGAGCCATCTCTCTGGCCCCATGGTTCTGCTTCCACCTCACAATATTGGGACTGCAGGTGGGTGCCACCACACTTGATAACCAATCAAAGCATTTCCAGGTTAAGGAAACTGTTCCACAACACAAATGAAAATGTGTTCTTTAAGATTTATAATAAGCATTGCTAACTGGAAGCCACCGAATGCCCTCAATGAAGAAAACAAAAATTACAATATATGCCTCCAACGTAAACCAATGCTCAGCAGTTTACATAAACAACGTAAACAAACCTCAAAAGCGATGAAGAAAATCCAGCCCAAAAGATGTGTATGCTTTCATTTTATCAATTTCAAACACAGAAACAACCTATGGTGACAGAAATACAAGACTGGCTGACCAGAGGCTGGAAACTGAGTAAGGGTTAGAAAAAAGGGTAAGGGCCATGGAAATCTCCCTATCTTAGATGGTACATTCTTTACATTTATTGATTATCAGATGGCATGTTTATTATCTCTGCACTTCACTGCACATTTTACTTGGCTTAAAATCAAAAGAGAGGGCTGGCGAGATGGCCCAGTGGGCAAAGGTGCTTGCTGCCAAGTCTGAGTTCAGTTCCTGGGATTCACATGGTGGGAGCAGAGAAACAACCCCAACAAGTTGTCCATAAACTTCGATATGCACACCAGTGTGTGTATGCCAATGTGCACACACACAGTTAATGTAATAAAACCCAAAACTAAGAGATGATCTGTCCTGGCCCGAAATTAAATGATCATCAATCGGTGCAGAGTGGTATCAATGCTTTCACAGCTACACAGGATAATCCATAAGTACTGGAGGCTTTGCGAATGATACAGTCTCTAAAGGAACCAAACTCACGGCAATAAAGACTTATTAACAAAATCAGGTCCTGGATCCCTGTCAGCTACATACTCTGCTCTAAATGTGCATTTAGCAAATCACAAACCCACCTCCCAAGACAATGGGATCCCAGAATGCCTGAAAAGCAGCCTAGCACAAATTTCAACTTCACTGCTTCCTGGATTTGGGAAGTGTATGGATCTCTAAACACAATCTCCAGGGCATGACAGCCATGCTGAAGGACTGATCTAAGAATTAGTGACAGTGCTATACGCACATAACAGCAGGTACCAGAGCCTGAACACATGGAGCCTGTCATTGCTAGAGGTGCTGTAGATGTTGAAGGTTTGCTCTGATCCACTGTACTCCACCTTCTAATCATCTATTCTTAAAGTCAAGGATGCTCTGCTAGCTCAGTCTGCTCCCTACTAAAGTTCCTTCCTCACAACTATGCTGCCCCAAAGCATCCCCAAGTGGTTACTTTCCATAAATAAGCCCTTCAAGTCTCATCTCTACTATTCCCTTAATCCAGCACACCCCTTAACCTTCTTACAGTTGAAGGGCTCTCTGCTCTTCCAAAGTCCGCTTTATACACGCCCAAGAAAGTCTGTCCCCAGTCGAGGTGGTGGTGGTGCACGCCTTTACTCCCAGCACTTGAGAGACAGAGGCAGGCCTATCTCTGTGAGTTTGAGGCCAGCCTGGTCTACAGAGTGAGTTCCAGGACAGCCAGGGCAACATAGAGAAACCCTGTCTCGAAAAACCAACCAACCAACCAACCAACCAACCAACCAACGACACAAACAAACAAAACAATAACAAAAACCCCACAAAATCTTGTCCCCAAGAACACTGACCAGATATCATGGACTACAGTATGTCGGTAATCACTTTCTAGATCTTACACTTAGCAACCAGTTTGCTAATTATGCACCTTTCCTCAACCTGGTTATAAACTGGAGGGCAAAATGATGCCTGATGCCCCTCAACGTCTATTTCCCTCAGTCTATGACATAAGTATTTATTTATTTGTCGTGTATTTGTTAAGCGGCTGACAACAGATGCTGAAATTCAAAACATTCAGACTATAGGATGTCCTGCATGTAATTCTGGGACAAAGACACACACTGTGAAGTCCTACATACCTTTTGCAACAGCTACCGGAGCAGAGCTGGGGGCAGCTGGATTTGGGACACTGATGGGCAGGACGGTAGGTAATTTGCTGGTAGAAAATGACTGAACCACTAAGACAGAAAAGGGAGACAGAATAGTGACAGAAATTAGTATTTATTCTTCAACAACTTTATCCATGTGTATAATATACTCCAGTCACGCTCACTGCACCTTCTCCATGACTTTACATCCCCACAGCTCCCCTTTCTTCCAACAAGCCCCTCCCACTATCTAATCTTTTCGTTTTGAGACCCAGAGTTTAGGCAGCACTGCACACACAGACATTGGTGTGGAGCTATCTATCTACTGGAGCATGGGCAGCTGCCCAGTGGTTGAGCCACAAGACACAACTCCCCCTCTCCCAGTAGCTATCAAGCTACCAAGGGCTGGGCTTATGAGGCACTCTCCCATCCAAGACTGAACGGTGACCGGCCTAGCCCTGTGTAGGCAGCCACAGTGACTGCAAGTTCCTGAGTGCAATGGCTACGGTGTGTCCAGAAGACAGAGTCCCACAGCCCTTCTCCCCAACCTGTGGCTCTTACACACTTTCTACTGTCTTCCTTGCAAGACGGAAACTGTTAAAGGACCTAACGCCCATGTTTAGCTGTGCTGTCTGCTAATGGCAGGGTAGCTGAGCTACATCCTCCACTATGGTCATGGGGACACGTCAGGAAACCAAGAAAACAAAACCCCAAACCCAACTCTCACAAACTTCAAAGTGTTGCTTTTTTGACTTATCTTTAGAAACGGGTAGCTAGGGCCAGCAAGACGGCTCAGGGCATACAGATGCTGTCCCCAGGCTGACAACTTGTACAAAGCAGAGACCTCCCGACCTGGTAGGAGGAGGAGTCCTCTGAGATGAGCTGTGGGGGCTCAAGGGCGGGACGCACCTTTATTCACAGGCATCAGGACAGTCTGCACACCACCGGAGGTGTTGATGCTCAGTGGCTTGAGCTGACTGGGAATTGTCAGGACAGCCTGCTGGGGACTGGACTGACCAGAATGAATCTTCAACAATCCTACAGTAATTGGAAAAAAAAGCCGAGCAATGATCAGACACTTCCTTTAAGCTCCTGCCCTCTCTGCCACTCTGAGTTTCTCCCACAAGGAAGTTCCCAGGACAATCACCCTTTAGTTAAAAAAAGTCGGGTGCAGGGGGCAATGGACAACGGAGATTTTACAATGAAACTCTGATGTAATATAATCATTTATTTTTCAAGTGTCCTTGCCCTAAAAAAAAAAAAAAAAAAAGAAACAGGAAAGAGGATTCTGCAAACACACAGAACAGAACAAAATTCTGCAAAGCTAACGGAAAGGTGCAGAGGGAAGCAAAGGGCCTCCAAATAGCAACTGCTGCTGAGACGTGTCCTCTGGGGAAAACAATGACCTGGCCTTTCAGTTTCCAAATGTCTATTTTTACCCAAATACTGTATGCTAAGCAGCTGAGGGGCTGTAAGAGGACGAAGTTTCTGACTCAACAGTCTAACCCAGTGCCTAGTGTTGCCGCTTGCAACCCTTTTGATGAATTACCTCAGCTTTGGTTTTTCATTATGTCAGTGTTTACAGAAGAGAATGTACACACCGCAGGCCTGGCTTCCTGAACCTTCTTGGGGCCCATGCTAGGGCGAAAAGGAAGTACCTCAAAAGGCTTGTCTCAGTGATGGGAGCAGTAGAGCATGCCTTTAATCCCAGCCGCCAGGAGGCAGAGGCAGGAGGATTTCTGTGAGTTTGGGCTAACCTGGTCTACATAATGAGTCCAGGATAGCCAGGACTACAGAGAGAGTAAGGGTGCCTTCTGCCAAGCCCGACGACCTAAGAACCAGCTCCTTCAAGTTATCCAGTCACTCTCTCACCCCCACACTAAATGTAGCTATCTGGAAACTATTTCTGGATTATTTAATGATATATAATACAAATATGAATACCTTCCAAACACGTTCTGTCTAACGGAAGGAATGTCACTTACCTGACACTGTGGCTTTCCCAGGGATGGAGCTTGGTGTGGACACCAGGGATGCTGTGCTGACGGAGGGAGCTGTGCCCTTGCACGTGCCCACGGTGGCCTGGCTTACACACACTTGTGGCTGCCCGGGAGTTTTGATTATAGAGCCGACAGAGGATGAAACAGGAACTGACCCTTCCGACTGTTCAGTAACAGAGACACACGTGGAGTCAGGGGAATTAGGAAGAAGGCATGTAACTTACACAGAGCACACTAACAAAAAGCAACTCTGTAACCACCACCTACTAAATGTCATGCTATCTTGTTTTTAAAAGATGCCTGTTTACATATGTAGGCATGTGTACCGCGGCACTCGCGAAGGTCTGAGAGGACAACCTGTAGGAGTCAGTTCTCTCTTCCCACCATACGGGTCCTGAGAATTAAATTCAGGTTGCTGGCAGACGCCTCTAAAGTTCAACTACCTCCTTGGCCATGTCATGCTATTTTAAAAAGAATGGCTTTAAGAATGTTTTTTTACATGTATTTTTATTTGTGTGTGTGTGTGTGTGTGTGCGCGCGCGCGCGCGCGCGCATACGTGTATAGGTGCCTGCAGAATTCAAGAGAGGGTATCAGATCCCCTAGAACTAGTTACGGATGGTTGTGAGCCACCTTATATGGGTGCTGGGTACTGAACTCAGGTCACTTGGAAGAGCAGCAACTGATGTAGGTCACCTGGTAGAACACTTACCTACTGTGCACAAAGCCCTGGTTCTGATTGCTCACATGGCATAAACTGGGTGTGGCACATGCCTGTAATCTCACACTCACGCACAAAGAAGATGGTTTCTCTGATTTAGTAGTTCCTCTATTTTTACATTTCACAGGCCAGGAAAATTAGTTTTGCAGTTATTAAATAAAAAAGGTTCACTAGATAAAATATATACTTTTTAATTAAAGGAATTATTATTAGAGTGTATGTGTGTTTGTGCGTGTGAGCATGTGGAGAACAGAAAACAAGCTGGCTTTCTCCTTTACCTTGGGATCCAACTCAGGCTTCCAGCCTTGCTCACCCAGAGCCTTTACCTGCTGAGCCGTCTAGCCAGCCTTATATAACTTTATGAAAGGCCATTCAATACCAAAAAAGCACGGCATATTTTCAGAATGTATAATGGAATAAAATGAGCTTTATTAAAACAGTGAGAGGGAAGGAGACAGTACCATGGAGACTTAAAGGGGAGGGCGCTGGAGAAGCTCCTGCCAGAACAACTGTACACTGAAGGACCCTTTAAGAGCCACAGCAGACGAAGTACTTCTTTGCACCAGACTGAGAACATGTAGAGAGAAAGCGGCATGGACGCATATGGCATACAAGGGCTGCTAGGTACAGCAGCACAGCCATGATCAGGCACAGGGAAGGGGCTACCACAGGCTTGAGAAATAGTTTAAAGGGAAAACAAATTTCCCGACAAATGATGTCCGATCTCCTAGGTATTTACACGTAAGGAACCAAGCTTGGTTCTAAAATCTGACACCACCAACTAGAGTCAACTCAAGATGGACCCAATTAAGAGAGAGGACCATAGATTAGCCACAGCTTCTTAGACATGGCGTCATAGAAGCAACGACAGCAAAAACAAGTAACCAGGACGTCATCCAAAGAAATGCTGTCTGTGGTTCCCAGGATGCTCCCGAGAGAACGTGGGCTACTCAAATGGCCTGGTGGGTAAAGGTGCTTGCCACACGAGCCTGCTGACCTGAGTTCAAGTCCAAGAACCCACAGGGGAGAGAACCAATCTGCACACAAGAGAGCACATTCATCCACACATTACACATAAAGGACTTAGGAAGTGTAACTCTTCCAGTTAGGCGGCAGAAACAAGAACAGCACATCTACTTTGTCAGCTCCTCAAAATACTAGCAGTCACTTGCTGGGGATGTCTTTCTATATGCTGTGAATGTGTTGCTCTGATTGATTGATAAATAAAAAGCTGATTGGACAGTAGCCAGGCAGGAAGTATAGTATAGGTGGGATAAAAGAGGGGAGAATTCTGGGAAGTGGAAGGCTGAGTCAGAGAGACGCTGCCAGCCACTGCCATGAGAAGCAAGATGTAAAGTACCGGTAAGCCACAAGCCACATGGCAACTTATAGATTAATAGAAATGGGTTAATTTGAGATATAAGAACTAGATAGCAAGAAGCCTGCCACAGCCACACAGTTTATAAGTAATGTAAGTCTCTGTGTGTTTGCTTGGGTCTGAGCAGCTGTGGGCCCGAGCGGGACTGGAGAAAACGCCAACTACAGTCACTAAACAAGCCAGCAATTCTACGCCTAGCTCTGTAAACAGGAAAAATGAAATGTGTACATACATGTTTATAGAAGCATTCCTAATAGTCAAAAAGTAGGAAACACAGATATTCCATTAAGTGATGGACAAAAAAAAAAAAAATAGATATCCAAAAGTATTATTCAGATACAAAAAAATGGAAGATTTATAAATGTTAGAACATAGATAAACCTTGAAAATGTTATGTGGATGTGTGTGGTGGTGCATGCCTGTAACTCCGTGGGACAGAGGCAAGGGCCAGCCTGAGCTACATAGAGAGACTGTGTCGAAACACACTGAATAGAAGCAGACAGATATGGAAGACCACGTGTGTTGCTGCCCTTATATAAAAATTTCCAAACAGGAAAATCCATTTAGAAAGATTTGGGCGGTCAAGATGGCTCATGAGTAACAACTGGAGGTGGATTCTAAGATCCCACGGTGGAGGAGAGAATAGACGCCTCCAAGTTGCCTCTGATCCCTAACGCCCCCACACTCCCCCTCCCCCCCCGCCCCCACCACAAACACACACCTAAAATAAAAAACAAACACTGAAACGGAAGCTCAGTGTTTTGTGTAGGGCTGGAGGGAAAGAGGATTGGTATGGGGTAGCTTTGGGAGACAATGAAAATGTTCTGGAACTAGATGATGAAAAGTTAGCCAGTCCTGAAAATAGAATAAAAACCACTGAACTACATATTAGAAACAGTACCTTTCATGCTATGTGAATTCTATACTGCAATTTTAAAAAAGACCAACATCTGAGGGGCTTTCAAAGGCCCCTCACCCCTTCTCTCGCTCACAGAGGCTCTGCTGCTGTGTCCTCACCTGATGATGACCCTCTGCTCCCGTGTCCTCACCTGATGATGACCCTCTGCTGTGTCCTCACCTGATGATGACCCTCTGCTGTGTGTCCTCACCTGATGATGACCCTCTGCTCCTGTGTCCTCACCTGATGATGACCCTCTGCTGTGTGTCCTCACCTGATGATGACCCTCTGCTCCTGTGTCCTCACCTGATGATGACCCTCTGCTCCTGTGTCCTCACCTGATGATGACCCTCTGCTGTGTCCTCACCTGATGATGACCCTCGGCTCCCGTGTCCTCACCTGATGATGACCCTCTGCTCCCGTGTCCTCACCTGATGATGACCCTCTGCTCCCGTGTCCTCACCTGATGATGACCCTCTGCTCCCGTGTCCTCACCTGATGATGACCCTCTGCTCCCGTGTCCTCACCTGATGATGACCCTCTGCTCCCGTGTCCTCACCTGATGATGACCCTCTGCTCCTGTGTCCTCACCTGATGATGACCCTCTGCTCCTGTGTCCTCACCTGATGATGACCCTCTGCTCCTGTGTCCTCACCTGATGATGACCCTCTGCTGTGTCCTCACCTGATGATGACCCTCTGCTGTGTGTCCTCACCTGATGATGACCCTCTGCTCCTGTGTCCTCACCTGATGATGACCCTCTGCTGTGTCCTCACCTGATGATGACCCTCTGCTCCCGTGTCCTCACCTGATGATGACCCTCTGCTCCCGTGTCCTCACCTGATGATGACCCTCTGCTGTGTCCTCACCTGATGATGACCCTCTGCTCCCGTGTCCTCACCTGATGATGACCCTCTGCTCCTGTGTCCTCACCTGATGATGACCCTCTGCTGTGTCCTCACCTGATGATGACCCTCTGCTGTGTCCTCACCTGATGATGACCCTCTGCTGTGTCCTCACCTGATGATGACCCTCTGCTCCTGTGTCCTCACCTGATGATGACCCTCTGCTCCTGCGTCCTCACCTGATGATGACCCTCTGCTCCCGTGTCCTCACCTGATGATGACCCTCTGCTCCTGTGTCCTCACCTGATGATGACCCTCTGCTCCTGTGTCCTCACCTGATGATGACCCTCTGCTGCTGTGTCCTCACCTGATGATGACCCTCTGCTGTGTGTCCTCACCTGATGATGACCCTCTGCTCCTGTGTCCTCACCTGATGATGACCCTCTGCTCCTGTGTCCTCACCTGATGATGACCCTCTGCTCCTGTGTCCTCACCTGATGATGACCCTCTGCTCCTGTATCCTCACCTGATGATGACCCTCTGCTGTGTGTCCTCACCTGATGATGACCCTCTGCTGTGTGTCCTCACCTGATGATGACCCTCTGCTCCTGTGTCCTCACCTGATGATGACCCTCTGCTGTGTGTCCTCACCTGATGATGACCCTCTGCTCCTGTGTCCTCACCTGATGATGACCCTCTGCTGTGTGTCCTCACCTGATGATGACCCTCTGCTCCTGTGTCCTCACCTGATGATGACCCTCTGCTCCCGTGTCCTCACCTGATGATGACCCTCTGCTGTGTCCTCACCTGATGATGACCCTCTGCTGCTGTGTCCTCACCTGATGATGACCCTCTGCTCCTGTGTCCTCACCTGATGATGACCCTCTGCTGTGTCCTCACCTGATGATGACCCTCTGCTGTGTCCTCACCTGATGATGACCCTCTGCTCCCGTGTCCTCACCTGATGATGACCCTCTGCTCCCGTGTCCTCACCTGATGATGACCCTCTGCTCCTGTGTCCTCACCTGATGATGACCCTCTGCTGTGTCCTCACCTGATGATGACCCTCTGCTGTGTGTCCTCACCTGATGATGACCCTCTGCTGTGTGTCCTCACCTGATGATGACCCTCTGCTGTGTCCTCACCTGATGATGACCCTCTGCTGTGTCCTCACCTGATGATGACCCTCTGCTGTGTCCTCACCTGATGATGACCCTCTGCTCCCGTGTCCTTACCTGATGATGACCCTCTGCTCCTGTGTCCTCACCTGATGATGACCCTCTGCTGTGTCCTCACCTGATGATGACCCTCTGCTCCTGTGTCCTCACCTGATGATGACCCTCTGCTCCCGTGTCCTCACCTGATGATGACCCTCTGCTCCCGTGTCCTCACCTGATGATGACCCTCTGCTGTGTCCTCACCTGATGATGACCCTCTGCTCCTGTGTCCTCACCTGATGATGACCCTCTGCTCCTGTGTCCTCACCTGATGATGACCCTCTGCTCCTGTGTCCTCACCTGATGATGACCCTCTGCTCCTGTGTCCTCACCTGATGATGACCCTCTGCTGTGTCCTCACCTGATGATGACCCTCTGCTCCTGTGTCCTCACCTGATGATGACCCTCTGCTCCCGTGTCCTCACCTGATGATGACCCTCTGCTGTGTGTCCTCACCTGATGATGACCCTCTGCTGTGTCCTCACCTGATGATGACCCTCTGCTGTGTCCTCACCTGATGATGACCCTCTGCTCCCGTGTCCTCACCTGATGATGACCCTCTGCTCCCGTGTCCTCACCTGATGATGACCCTCTGCTCCCGTGTCCTCACCTGATGATGACCCTCTGCTGTGTGTCCTCACCTGATGATGACCCTCTGCTGTGTGTCCTCACCTGATGATGACTCTCTGCTGTGTGTCCTCACCTGATGATGACCCTCTGCTCCTGTGTCCTCACCTGATGATGACCCTCTGCTGTGTGTCCTCACCTGATGATGACCCTCTGCTCCTGTGTCCTCACCTGATGATGACCCTCTGCTGCTGTGTCCTCACCTGATGATGACCCTCTGCTGTGTCCTCACCTGATGATGACCCTCTGCTCCTGTGTCCTCACCTGATGATGACCCTCTGCTGCTGTGTCCTCACCTGATGATGACCCTCTGCTGTGTCCTCACCTGATGATGACCCTCTGCTCCTGTGTCCTCACCTGATGATGACCCTCTGCTCCTGTGTCCTCACCTGATGATGACCCTCTGCTCCTGTGTCCTCACCTGATGATGACCCTCTGCTGTGTCCTCACCTGATGATGACCCTCTGCTGTGTCCTCACCTGATGATGACCCTCTGCTGTGTCCTCACCTGATGATGACCCTCTGCTGTGTCCTCACCTGATGATGACCCTCTGCTCCCGTGTCCTCACCTGATGATGACCCTCTGCTCCTGTGTCCTTACCTGATGATGACCCTCTGCTGTGTCCTCACCTGATGATGACCCTCTGCTGTGTCCTCACCTGATGATGACCCTCTGCTGTGTCCTCACCTGATGATGACCCTCTGCTCCTGTGTCCTCACCTGATGATGACCCTCTGCTCCCGTGTCCTCACCTGATGATGACCCTCTGCTCCTGTGTCCTTACCTGATGATGACCCTCTGCTCCCGTGTCCTTACCTGATGATGACCCTCTGCTCCCGTGTCCTCACCTGATGATGACCCTCTGCTGTGTCCTCACCTGATGATGACCCTCTGCTCCCGTTTTGTCCTCACCCGATGGACCCTCGGCTCCTGTGCCCTCCTTACCTGGTGTGCAGCACCGTTCGTGGAGAAGGCTACGGTGGGGGAGGGAGCAGCTGTGATCACCCCTCCTGCCACTCGCAGCATCGTGGTCCCAGGCTTGGCCAGTTGTGATGCCGCCGTCGGCGCCGGCACAGACTTGAGCGTGTTGTCAGGTAACTTCACCAGCGAGGCCTGCCCCGCAGCGGCTGCCTGCAGCAGTCAGAAGGCCAAGAGACAACAGAGCACACCTTGTTCCTCATCTGCACTAAACGTACTTCAGCAAGCCTTGCCCGTCAGCACTGCGGGAGGTCTGTACGGACCTTCCAACAAGACGGATGAAATCTACGACCTCTGAGGTCCCTTACGCTAAAATGGAACAAATAAACGAGTGCGTTTGCAAATCACTCTGTAACTAGTATCTTCAGAGCTAGCAAGCCCCGTTTTCAAAATAGTTGAGTCAGTGTTTCCTTGTATCTCATGGAGTACTAATTGTGGTTTACTTGTGTGTGATGTGACTGATGTATGTGCCTATGTGAGCACGTGCACATGCTTATGCACATGAGGAGGCTGGAGGAGGACCTCAGTTATTCCTAGAGATAGGGTCTCTCACTGACCCTGGAGCTAGGCTAGTGGCCAGCTCCCAGTGATTCTCCAGCGTCTGCCCGCACCCCCCACCCCAGCACTGGGGTTATGTCTGCATGGCCACACCCAATGTAAAAATAATTTTAATTGCTATTGTTTTGGGTGGGGGCAGCTGTGCACACGCCAGCTGGTTCTTTCTTTCCACCTTCCCATGGGCTGAGGGCTGAACAGGTGGCTACGCTAAGTGTCTCTACCTCTTTTTACATGGGTGCTGGGGATTTGAACTCGAGTCCTTCTGCTTACGAGCTCTTACCCACCTCCCCAGCCCCACATGGAGGCTTTAAATAGGGTAGGGCAAGATTCACTCAGGTAAGCTAATGGTGCTCTGGGACAGACACAGGGTCAGCATTCATTCATTCATTCATTCTTCTTGGGGAGACAGAGTCTCTCTATGTAGCCCTGGCTGGCTTCAAACTCATAAAGATCTGCGATTAAACACATGTGTCATCACACCCAGTCCAACAAAATACTTCTTTCTAAAACTTACCCTCTGTGGCCTACAAATTTCACTCTTTGAATTCCTTAAAACAAGAATATAGAGGCCACTGACTGAGTCATGTTTCATTTAACTGAGCATCCAGCACCTTAACTTCTTACAAAAGTGAAACAGAAAACACTAATAAATGCCACGCCAACTCAGCTTCTTTTTGTGGACCAAGTGGCTAACTATGTACGGTTAGTCTTGAGCTCACTGTCTTCGTGCCTTAATCTCCCGCGTGCCAGCATTACAGAAATGCCACAAACAGCGCACCTAGCTCAACTCCTCAGTAAGTACTATTATTATCACTTTTAGGCTGGGTGCTAAGGATGGAACTCGGGTTCCAGGAATGCCAGGCAAGGTTCTACCACTGAGCCAACATAACCTCAGCCCCTCAAACTGAATAATAAGATTTATCCAATTGATCGCCTAAATTCTGAGACATCTTAACAGGTTCCCCCACAAGCTAAGCATGGTGGTGAACGCCTTTAATCCCAGCACTCAGGAGGCAGAAGCAGGAGGATCTCTGTGAGTTCAAGGTTAGCCCAGTCTAAAAAAAAAAAAAGAAAGTTTCCCCTTCCATAAGTCTAAGTTCCCTTTATTTTATTAAATATTTATCTTTATTTATGTGTCTGAATGTTCCGCCTGTCATGTACAGATGTGTACTACGTGCATGCAGTGCACACAGGAAGCCAGGAGAGGGAACTGGATCCCCTGACCTGGGCTGAGAGACAGCTGGAAGCTGCCATGTGGGTGCTGGGAACAAAACCCAGGTCCCCTGCAAGAGCAGCCAAGGCTCTTAACGGAGCCATCTCTCCAGCCCCTTAAGTTCCCTTTACATTGCTCTGGTCTGTGTCTTACACATTTCTGCCATCATACAGTTTGAGGAATAAATATTTACGCCACTCAATCTTCACTGCAGATCTTTGCTTTGATCCCTAAAAAATTTGTTTCATAATGTGGTCAATCTTGATTGTCAACTTGATGGGATTTAGTTACCATGGAAACAAACCGCTGGGAATATTTATGACAGATTTAAATGATGCTGAGGTGAGATAACCTACTCTAAATGTGAATGATACCATCCCCTGGGCTGTGGTCCCAGGCTGCATAAGAAAGAGAAAGTGACCGGAACGCCAGCATTTATTCATCTCTCTGCTTCCTGACTGGGGAGGCAACACGACCAGCTGTGTCCTTATTGGCTGCTGTGACTTCCTACCAAGGGGACTGTACTCTAGAACTGTGAGCTAAAATAAACCCCCTCTCCCTCCTTCCCTTCCTTACATTGTTCTTGTGGCCATTCTGTCACAGCAAGAAATAAGTACACAAATTAAGGACAGTGAATTAAACACAATCCACCGTATCTTCCCATTCTTCCCAGTATCAAAACTATGGCAATGAGAGAACAAAGAGACACAGTCAACTGACTGTGTTCAAAAGCTCCTTAATGAACAAGTAATTATGAAAACCGAACAAAAACAAACCCTAAAACTTCAAGAAGAAACCACCTGAACGGTCGATCTGTTAAATAAATTAATAGTTGAGCAAACCAGACAGATAATAACAACCATTGATCAATGTCTTTTGAAAAATGCTACACAAAGTCTATCAAATTAAGCCCTGCAAATATATTGCTAAGGGATAAAAACATGAAATCCAAGTGTGGCTTGCTCCGGAAGTACACAAACAGTGTGACAGTAGAAACAACGTGACAAACTGAAAGGTGAAAGTCTTCTACCAGCATAAAGGACAAAGCCAACCAAGCACCCAGCACCCCGCCCTGGAAAGGAGCCTCCAGCCGCTCCACACGTCTCTGCTCCTGCACTTACAGCTTCTCATGGAGGATTACAAGGTCCTGCACCCAGGCAGAATCCTGGCATTGTCTCTTTGGTTCATATTAAAGAACGCTGTGGAAAGTGTGTCCCTAATCTACCACAGCATTTACTATTGGTGTGATGGCTGAAATCATCACGTTCACTAGTCGGGGTCTCTCACATGAAATCTCTTCCACAAAAATTTTACAGTTAAGCAATCTGTGTCCTCCATGGAAGTGGATGGCCGTCCTCTCCTAAAGCGTGGCCTGTGTAGCTGGCGGAGCTTCTCAATGGACCTCTATCACCGAATTTGCCTTCTGTCAGCTGTCCCAGGCTGTATCACTCACATATCTGAACAACCCTTGGCCTTGATTTTCCCCATTCTAATTAGATGCTCCTAAACCTGAGGTTTATTCTTGTTTTTCTGAACTGTTGGCTCAGTTTCCTATGTAACCTTAGCTTCATTAGGATTTCCCAAAGTTTGTGTAAAGAAAAACAGATTAAATGGCATAATCACCATGCGTTAGGTGTGCATGTCTTTACCTGTGTAAACAGGGTGGTTTTCTGTCCAGAGATGACTTTCAGTGTCTGTTGTCCCTGCGCAGAGGGTGAGCTGACTCCCAGTGTTCCTTGAACCACTGATGCAGTAGTCAGTTGTTTTCCGGGTGTTTGGGGTGATGGTTGGCCAACTAAGAATGTACCCTAAGTTGGGAGGAAAGAATTCACTGAGATACACTGGACTTGGTCACTTCCGACTATAGTCTGCAATGTCCCGGCTGCCTTCTACAACTCACAGCACCTGAAATGGAAGCCAACTGAGTGCCACTAGGAAGCCTACCCTACTCGAATGCACCGCAGTTGGTGAATGGGTTTTAAAATGCAACTGGATTTGCTCCCATCTTTCTCAATGACAATGTCTGGACAAGACTTCAGCAACAAGGGAAAAGAAGGGATGGAGCTTTTCCTCACTGAATCCAACCCAAACACCACAGCCTGATGCCGACTCTGGCTTTCCTTTCTAAGAGCAGAATTTCAATTGTTCATTAATACTGTTTATTTTATCATAGATGGGTAGGGACAATTAGCATAGCAGAATCTTTCTTTGGGACAGAAAGATGTGGGTTCAAATCCAAACTCTACCATTAGCTTAGCAGGAAGGTCTTACATCAATTAGTTAAATCTTTCTGAATCTATCTTTTCACCTCTCAAAACAAAATAAGCTCAAAATAATATAGATTTATAACATGGCTAAAATGTTGGTACTGACCCCTGAGCCTAGAGTGGTAAAGGGAAATCAACAATAATTACAGGCATTTATCAGGTAATTAATTGACAAGATCAGGTAAACTTCCCAGACCTGGGGAGTTTGCTTGAGGATGTAGGATGTGTAAGTCAGGTGCTGGGACACCCCTCCTGGGCCAGTGGTGCCTGGGGTTCCTCCTGCTCCGCTGCCACCGCCACCTCCACCGCCACCTCCACCGCCTCCCCCTCCGGCACCAGCACCGCTGCTGCCACTGCCGCCAGCAGCAGCCGAGCCAGACTGGAGGTCTGCAAGCACAAGGAGGGACAGGAACATCACAGGAAGAAGCTCGACAGGAAACAGATGCGCGTACACGCTTGCCCACACTACCGTTCCTCCATGACCTGCTTCTCCTGTGACGAGTGAGGAAAACTCTCCAGGGTTTAAAGGCGAGACTGAATCTATTCACACCCTGAGTGAGCACGTGTAGGCTGGAAATCTTAAATTCAAAAAGTTTTGGATAATTAAGCGACACTCCAAGTTCTTGATTATGGAGCATATTAGATGTCAGATTTTTCTGGATTATAGATGATTACTAAAGTCTATGTAAATATTCCAAACACTGCAAACTCTGGTCCCAAGCATTCCAGATAGAGGACACTTAACTTGTACTTCCACCCTGACTACAATGACGAATGCCCTTGACAGCATCTGACTTAGCGGTGCAGGATGAGAGCCTTATGCTGATGTTTTCTGGACGTGTTTTTAAATCGAATTATCCGTCTTTGGTTCTACGTTCCCAATTTTCTTTCAGATCTCTCTCCAAAGCCAATGGACTTTCTTTTCCTTCCATGTTGGTGAGTAACAGGTAAGATCCCCAGGACTCTAAGCATACATTCAAACTCCCCCACCTTGATTACAGCTAGCACAATCTTTCTCAATAGTCTGTGACCCCGAGGACAGTGTAAACCAGAGGTGCGTCCTGCTTCAACTGTGAAGTCCTGAGGCTGGCCTTTCCTTATGCAGACACTGTACTACTTAGGTCTGAGGAGAACATACCAGAATAAGTGGCAACGGCCCGCTACAGAAATGGCAAGTGGTTCACACAGTACACTGAGTCATTCACTTCTCCCATCTAAGCACTGACCAGGCCGGCCAGGACTGTGCGTATTTAAGGCTGTCTGTCAACAGACAAGGGAGCCTGGCTGCTGTAACATTACACTTCAATTCAGAGGGGAATATGTACCTTTCAACACCACCCACACTGCCATTGTCAAAGTAAAGTTTTACGTAACTAAACAACCTGGTTTCCTTGGGGCTTTAGAAAGACACTTAAGATTGAACCCGGAATTCTCATTTCACCTCCAAATCTATCAATACATCTAAAAACTAGTCAAGGGTCAGCTGGTTCCTACCCTAGCACATCTGCTTCAGAAAACAACCCAGCCACTCCAAGCATATGGATCCTTTCCCAGCTCTTCCCCAACACAGCCTGGATAGCCAGACCTCTCCACATTCCTCCCATCTGATCCCAACCTCCAACAGAACACTCTAAATAACAGGGTCACTGCCTAGGACTGTGATTACTTAAACCCACTTTCTAGTGAAAATATGTGCATGTTTAAAACCCGCTCGGGCAATTCCTCCATCACACCGTCACGCAGAGTTATAGAAATGCTTCCTGGTTCAGTTAAGAACTGCCCCTCAGCTGGACAAGACGAACCCACGCAGGCAGGGGTCGGGGACCAAGTGACGGAAAGACGGACTAACTGGCGTTGCTGGTAGCCCGCAGGATGGCCCCTTGAGGGATCAGCAGCAGCTTCCCTCTTCCTGAGGGGTTCTTGCTGTTCGTGGTGAGGTACAGTTTAGTGCCCGGAGGCAAATTTGCCAAGTTGGCCAAATTAGTGGCTGGTAGCTGCAATGTTGCCATTACTAAAACGATAAGGAGGCAAGGGGAAGAAAAACAAGAAAATAATCAACTATGGGTAATATTCTAAAGTTAAAACATACATATATATTTAAAAAACACTAACGAAGAGTAAGTAACAATTCCTAGATGTTTTAAACTAAAAATAATTTACATACTAAAAAAGCTTCCTACAAATTAATGATGTATATCAACAGGCCGGGTCTTTATCTTAATTTTGCATGGCAATGAGCCCACTTCTCCAGCCCTGACCATTTCTTCGAACCTATCTTTGCCTCCTCTCCTGCTTTTAAAAGAGAAGGTCTCACTACAGAGAACAGGCTGGATTCAAACTCATGATTCTCCCACATGCTGGGGTTGAAAGTATGAACCAACAAGCCAGGCTCTTGTGCACTTGTTTTAGGGGCTGGAGAGATGCATCATCGGTAGTTAAGAGCACTGACTGCTCTTCTTGATGGCCTGGGTTCGAGTCTCAGCACCCACACAGTGGCTCACAAACATCTCTAACGCCTGGTCCAGGGAATCTGACTTCCTCTTCCGGCTACTGAGGGCACTTCAAGTACATAGTTTACAGACATTATGTAGGCAAAATATCCATACACATAAAATAAAAATAAATAATCCCCCTATTATTTTTTGAACTGAAAACAACAGTTTTATTGGCGAGGCTTCTGTTAGAGTAGATGACCCCTTTTCACTTTCACTACGGTACTGTGCATGACTCCTATGTGAACAGTAAAAGGAACCAGCAGAAACAGACCCAAACATCGTGGTCAGAGAAGTACTTGCAGACATCATTTAACAAATACTGATGCTAACTACTTGCTAGGAACTATGGCCACATAAGGAAAATAAGGTTTCCTTACTGACTGTGCAAAGCTTTCAAGTATCAACTTTTATATACATGCAGGTAAAACATCCTTACACATAAAATAAAAATAAATAAACCTCAAAAACAGAAGAAAAGACCTCCAAAGTAAACATGGAATGTCTTAAGCATTTTGTTTTTATGCTCTCAGAAACATCAAGGGCTAAAGCTTATTCAAGGTATTCAAACTTCTGCTTGGTAGAGAGTTCACTAGCTTTACATTTCAAATGTTGCCAACACATGGTCATGCCAGGGTTTAAAGTCTGAAGCACAACTCAGTGTGGGACAAGAATGGCCGTAAATGACTTTAGACTTGAATCATGTAACCTTTGATTTTTATTGCACATGCACAGACGTCTACGGTACATACATAAAATAAAACTTCAGCTACTTATGTATCTCTATATAAAATAGTCCAGGCTAGCCAGGCGCGGTGGTGTATGCCTTTAATCCCAGGACTTGGCTGTTAAGAGCTCTGACTGCTCTTCCTGATGGCTTGGATTCGATTCTCCTCACCCACACAGTAGATCTCTATGAGTTCGAGGCCAGCCTAGTTTAGAGAGAGTTCCAGGACAACCAAGGCTACATAAAGAAATTCTGTCTTGACCCCTGCCTACCACGCCCCCCCCAAAAAAAAATTCCATGAGAAGAAACCAACAGTATCACCTCTGAGGCTTTCCTAGTCAGAACCCAACAGCAAATCAAATCATTTTAATTCCGTACAGTGATGCACTGAAAGGTCCTGAATTCCCATCCATTACCTGAGCCCTGGGAACCACTCTTCTGTGGCCCAGCAGCTGGGACCGGAGTCTTGGTTAAGGTCTGCACTGGCTGAGCAACAATGGTCCCTCCGCCTCCACTCACGATTGCTTTGGCAACTCCTTGGGTCACAACTTGCTTTGGACCGACTGCTTTGGTGACAGAAGAGCCGGCCTTGGCGACAAGGATTTGGCCACTACTGATTGCCACAGCCTGCTTCACTGTGGAAGGTAAGGTAGAGCCAACAGGGACGCCAACAACCTGTTCGAGACAAAAGACAGGCCAGCAGTGTTACTTCACACAGGCCTGGGGGGTTCTCTGGGGTCAAACTCTGCTCCAGCAAGAACAAAGTAATAGCAAGGGCTGGGGGGGGGGGGGTTGGTGGGGGTGTCACACAAAAATCTAACTGTCCCAAACAAGGGTGCCTGGATACAGGAAAAAACTATCTCTCATGGTTTGAGTATTGCTATGAAACAGAAGCTTACTGACAGTCCCAAAACTTCAC